>NW_006399946.1:2992350-3001246 GCF_000299155.1 Elephantulus edwardii
AAAGAATCAACTCCTAGTTTTGTTGATAGTTTTGATTGTTTTTTTGTTTTCTATTTCATTTACTTCTGCTCTAATTTTTATAATTTCAGTTTTTTTAGAGGGTGTCAGGTTTTCTTGCTGCTCTTTTTCAATTTGCTGAAGATGTTGAGTTAGAGAATCAATGGTTAATTTTTCTTGCCTTTTGATGAGTTTGCTTATTGCTATAAATTGACCTCTAATTACTGCTGTGGCTGTTTCCCAGAGGTTTTGGTAAGTGGTGTTTTCATTGTCATTTCTTTCAAGAAACTTTTTAATTTTATTATTTATTTCTTCTAGTACCCAGTAGTGTTCAAGCAAGGAGTTCTTCAGCTTCCAAATGCATGGGTTTTTTTTTTCTCCTTTATCGTCCTATTAATTTCTAATTTTGTAGCATTATGGTCTGAAAAGATGCTTTGTATTATTTCTATGTTTTTGAATTTATGGATGCTTACCTTGTGTCCCAGAATGTGATCTATTCTGGAGAATGTTCCATGTACATTGGAGAAGAAGGTATACTGTTTGGTTTTTTTTTTGGGTGCATTAGCCTTTAAATATCAATGAGGTCAAGTTGGTTTAGTGTATTGTTTAATTCTTCAGTATCTTTGTTGAGTTTCTTTCTGGTAGTTCTATCTTTTCTTGAGAGGGGTGAATTGAAGTCTCCAAGTATTATAGTAGTGTTGTCTATTTCCTTTTTCAGTTTTGTTAATGTTTTATGTAGTTTGCAGGTCTTTCATTTGGTGCATGGATATTTATTATTGTTATGTCCTCTTGTTCTATGGACCCTCTCAGCATTATGTAGTGACCTTCCTTGTCCTATGTGATGGTTTTTACATTGATATTTACTTTAACGGAGATTAATATCGCTACTCCTGTTTTTTTCTGGTTGCTGTTTGCTTGGTATATTTGTCCGCCACACTCTTGTTTTTAGTCTGTCTTTATCTTCATTTTCCAAATGTGTCTCTTGTAGACAACGTATTGATGGATTTTGGCTTTTAAAAAATTTTTATTTATTTATTTATTTATTCTTTTCATGCGTGTACTGTTAAATTGGATCTGACTGGTACAGGAGGCGATTGTTCCTCTTTCTTTAGCAGAGCATCTGGTGGATTTGAACCGCAGGATTTTGACTTTTTATCCAGTCTGCTACTCTTTTTCTCTTCAGTGGTGCATTTAAACCATTTACATTCAGTGTGATTATTGAGAGGCAAGGTTTTATGGCTATCAGTGTGCTGAGTTCTTTTTGTTGTTGTTCCTAGTTACTTTTGTTCATGATGTTTTCTTTGGTATCTCTGTAAGAAGGACATCTCTGAGTCTTTCCTGCAATTCTGGTCTTGTTTTTTACAAACTCTCTTAGGTTTTGCTTTTCTGAGAATATCTCGATCTTGCCTTCATATCTGATGGATAATTTTGCTGGGTACAGTATTCTCGGTTGACAGTTGTGTTCTTTGAGTGTTTGATATATGTCCTTCCACTCTCTTCTTGCTTGCATGGTTTCTTTTGAGAAATCGGTACTTAATCTTATCTGTTCTCCCTTATAGGTTACTCTTTGTTTCTCCCTTGCTGCTTTCAGGATTCTCTCCTCATCTTTGGTTCTGACAAATTTAACTATGATATGCCTTGATGTTTTTCTTTTTGGGTCTAGTCTATATGGTGTTCGCTGAGCTTCTTGTATATATATTCTCTCATTCTTCATTATGCCTGGAAAGTTTTCCTCTAGTAATTCTTCCACAACTTTTTCAGAGCCCTTACTTGCTTCTTCCTTTTCTGGGATTCCAATGATGTGCATGTTATTTCTCTTGATGGTGTCTCACATTATTCTTAGGTTTTCTCCTTTTTCCTTCCTTTTTGAGTCTGTTTTTTGCTCTAGCAAATCTGTGGTGACAAATTTGTCTTCTATTTCATTTGTTCTTTGTTCTGTCTCTTCAACTCTGTTCATTTGCCACTCCATTATATTGACAGCATCTGAAACATTGGACCTCATATTTTGGATAGTGGTTTCTTGTTTTTCCAGTGCTGCTAATGCCTCGTTTGTTTTCTCTACATTTTTTTGGACCCCCTTTTTTTTAAGTTCCTCCTGTTTTTTGTTTGTAGTTTCCTGTAATTCTTCAAGTTTGTCTTTCATCCATTGAAAATATTCAATCATTTTTCTTTCAAATTCTGTGTCAGTAAGTTCCATTAGACTTTCTGGCTTTAGGAAATCCATTGATACTGTGTCACCCTTTGGGGATATCTTGCTTTGTGCTTATGTATCGTGTGGGACAACTTGCTTTCTTCGAGTCATTGATATGTTTTTGATGAAGATAATGCTCTAGAGATCCATTGGGTAGGTATCCCATTTGTGTTTTTCTCTGAACGTCTGACTCCAGGGAAATATCAGTTCAGAGACTGTGAGAGCAGCCTCTGGTAGGTAAGATAGGACAAGGTGCTCTGGATTAAAGGCAGGTTGATTAACCAGATGTGTAGACACAGGTGTGGAGCCAAATAGGGAAGGGCATGCACGTGGCTGTGGCAATCACAAGTGCAGGTCAACCACTTGGGGGACCTCACTCAGGCCTCAGTTGTCTCGGTGTGCTTACAACTGGGGTCCATATTCAAATTGCAGCTGTCCGTCTCTCACCCAGTGGTATTCATTCACTGGTCCCTGTCCAGTGGTGCTCACGCAGTTGCCCTTGCACCGTGGCCCCTGCCCAGGAAGGCTCCTGGGTCAAGGGGACTCAACAAGAGAAAGTCACATTTCCACCAACCCACTGACCTCTGGCTGGTCTGCAGTGTCCACAAAAGTTCCGTCAAATTTTCACTGGTCCACTCTTTCCTGGGAAGTTGGCATGCCCTGAGAGAGCTCAGCCAAATTCCCACCAGTGGGCTCAACCTTGGGAACTCTCCTAGACAATAGGCGTTGGCCAAGAAAACCCAATTAGGATCCTACCAGCCTTTCTTGTGGCTGATGAGTCCCACAGCAGCTTGATTGGTGGCTTCAGATGATGGCTGTCTCCATGGTGTGCCTTTGTGTGCTGACTCAGAATCATATTTTCCATGGCTGTTGTTGCGTTGCGTGAAGGAGTCTCTAGTGGCCCTGGAGCACCGCCAGGGGGTGTAGCATTGTGGCGAGGCCACCAGGGTGTGCCAAAAGTGTAGGGGCGTGGGATGGTGGTGGGGTGGTGTCCCTGGACTTGGTGCTGTGGCAGGGATGGGGGGTGCAGAGCTTGGGCAGCGCTGGGAGTTAGGGGTTGCAGTCTGTTCCCAGATATGAAGCTGCCAAGTCACCAGTCCTCAACAAATAAGACTTACTGCACTGCATCGACCAAAGTTGAGATTATTTTTAAAATAAAACTTGTTAAAATGTCAATAACCCCCCCCCAAGTATGTTATTTAATTATGTTAGTTCTGAGGATTGGGGGCTGGAATTTTTCCGGATAATAAGTACTTGCTATGCCAATGGTTCTTCAAAATGTGGATCTCATGACAACTTTATATTCATAAAATCCATTGAGGATCCAAAAGTGGTTTTGTTTATGTGAGTCCTGTTCCATACTAGAAACTAATATGGAAACATTTAAAATATTAACTCACTCTTTAATGTAAAACAATAACATGTAGAATATTCATTTTTTTAATGATGATATTTTAATGCTTTTGTAACTAGTATTTGGTTTAATAGAGGGCAATTGGATTCTCATGTTTGTTTACAGCATTCAATCTGTTATAACTTTTAGTTGAAATATATAGGGGGAAATCTTGTTTTATAAGAGTATACTGTTGGGAAAACCTCATTGTGGTCAACCCTCCAGCAAGTTTTCAGGTGCTATAAGTCTGGGAAGATTTTAACAGCCCAGTCAGATGATAAATAGGGAGCCCTGGTGGTGTAAGTTTATACAGAGTTGCAATATTAACATGGCAGTTGGAATCTACAGAAGACAGATGAGCATGCAATATTAACATGGCAGCTGGAATCTACAGAAGACAGATAAGCATGCTTCTTGTATACAATTTCAAGCCTGGTGGAGGGTGAACTATGAGTCAGTTTAGACTTGAAGGCAACAGGTGAGTGAGTGAGTGGGATAACCATGGGCATATTTCATCAGTAGTAGCTTCTTTGTTCCCCCCCCCAAATAAAGTGGTTTATTGCTCTTAAAATAAGATGTTCTTAGAGCTTTTATACACATACACACCCCCCCCCCGAAAAACAGAGCAAAAACCAACTTCTAGAACTTCCCTATGCCCCCACGGCCTGCTGATGGGCTCTAGACCATGGTGCCCTAAGGCTGTAAACCTTGACAAGGGTCAGCCCATCTTTCTTCTGTGGGGCAATTTATGGATTCAAACAGCTGACCTTCTGATCTTTTCAGAACACTGTCCATATCTGTCAGGTGATGAAGCAGGCACTTGAGTAGAGAAAACTCGGCAGAGGCAGACGCCTGGCTGGCTGGCGACGTCCCTCCTGCATGTCGGAGCTGTCCCTAGGACCCAGCTACTGCTCAAAAACCGGGGCTTCCGTTTGTGGCCTGTGTACGGAGTGTCAGGTCTGACATCCTTCCTCTGCCGTCTGCAAGCACCCAGGCTAGACTCTTCCTCACCAGCCCTCGCCTCGCAGTCCTGTGAGGGACCCTCTCATTAGTGAACACAGACTCCTTGCCCCTGGCTCTACTCAGCCCCTTTGGCAGACAGCCGGAAGACCCAGAAAACAGACAGAGGTAAAACTTCTTTGCTTTGGCGCTGTTGGGGTAGTCCACAACCACGCCTCCCGTGAAGCCTGCTTTCGTGGCCTGGGTGGTGATGAGCTCCAGCTGCTCTGAATTCTCCTGGTAAAGCGGCAGAACAGCGCGGGCACCCTGAGTCACAGCCGAATAGAGAGAGGAGAAAAAGCAATACAGGCGCTTGGCAGGGTTGTCGGACCTCTTGTTGGCATTACAGAGCCACTGCACGGCCGAAATGCTGATAACAACCATAAAAAGAACCTGGTCTGAAGGGGATGCCTTGACCCATGTCCCCGAGAAGCAGGTCGCCCTCCGTTTCTCGGTCTAATGCTGCATCCAACATGGCAGAGCTGATGTCAATGCCCACCCAATAGTGGCCTTCATTTGAGAGATAATTAATCCCCGCTCAGCCCAGAGCCGCACCCAATATCCAGCAGGTAACACGGCTGATCCTCAGGCAGACAAAGCAGCTCCAATGCCTGCTCAGTCATCTTGGTCTGGATATCAATCATCCGAGAGTTGCGAACGTATTTCTGGGCTTCATTCTCGTCGTAAAACAGCTCCGGGGGTCCGCCGTGCTCCGGCCTCCGGCCACGACAAGCCATCCTTGATGTTTTACAGCACGCCAGCCAGTAGTAGCTTCTTACAGGTTACTTACCATGTGGAATCCCAAACTAAAACACATTAGTCTAGCCACACTTGTCACAACTTTTTCACCTGCCACATTTCACTGAGGGAGTCATGAATTTAGGTAGCAGGGGCTTTAGGCATACCTGCCGTTTCTTGATGCAGACTATTAAAAAGATATGGACTCCTAGATGGAGAGTTAATAAATTAATCGTGTATCAAGAATATTAAATGCTAACTTTCTGTTTGCTTTTCCTTTCTTATACAGTTTGTAGTTATTATCTTAATTTTTGTTATAATAAACTTTGCTCACCATTGTTTTGTTTTATTTTTAAAATCAGTGCAAATATCTATACTGTGGAATATGTTATAGCTTTGTTTTTATTGTTGCTGTGTACTGTTGAGTAAGGACAAACCCATAGCTGATCCTCCAGTGGGTTGTTAGAAGCAATAAATCACACAGGAATTGACTGATTCCAGCTAGTGGATTCAAACCACATGCCTTTGAGTTGACAGCACAATTCCTTACCATTAGGCCATCAGAGCTCCCTCCCTTAAAAGCAATCTTAGTATTATTATGAAAATAGTTTGGGAGTGTGAATCCCTCAAAGGTCTCAGGAAGTTCTGAAGGTCCACAGAGGACACTTTGGATCTGATGCGCTACACATGGTATAGATCTACCATTTAGTGAATTAGATAAGAGAATCTGATACAAGGCATGACAAGAGAGAACAGAAATCCTGGGTCCCTCCGCCCCCTTAGGGTACCAGCTCTGCTCAACATCACTGCCAGCTCTTTAATGCACCTTGCTCATGTCACTGATCTCCCTTCCTTAGCCACAAGAAAGGACTATTTAGGATGAATATTTGTCCTAACTAAATGACAAGTCAGAAATTTTAACAAATCAACATAGCAATGATTGATTTGAGTTCACAATGGCCAATAAATGATCAAAAGTTATTTGAATTTCCAGATTATGTTTATATACTCATATGTTGTAGATTGCCTTTAAGTTGAGCACGACTCATAGTGACCCAATGTACAAAAAGCCTGAAGCTCCTCTACAACTATCGACACTTATCAAAGTTCATAGAGTTTCAGGAGGCATGTTGCTTAGAAAGTGGATGACACTACTGCTTCCAAATCTGTCATAGAACATTATTGATTGAGTCACCTGTGATGCATAGCAACTCCATGTACAGCAGCTCTGAACCCTTCTTTGTCCAGAGCCAGTCTAACTAATTCTGATACAACAACCCCCATTTCCCTAGTCACTGTATCAATCCATCTCATCTGGGGTCTTCTTCTGTGCTGTCCGTCACCTTTCTGAGCATGATGTCCTTCTTCAAAGATTGATCTTTTCTAACTATGTGCCCCCAAAGTAAGTGAGGTGGAGTTTCAAAATCCTGGCCTCCAAGGAGAGACTTGGTTTCACCCTCTCCAAATCAGACCTATTTGTTTTCTTGGCAGTCCATGGTATGATTGAGACTCTTCTCCAGCACCACAACTTGAAGGCATCTGTTCTGTCATCTTGAGTCACTGTCCAACTCTCTGAAGCATAACAAGTAATTGAGAAGACCATGGTCTGGATTAGGTGCACCTTTGTATGTCTACTAACATTGTTGTTGCTCTTCAGCACTCTGAAGAGGTCCATGACAGCAATTAATCTTTTGGTTTCTGTACTGCTAGTGTTAAGAGTGTTGATTTTGGATCTGAGCAAGCTGTAATTGCTAAAAATCTCAATCTCTTCTCCATCTATTATGCTGCTGTCAATTGGTCCAGTGGTGAGAAACTTTGTCTTCATGATGTTAAGCTTCAATCCATATTGAAGACTACAGTCCTTGATCTTTTGCAGCAAATTCTTCAGGTCTTCTTTAGTTTTAGCAAGCAAGGTTGTGTCATCTGCATATCAAAGGTTTTTAATGAGTCTTCCTCCAATCTTGATGCCACAATCCTCCTCATAAAGCCCCTCCTCCCGAATGATCTGTTCTGCATACAGATTGAAAAGGTATGGGGACAGGAGGCATCCTTGATGCACTCCTTTCCTTATTTAGAACCATGCAGTGTTTCCTTGCTCTGTTCTGAGGACTGCTTCTTGATCCAAGTATAGGTTTTGCATAAGCATGATCAAGTGCTCTGAGATTCCTATTTTCCTCAAGGTTAGCCACAATTATTGTGATCCACACAGTCAAATGCCTTTGCAGAGTCAATGAAACACAGATAGACATATAAACACTAAAATCTTCTGTAAAAATTGAATTATTATAGGTGGATAGAGTAAAATTAACTTTTTATACTGTATTTCTTACTTTTCTTTTTAAGGATCCAAAGAAATATTCTACTCAATAACTTCTGTGTTCCGTTCAGTTCCCTGTTGGTCTAATTATTTGAACAACCAAGAGTATCCTACTGGCATCAAGACTAATCCATTAAAATCCACTTAATGCCCATTTAGCTGGAACACACTCAAATATAGCATAAAGATGTCATTGGAGCAATAAAATCTTAGACAAAGGTGATTTTAGAAGTTATCTATGTTCCCATCCATATACAAGTCATCAGTAAGCAGATACATCAAGGTTGCAGACATTAGGCCCGTGTTAGGACAGCTAGACAGCACTGTCAAAGAACACTGGAGAATCAAACATTTATTTGCACTTGAGATCCTGGGGAGGCTGTGTGCAAAAAAACTGTTTGAGAAGTCTGAAGTCATAAAATCAACTCTTTTCAGTCAATAGATGCAAATTGATAGCTGTCTGATATTTTTATCGCCCTGATTGTTTTATTCATTTAACTATTTTATTCTAATTTGAATGAAGATTTACAGAGTACATTGATTTTTCATTCAATAATCTATACAAATTTTGTTCTGTAATATTGATTTCAATTTATATAAATGTTTCTTCCTACTTTTCTTGCAGCTTTTACATTTAAAAAAATAATCTGTATCTTAAAATTTAATATTACTAAAACAAGCAATACTTTTTTTTTTACTTTTTATTGATATTCGTATATGCTGTGTTTCATTCATGTACATAATGGGTTCTTTGTGAATGTGTATTTCACACTTTCTTCATTCACAGTCATTTCCATACATTGTCTTTTATAAAATTAATCACCATTGGACTAAGCTCACCATTACCACTTCTTTCTGTTCCCTGCCAGATCTTTCCCATTTCCTTTACTGCTTCCCTCCACCCACCTAATTGTGTGAAACTGTGATTTCCCAACTACTGAACCTCACTCTTCTGTTCTCACTCCTTCCCCCCTTGAACCCCAACACAGGTTTTCCTTTTATTTTTACAATAATGGTCTTATGCTATATTTGCCCTTTTGAGACTGAGTTAGTTCACTTAGCACAAAGCTCTCCAATCACACCCAAGTTATGTAGTATTTTTAAAAAATTAGTGCCCCTAAGTGCTGGTCTGTCTGATACTTTTCTAAACCTGAACATTCACATTGAGACAGACTAGGAAGAAGGATTGGCCATCCACTTCTGGAATAGCAGGCCTCTGAAAACCCTATGGACAACAGAACACATTTAGATAACAGAAACG
>NW_006399946.1:3003591-3004891 GCF_000299155.1 Elephantulus edwardii
GGAGGGACAGCACAGGAGAGGAAGGCCCTCTATGTGGTGGATTGATTCAGTGACTGGGATAATTGGGTTGGGAGTGTCAGAGACCGTGCGATTGGCACAGGACAGAGCAGAATTTAGGGCTGTTGTACATAGGGTCGCTATGGGTCGCAGGCGACTCGACGACACATAACAACAACAACAACAACAACAACAACAACAAGTGCTGCGTAGTCTATTGTGTGCATATACTACAATTCCTCAATGCATTCAGTTGTGGTTGGGCATTTGGGCTGTTTCCATGTTTTTGTGATTGTGAATAATGCTGTTGTGAACATTGGTGTAAAAATCTTCATTTGTGTCTCAGTTCCAATTTCCTTGGGGTATATTCCTAGCACAGGAATAGCTGAGTCATATGGAGTTTTTATGTTAAACTTTTTTGACGTGGTTGTATCATTTTATAATCCCACCAACACTTCACATCCTCTCCAATATTTATTGGTTGCTGTCCTGTTAAATATTGACACTGCTTGCCGGGTGAGATGGTATGTCATTGTGGTTTTGATTTACATTTATCTTATTGCTAGTGACTTTGAGCATTTATTCCTGTGTTTGCTGGCCATCTGAATAATGCTTTCCTCTGTGACAAGTCTTCACATGATCTTTGCACATTTTGTAATTGAGTTATCAGTCTTTTTCTTCTGGAGGCTCTGTAGGATTCTATATACTTATGACACCTTTGTCTGTGATAGTAATGCCAAATGCTTTCTCTCAGTCAATAGTTTCTTTTCACCTTACTGGGAAAAGTTTCTGATTCATAGAGTAATTTAATCTTTAGAAGGTCCCATTTTATCTTCTTCTTATCATGCATTTCTGGCTGTATTTGTCAGCCTCATTATATCATAGGGTAAGCCTTCTAAGCTTGGTTTCATTTTTGCCTCTTACGATATTTATGTTTTGGGCTTTACCTCCACCTTAATTTGTTATTGTTGTTGTTTTATTTTGTTTTTTGTATAATGTGAAACATTCAACAGAGAACTGCCAGATGCACAGGCTGGATTTAGAAGAGGTCATGGTACCAGGGATATTACAGCTAATGTTAGATGGATTTTTGCAGAAAGCAAAGAATACCACTGCTTCATTGGCTCTGCAAAGGCTTTTGACTGTGTAGATCACAACAAGCTGTGACTGACTCTGAGAAGAATGGGAATCCCAGAACATTAGATTGTGCTAATGTGAAACCTATACTTGGACCAAGAGGCAGTCATCAGAACAGAGCAAGGAGACACTACTACATGGTTCAAAATCAAGAAGGGGGTCCATC
>NW_006399946.1:3005157-3034571 GCF_000299155.1 Elephantulus edwardii
GAAGAGATTGAGATAGTTAACAGTTTTAGTTTGCTTGGCTCCACAGTCAACACTCTTGGTAACAGCAGTCAGGAAATCAAGAGACAAATTGCATTGAGAAAGTCGGCTGTGAGGGACCTCTCAAGAGTACTGAAGAGCAACGACGTCAGGCTGGAGACTAAGGTGCGCCTGATCCGGGCTGTTGTCTTTGCAATAATGTGCTATGCATCAGAGAGTTGGACAGTGAATAGAGTTATAGAAAGAGGATTGATGTCTTTGAGCTGTGGTGCTGGAGAACAGTGTTGAATATACCATGGACTGCTAGGAGAAAAAACAGGTGTGTCCTGGAGAGGGTGAAGCCAGAGTTTTCCCTGGAGTCAAGGATTCTGAAGCTTCGTCTGACATATTTCGGGAATGTTGCAAGGAGGGACTGGTCCTTGGAGAGGGACATCATGTTTGGTAGAGTGGAGGGGTGATGAAGGAGAGGAAGACCTTCAATGAGATGGATTGATTCTGTGACTGGAACTGTAGGAATAAGTGCGTTTGAGATGGCTAGGTTGGTAGGTTGGCACAGGATAGAACAGCGTTTAGAGCTCTTGTACATAGGGTCGCTATGAGTTGCAAATGACTCTATGGCACATAACAACAACAACAACAAACTGCAGATATTTGGATCCTATTTAAGCTTTCTGCAGTTTGTTGTTGTTGTTAAGCGAGTCCTCAAAGCTTGTGTGTCTTTCATCCTCTCTCCAGGTTCATAGGGTTTCCAGAGGCAAGCTATTATGGAAGGGGATGCCACTCCTGCTTCCAAGCTTGTTTTAATAGGGGAGCTCCACCCCACACTGTCCTCATTGGGTAGCCAACCATTAATGCATTTGACACATCAGTGTCACAGCGTTCAGCCTCACCATTTGTTGAAGAAGCTGTAATTTCCCCGTTTTTGATAGGTTTGTTTACCTTGTAGACTATCAGTTGACAATAATATCTGGGTCTATTTCTGAATTCTCAATTCTGTTCCATTGGTCTATGAGTCTGCCATTATACCAGTACCATGCTGCTTTCGTTATTACAGCTTCTTTGTTATAATGTGGCTGTGAACTTTGGTGTACAAATCTCCATTTTAAGGTCAGGGAATACTATGCCTCCCACTTAATTTTTGCTTTTCTAGACTTGATTTGCTTATTTGGGGTCTCTTTCCTCTTCAAATAAACTTGACAATTGCCTTTTCTATCTCCTTGGAAAATGAATTTGGTATCTGCATTGGGATTGCATTAAACATGCAGATTGCTTTTGGTATGATTTTCTTTTTCAATATATAGAGTCTTTCTATCCATGAACAGGGGACATGTTTCCATTTATTCAGGTCTTCTACTGCTTTTCACAGAGGTATTTTGTAGTTTCTTTGTAAAGGTCTGCTGTGTATCTAGGAAGGTTTATTCCTAAGTATCTCAATTTGACAACACAATTTTTGAAGTGTTCAATTAAAAGGTGACACTTAACAAAACAAGATATGTGGATGGCAAAAATTCCAAGAAATTATGTTCAATACTATCATTACTAGGGAAATGTGAATTAATATCATGATGACATACCATTACATATATACTGGAATAATTTTTGGTTTTTAATGATTTTTTTAATACAACATCTCAATTTTTACAGCATATCCTTTCCATTTAATTTTCCCCCATTCATTAATTGTTGCACATTTTTCTTCCTGCGCACCACTCCCTCCCAGTTAATTTTTCTCTTTGAAATGAAAAAAAAAAATCATTGTTATACAATCCCCCCCGCCACACCCCCAATTCACAGTTCAATTTACTATATATTTCTTTTTCTGGAATCTTGTCATGAACATAATACCTAATCCTACATTCCTTTAAACAGTTCTCTTTCAACTGTTTCAATGCCGTATACATTATTTATAACCTCTTTACTTAGGTTCTCTCCAACCCCCATGTCAGTCCAGATTCACAACAATGGCACTGCACAGTATTTGTCCTTTTGTGACTGAGATATTTCACTCAGCATAATGTCCTCCAGGGTCACCCATTTTGTATAACATTTAATGAGTTCTTTGTTATTCAGTGCAGCATAGTATTCCATTGTGTGAATATACCACAGTTTCTCTATCCATTTGTTTGTTAATGGGCACTTGGGTTGTTCCCATCTCTTTCCTATTGTGAACAAAGCAGCAATAAACATGGGTGTGCATATATCTCCTTGGGTGGCAGTTATGGTTTCTTTAGGGTATATTCCCAGTAGTGGAATTGCTGGGTCAATCAGTATTTCTATTTCCAACTTTTGAGAAAGCACTATACTGCCTTCCATAGTGGTTGTACCATTTTACATTCCCACCAACAGTGATTAATAAGTTTCTCCACAATATTGCCAGTATTTGCTGTTTACTACTCTGTTGAATTTTGTTATTCTTACGGGGTGAGATGACAGCTCATAGTTGTTTTGATTTGTACCTCTTTTAGACCTAGGGATTTTGAGCACTGCTCCATGTATTTGTTTGCCATTTGAATGTCTTCTATGGTGAAGTGTCTGTTCATATCTTGTGCCCATTTTCCAATTGAGTTGTTTACGTTTATCTTGTGGCACTCGAGTATTCTATAAATTCTAGATATATGTCCCTTATCAGACATGTCACTGACAAATTTATTTTTGCAATCTGGCTTGCTTCCCTTTTTACCCTTTTGGAGATGTTTTTGGATGTACCTAGGGATTTGATTCTTAGGTTTTATTCACCTGTTCTATCCTCTCCTGGTTGTAGGTTTTTCCAGATGCTTGGAACACTGTTCATGCTGTGGATTAGGACTTCTAGACTTCTTCCAAGCTTTTCTCTAATAAAGTTTATAGTGCTAGGTTTCAGTCTTAGGTCCTTGATCCACTTTGAGGTGCTTTTTTTGTGTGTGTGTATGGAGATAGGTGTGGATTTTGCTTGAGTTTTCTGCAGATAGTTTTCCAATTTTGCCAACACCATTTGCTAAAAAGGCTGTCATTTCCCCACTTAACTTATTTCAACTGCTTGTCAAAAATCAGTAGATCATAGGTAGATGAGATGATTTCTGGGTTCTCAATTCTATTCCATTGATTCATGCTGTCATTGTACCAGTACCACTCTGTCTTGACCACCACAGCAGTGTTGTAGGATTTGAAATCAAGGGGTGAGATGTTTCCAACCTTGTTTCTCCTTTTAAGGATTTTCTTGCTTATATGGGGCCTTTTCCCATTCCAGATGAAACTGGAGATTGCCTTTTCCATCTCGTTGCAGAATGGAATCGGGATTGCATTGAACGTGTAAACTGCCTTTGAATACTGCCATTTTCATACTATTGTGTCTTCCTATCAATGAACAAGGTATATTCATCCACCTCTCCAGGTCTCTTCTTGTTTCTTGTAGTGATGTTTTGTAATTTTGTTTGAACAGATCCTTTATGCTTCTGGTTAGATTTGTTCCTAAGTATTTAATCTTCTGATTAGCTATTCTGAAGGGTAATGTTTTTCTTAGCTCCAGTTCTGTATTCTCTTTGTCACTGTAGAAAAATCCAGCTGATTTTTGTATGTTGATCTTGTATCCTACAACTTTGCTGAATTGATCAACTATGTCCAGTAGTTTTCTTTCTAAGTATACTATCATATCATCTGCATAGAGAGATAATTTTACCTCCTCTTTGCCAATTTGGATACCTCTTATTTCCTTCCCTTATTGCCATTGCTAAGACTTCCAATACAATATTGAATAAGAGAAGTGATAGTGAGCATCCTTGCCTAGTTACTGTTCTCAAAAGGAATGCCCTTCCATTCAGAACAATGTTGGCTCTCGGGTTTATGTATATAGTTTTTACTATGTTGAGGAAGCTCCCCTTTAATCTTATTTTGTTGAGTGTTTTAATCAGGAAGGGTGTTGGATTTTGTCAAAGGCCTTTTCTTCATCAAATGATAGGATCGTGTGGTTCTTGTTCCTAACTTTTTTTGTGATGAATTATATTGATTGCTTTTCTTATATTGAGCCATCCTTACATAGATGTTATGAATTCCACTTGATCATGAGGAAATTTTTTTTTATGTATCATTAGATTGTACTGGTCAGGATTTTATTCAGGATTATTGCATCTACGTTCACTAGAGATATCTGCCTATTGTTTTCTATTTTGCTGGTGTCTTTACCTGGCTTTGGTATCAAGGATATGTTTGCTTCATAGAATAAGTCTGGGAGAATTCTTTCTTTTTCTATTTCCTGAAATAGTTTATGTAGAATCGGTGACAGACAGTTCTTCTCTGAGTGTTTGATAAAATTCACTTGTAAAACCATCTGGCCCAGGACTTTTTTTTGGCTGGAAGATGTTTTATTGTTGTTGTTGTTATGTGCCATCGAGTCGTCTGCAACTCATAGTGACCCTATGTACAACAGCTCTAAACCCTGCTCTATCCTGTGCCAATCGCATTGCCTCTGACACACCCATCCAGATTACCCCAGTCACTGAATCAATCCACCTCATAGAGGGTCTTCCCCTCCTGTGCTGTCCCTCTACACTACCAACCATGATATCCCTCTCCAAGGACTTGTCTCTCCTTACAACATGTCCAAAGTATGTCAGACGAATCCCCAGAATCCTTGCCTCCAAGGAGTAGCCTGGTTTAACCGTCTCTTGGGTGGATCTGTTTGTTTTCTTGGCAGTCCATGGAACATTCAATAATCTTCTCCAGCACCACAGCTCAAAGGTGTCAATTCTCCTTCTATCCTCCCTAGTCATTGTCCAACTCTCTGATGCATAACAAGTGATTGCAAAGACCATGGCCTGTATCAGGCGGACCTTAGTCTCCAGAGAGACACCGTTGCTCTTGAGTACTTTACAGAGGTCCCTAATTGCAGACTTTCCCATCGCAATAAGTTTTTTGATTTCCTGGCTGCTGGTGCCAAGAGTGTTGACCGTGGAGCTGAGCAAACTGAAGCTGTAAACAATCTCAATCTCTTCACCATCCATCCTGATGCTATCAATTGGTCCAGTGGTGAGAATCTTTGTCTTCTTGACATTGAGCCTCAGTCCATACTGAAGGCTGCAGTCCTTGACCCTCTGCAGTAAGTGCATGAGGTCCTCCTCAGTTTCAGCGAGCAAGGTTGTGTCATCTGCATAACACAGATGGTTGATAGATCTTCCACCAATCCTAACGCCATGCTTCTCCACATAGAGCCCAGCCTCTCAGATAATCTGCTCTGCATACAGGTTGAAAAGGTATGGAGATAGGACACATCCCTGGCTACGCCTTTCCCAATTTTGAACCATGCAGTGTTGCCCTGCTCTGTTCTGACAACTGCCTCCTGATGTTTTATTACCTTTTCTATTTCTTTTTTTTGTAATGAGTCTGTTCAGGTTTTCAATTTTGGTTTGTGTCAGTTTAGGTAGGTTGTGTATTTCTAAGTATTTGTCCATGTCCTCTGGGTTTTCATATTTGTCTGAGTATAGTTTTTCATAATATTCCATTGTTAACCTTTTTATTTTAGTTGGGACTGTTGTGATGTTGCCTGTTTCATCTTTTATTCAGATTGTTTGTGTCTTTTCCTTTGTTAGTTTTGCTAGTGGCTGTTTAATTTTATTAACCTTTTCAAAGAACAAACTTCTAGTTTTGTTGATGCTTCCAATTGTTTTTCTGTTTTCTATTTCATTTATATCTGCTCTAATTTTCTATAATTTCAGTGTTTTAGAGGGTGTTGGGCTTGCTTGCTGTTCTCTTTTTTCAATTTATTGGAAATGTTGGGTAAGAGAGTCAATGGTCATTTTTTCCCTGCCTTTTGATGTGTTTGCTTATTGCTATAAATTGACCTCTGATTATTGCTTTGGTTGTTTCCCAGAGGTTTGGGTAAGTGGTGTTGTCATTGTCATTTGTCTCAAGAATCTTTTTAATTCCATTTAAAAAAAATTTCTTCTATTACCCATTCAGGTTCAAGCAAGGTGTTGTTCAGCTTTCAAATGTATGGTTTTCCCTCTCCTTTATCCTCTTGTTAGTAATTTCTAATTTTGTAGCATTTTGATCTGAGATGATGCTTTCTATTATTGACTATGTTTTTTTAAAATTTTTTGATGCTTGCTTTGTGACCTAAGATGTAATCTATTGTGGAGAACATTCCATGCACATTGGAGCAGAAGATATACCATGCTTTTTGAGGGGCACAGTAGCCTATAAACACCTATGAGTTTGACTTGGTTTATTGTGTGCTTTAATCTTTCAGTATCTTTGTTGATTTTCTTTCTGGTAGTTCTATCTTTTCTTGAGAGTGGTTTATTGAAGTCTCCAAGTACTACAGTAGTGTTGTCTCTTTTTTTCAGTTTTGTTAATGTTTGTTTTAGATATTTTTCAGATCTTTCATTTGATGCATAGACATTTATTATTATTATATTTTCTTGTTCTATTGACCCCTTAATCACATTATATAGTGACCTTCCTTGTCCTTTATGATCGTTTTTGCACTGAAATATATTTTAAATTTTAAATTTATATTGCCATTTCTTCTTTTTCCTGGTTGCCATTTGCTTGGTATATCCCCCCCTTTTATTTTTAGTCTTTCTTTATATTTATTTTTCAGATGCATTTCCTGTAGACAGCATATTGGTGGGTTTTTTCTTTTTTTATCATCCTATCTGCTACTCTTTTTCTCTTCTATGGTGCGTTTAAACCATTTACTTTTAGTGTGATTATTGAGAGGCTTGATTGTATTGCTATCATTTTATCGTGTTCTTTTTGGTATTGTTGTTAGTTACTTTTGTTGTTGTTGTTGCTAGTTCCTTTGGTCCATTCTGCTTTCTGTGGTAACCCTGTCAGAAGAATATCCCTCAGGGTTTCTTTCAATGCTGGTGTTGCTTTTATGAATTCCCTAATGTTCTGTTTTTTTCTGGGAATATCTTGATGTCTCTTTCATATTTGATGGACACTTTTTCTGGGTACAATATCCTTGGTTGACAGTTGTGTTCTTTTGAATGTTCGATATATGTCATTCCATTTTCTTCCTGCTCACATGGTTTCTGCTGAGTAACTGGCATTTAATCTTATTTACTCTCCCTTATAGGTTACTCTTTGTTTCTCCCTCTCTGCCTTAAGAATTCTCTCCTTATCTTTGGTTCTGGCAAATTCGACTATGATATACTTGGTGTTTTTCTTTTGGGGTCTATTCTATATCGTGTTCTCTCAACTTCTTAAATATATCTTCTCTCATTCTTCATTATGACTGGGAAGTTTTCTTCTAGTAATTTTTTCACAACTTTTGAGGTGCTTTTACTTTCAAGTTGTGGAATTCCAATTATGAACATGTTATTTCTCTTGATAATGTCTCACATTATTCTTAGGTTTTCTTCTTTTTCCTTCCTTGTTGATTCTGCTTTTTGCTCTAGCAGATCAGTGGTGAGGCAATTCTGTCTTCTATCTCACTGGTTCTGTGTTCCATCTTTTTAACCCTGTTCATGTGATGCTCCATCATGTTGACAGCATCTGAAACATCAGTCCTGCTATTTTGGATTGTGGTTTCTTGTTTCTCCAGAGCCTCTAATGCCTCATTTTTTCTATGTGCACTGTTTTAGAATATTTTTCTAAGCCCCTTCCGGTTTTTGCTTACAGAGTCCTGTAATTCTTCAAGTTTGTCTTTCACTCATTGAAAATATTCAATCATTGTATTTTTAAATTCTGTGTTAGAAAGTTTCATTAGACTTTCTGGCTTGAGGAAATCCATTTATATTGTGTCACTTTTTTTGGGGGGGGTGACATCTGGCTTTGGGCTTGTGTAGCGGGAAAGATAGCCTGCTTCTTAGGTGTCATTTCTATGGTAAAATTTTTCATTTCTGAGGTAATAGCAGGTTCTTGATATGAAGTAAGCACTGGAAGAGGGTGGGGCAGCTACCCTCCCTGAGTTTCTCTCAGTTTGATAGAGAAAAAGCCTGTGAAAGCAGCCTTCTCTGTCAAACAACTGCTGCAGTTAGGATCGCCCAAGGCACTCAGGGCTAAAGGCTGCTGATGGACTAGACACAAGGAGATAAAATATGGAGCAGGGCAACCTGACTGGAAAACCAGGAAGCCTTGGTTTTACTTTTAAGGACAAGCTCCAGCTGTCTCAATCCTTTCTGATTGAGCTGAAGAGGTCCCAGGTGATCCTGCCAAACAGTTGTGACTCCCCCCCAAAGCACCTCACCCATGTTCTAGTGTCACTAGTAGTGCACACCATGTTTGGTGTTCTAGGCATGGGATAGGTGTGTCAGGACTAGAGTTCCTGGCATGGGCCAGGTACAGCAGAACTGGAATTCTGAGCTCACACTCACTAAGATTCCAGCTTTCCTGCTTGCTCCTGTGTGTCACTCCCTGGCGCATGTATCAGCATTGCCCTAGCATGTGCATGGTGTCAGCAACCTGTTCCCTGGCACATTCCTGGTGCTAGCAGGACATGCAAGCTCTCAGGAAGCATCTCCTCGGCATGCACTTGGTGTCAGAAGGCTCCTTGAGGCAGCTCCCTGGTGCATGAGTGGCATCAGAAGGCAGCTCCCTGGTATGCTCATGGAGTCAGGAAACATCTGTCAGACACATGTGTGGAGACAGGAATCAGTTCTCTTACGTGCATCCTGTATCAGCAGGCAGTGACCTAGCGTGTGCCTGGAATCAGCAAGAAGCTCTGTGGCATGTTTCGAGTCTTGCTTCAGATTTCTCTCACTCAAACTCCAACTCAATTTTTTTTAAAGTATGAAATATATCAAATATTGATAGGAACGTATAACAGCTGTGATGCTTTAATTCTCATATTGCTTACTGGTAAGAAAAGGTATTTTTAAATATTTATGTATGTTTGTATGTACATATTTTTATTCATTGTTGCACATTTTCTTCCTCCACTCCCAGTCCACTCCACAATGCACCTTTTGCTCCAGATTGTTGTCATACTTATAATGCCAATTAATATATTCCTTTCAGATGATTCTTCCCCTCATCTCTTCTATAGCAGTATTCATTATCTATCCACTCTTTTTTTTGTTGTTTTAACTGATAATTTATTATGTTTTAGATGAAAGTTTGCACAGCACCTTAGGTTATCCTTTAACAATTTTTGTTTTTTAAATTTTATTGGGAAAACCATATTGGGGATAAGAGGAGGTGGGGGTTGGGAGCAGAAGGGTGAGGATATCCACTCTTATCTTATTATCTCTCCAACTCCCCCTATGTTAATCCTATTTTATAACAGCAGTGTTATGATTATTTGTCCTTTTGTGACTGAGATATTTCAGTCAACATAATGTCCTTCAGGCTCTCCCATGTTGTTTAATGTTTTATGAGTTCATTGCTTTCCCAAGGCTGCATAATATTTCATTGTGTTAATGTATCATAGTTTTCCTATCCATTTGTTTTTTGCTGGGCGCTTGGGCTACTTTCATCTCTTTGATATTGTGAATAATGTAACAATAAACATGAGTGTGCATAAGTCTATTTGAGTTGTGGCTCTGGTTTCTTTAGAGTAAATTGCAATTTTCACTCATTTTTCTTTCTCTTTCTCTCTGCTTTCTGACCTTTACCTATCCTTTTGATGTGGTATGTTGATAGTTCTAAGGGGTCCACAACCTGCTTGTGTTAGTATTCATTTTGTAGGCTTGTCTATTGCTTTATACTGAATGTTGGGCCACAGGCTCCATTCTAGACTTGAAGTATGTCTAAGAGCATGGTTTCAGAGTTTCATTAGTCTTTGTGAAATGCATTTTTTGTGAATTTTAGGGTTTTTAATATAATTTTTTAAAATTTTATTTTGATCTGAGTGAACATTTACAGGAAAATTCATTTCTTAACTCAATAGTTCATTCATGTTTTATGTTGTGGCATGGATAACAATCCTTACAATGAAACAACACTTCCTCTTTATATTTCTTGTTCCCCATCTTCCCTGACAAATGTGCTTTTTTGATCTTGTAATTTTTTTATCTAAGTAATTCCTTCATTTTTTGTGTTATTGGTCATTTTATATGATTGTCTATTGTTTGGCTGAAAGTTGAGTCACAAGAGTGACATCAGTTCCAGTTCAAAGGTCTGTAGTTTTGGGAGTTCCATCAGTCTCTACCAGTCTAATTGTTTTTGTTGTTGTGTAGTACCATCAAGGTAGAACAGACCCATATCTGACTCTCCCACAGGTTTTCACAGGTAGTTAATCATAAGGGAGGAGAATGCCCATACTTCTCCTGCAAAGCAGGAGATGAATTTGAACCTCTATAGTTTTGAGACCACCATTGATTTCCTTTCCTCTTCATGAGGAGAGACTAACAGTTTTATCTTTAACAGTTTTATCACTCACAGCTTTAAGATACCATTTGCTACTCATCAAATTAGAATGTCTGTGTGGACTACACTATGCCCACTGATTCAGATGTCCCCTGAGAGTACAGTCCTGAATACTGATGACTCATTTCCTCAAGATATTTGTTAAGCATGGCTAAGAAGTTCTCACAAAGTTTTTCCATATACTCTGCACTGAATTTTATACTGACACCCAGAGTTAACAGATCATTTCAAGCAATTGATTTATGTTTCTGTTTAAATAAAAAGTTCTTCTTAAAGCTTAAGAATATTCTTCCCTTTTAGGATTTATGGAATTAGAGAAGAAGTACAGAGTTATGAAATGTCATTTTAATAGCATATTGTGGAACTTCAGCATTTCCTTTAGAAGGTACATGTCTCTGATTAGAGCTCTCTGGTGCTCAGATGTTTCATTCAAATTAGTTATGAGCTACCTGAGTTTGTATATATTATATAACCTATAATAAATAATACAAATTTAGTAAATAGAAAAATAATTTTAAAAAATGAAATTATTTCCTTATGTCTTACTTTTCTCTCATCTGTTGGGTAATGGGTTGCATACCACAGGCTTCGCCGCCTCTCAGCTGTGATTTGGATGGGGCTACAAACCAGGGTACTGTCCTCTTCTTTGGTCCCTTCCTCTTGTACCTGAAAACAAAATAACCCACAGGACCAGTTCTGTTTCTGACACTTGTTTCCTTAGCTGCTTGGGTGGTCATGAGAAAGCATTTCATCTTCACCTCCATCATAGATTGAATTGTGCCCTCCCCCAAATACATGTATGCAATGATATCTGTGATCTGTGAAATGAAATAGTTGTGGGAGGAATAAAAGAGAAATGCAGTACTCCTAAATCCTATATGCAACAAGGGACATTTCTTTAGTTTATGACTTGGAAAATAAGAGGGGAAAATGTGAGCTGAGACTAGGGAACCTCCTTACCACCAGGAAATAGTTGCCAGGAATGTAATGTGTTCTTTCAGACCCAGGCTCCCACACTATTAAGTTCTTTGACACCAGGCATAAGCTCTTTGACACAGGGCAAGGCAAGACACATGGAGATCTCCAAGGAAAGTCAAGCCCACAGTTGCTGAAAGAAATAATAACCTTCCTACATATTGACACAGTGATAGGATCTTCTCCTAGAACCGGCTCTCTGAATTTGGGCGCATAGTCTCCTAAACCATAAAAGAATAAATTTCTGCTTATTTAAGTCATTATATCTCTGGATTAAAAAGCAATAGCTAACTAAGACAACCTCACTGTGATTATTTCTTAAGCCTTTCACAATGAAAATAAAACCAAACCCAGTCAAGTTGATTCAAACTCATACTGAACCCCTAACAGGTTTCTGAGGCTATAAAACTTTACAGGAGAATGCCTATATTTCAGCAGCTGGTGAATTCAAACAACTGACATTTTAGTTAACATCTTGATAGGCTATGCACTTAGTGGCTAACTGACTTGCTTACAGATTGAATGACTGAGTGAATCAGTGTGCTGATTTCATTGTAGGTGTACAGATACAAAAGGGGAAAGAAGGAAACTACAGTTTACAGTTATCAGGCTGTGAGCTAGAGGAGATGCCAGAAGAGGCATTACTGGAAAGGTTTCAGGCTGGCCTGTGTGGGAGAACTGATATTTCACATGCAGACCTCTTCCTTGCAGAAGGTGCATGAGAAGCTGTGACAATCTTTGCCTATTAACTCTGGTCTCGTCTCATTCATAGGCTAATGAACTACCTTACAGCTGTCATTGAGGAGAACAAATCAAAGTTGACTAAAGTTTCAAAATCCTATTTTATTTTTTTTCATAGATGGTTTGGATTCCAGATCCTACTGTTGAATATGTGTATGATTTGGACAAATTGTCTTACTTCCACAGACACAAACTTCTCATTTGTTAGATAAGACATAATAATAATAATACCCATATATGATGATAGTATTTGTTCTGAAAAGGTCCTCAGCGGACAAAGAGAGACAATGACTGTTAACAGACTGGAATGACGTCTAACACTTAGTAAGTGTTAAAAGAAAAAATAAAATAGACTATTCTCCTTAGCATCCACTACTTTTAGTTTCACACAATGATACTATCATAAATCCTTAACTCTGATAGCATTATTATTATATTGTTTTATAAAATATAATTATAAGCATTATGTGAGAGCGTTAACTCATTTAATGCTTCTTACAAATTTAAACATAATTAATAGACATGAATCATTTCATGGGGAGACTATAGATTATTTTACAGACAGTATGACACTATATTTATTCTTACCAGGGGCTCTTGCAGCCAGATGCGAATGAGAGTGGCTAGAGTATAATACATCACCAAGAGAAGGATGGGATTAGCATGATGGTACCAGGACAAATCTGGGTTTACTACGATTTTCCAAGTATTGGAGCAGTCTGTTTGAATGACCGACTTGATCCCAAATAACCTGTTTAAAAACAAATAACAAAAATTAAAATTATGCATCTAACCTATATCATCAATATAAATTCATGAGCTTTTTCTAGGTGAATCCATCTAACTTGAGGTATTTCAACTAATCTTCAACTCTTCTTTGGCATTTAAACCTTTACGTTACACACACATACATGTACATCATATAATTATTTAAAGAAATAAGCCCTCAAACTCACTAATGTCAAATTAATTCTGACAGTAGGTTTATAAGACTATAAATATAAATTGAAAGACATTACTCATCTTTCTTGAATAGAGTCACTGTAGGATTCTAAGTACTGATGAGGATCAGCCTTTTGGTTAGCAGTGCAGTTCATGATGAAACATGTCACTAGAGTTCCATATAGTTTATATACATCTTCATATATAGATAGATGATGGCTAGATAGATATATAGAGAGAAATAGAGATATATACATAACATTGTTGTTGTTGTTATGTCTTTGAGTCACTTGAAACTCCTAGTGACCCTATGCACAATAGCTTGGAACCCTACCCTATTCAGAGCCAATCGCACTGTCTTTGATATGCCTGCACCTAATGCCTTAGCCACTATGTCAATCTACCTCATCCAGGGTCTTCCTCTCCTAGACTTTCCCTCCATCCTTCCAAGCATGATGTCCTTTTCTAAGGACTGGCCACTCTGGCAACATGCACAAAATATGTGAGATGGAGCTTCACAATCCTTTCCTCCAAGGAACAACTTGGTTTCACCCTCTCTAGGACAGAGATGCTGGTTTTCCTGGTAGTCCATGGAATTCTCAATATGCTTCTCCAACACCACAACCTCAAAGGCATTGATGATTTTTCTGTCATCTCTAGTCATTGGCTTTCTGATGCAGAGCAAGTAATTGCTAAGACCATGGTCTAGATCAAGTACACCTTCATCTCTAGACTGACATCCTTGCTCTTTAGCACTCTAGAGAGGCCCTTGACAGCAGATTTTACCCAATGTAATTAATTTTTTCCTTTCCTGATTGCTAGTACTAAGAGTGTTGATTGTGGAACCAAGCAAAACGAAATTGTTAACAATCTTAATCTCTTTTCCACCTATCATGATACTGCCAATTGGTCCAGTGGAGGAAATCTTTGTGCCCTTGATGTTGAGCTTCAATCCATATTGGAGACTACAGTCCTTTACCTTTTGTAGCTAACTCTTCAGGTCCTCCCCTGTCTTGGAAAGTAAAGTTGTATCGTCTGCATAACATAGGTTGTTGATGAGTCTTACTCCAATTTTGATGCCACATTCTTCCGCATAAAGTCCAGCCTGCCAAATGATCTGTTACTACAGGATGCATCCCTGATGCACCCATTTCCTGAACCATGCGATGTTTCCTTGCTCTGTTCTGACAACTGTTTCCAGGTCCAAGTATAGGTTTTGTATGAGCACAATCATGTGTTCTGGGAATCCCATTATTCACAAGGCTATATACATATCTTAATGGATACCCATGGTGGACAGTGTTTGGTGGAGCTCCCAGCTTAAGACATGTTTGGAAGCAGGAGTGGCATTCACTTTCTAAACAACATGCCTCCAGAAACTTTATGAACTTTGATAAGTGTTGATAGTTATATAAAGGCTTCAGGCCTTTTGCTCATAGGGTTGCTCTGAGTTGTGCTCAACATAGAGGCAATCAACAACAACAACAACATATCTATATCTAGAGAAAGAGAGAGACTGGTGAAATGGTTCAAAATGTGGCCAAAAAGAAATATTTTAATAATGGTTTAAAATCAATCCAACAATGGATATTCTGTATCTGTTATAACTCATATTTTAGTATTCAACAAGCCCTAGCAAAACCTTGCATTATTAAAATGTCAATTATGTGAGTAACATTACTAAGTCCAACTAAATGGGAAGGTGCGGTTTTTATTGCAAGATGTAGCATTAACTATTCAGCTAGTTTTGATATTATTGCAAAATTTAACAGTAATATCCAGATACTCTAAATTAGTTTTTGCAAGATTTGTCAAAAATTTTATTTATAGGCAGTTTAATTTTCAATGTTTTATAATTTATTTTGAACTATGACTTTATGAAGCTTGTTCAATTGTGAAATGTTTACATTCATATTACATGATCAAAATATACAGAACGATGGAAAATATTATTTATATGAAGAATCATTTTCCAAAGTTCTAAAATTTGAGTCTGCCAGCAAAACTTTAAGGTTCATCGTGTTTTGCTCTTCCACTAGCATAAATATCAGGCTCTGGGACACAAGTAATCAGCTCTTATGTTGGCAACCTGGTCTATTTCATTTCTCTATTTCAGTCATCCTTCCTTTGGACAATTACAATGTAGAAAGAAGTTCCCCATTTGTTGTTGTTGTTGTTGTTAGGTGCCATCCAGTCGAGCACAATTCATAGTGACTCTATGAACAAAAGATCTAAACACCGTTCTATCCAGCACCATCCTCACACTTCCTGACATACAAGAGCCAATTGCAGCAGTCACCATGTCAATCCACCTGGTTGAGGGTCTTCTTTCCCTTCACTGACCCTCCCATCCTTCCAAGCATTATGTCCTTTTCTAAGGAATAGCACCTCCTAGCAACATGCTCAAAGTATGTGATGTAAAGCCTCATCATTCTTGCCTCCAAAGAGCACTGTGGCTGTACCCTTTCCAAGATATAGCTGTTCTTTCTCTTAGCCATTCAGTGCTCTTTTCCAACACCACAGCTCAAAGGCATCAATTCGTTTTCTGTCATCCTTATTCATCGTCCAGCTCTCGGATGCATAGCTAGTAATCAGAGAGACTGTGTCCTGAATCAGATACATCTTAGTCCTCAAAGTGACATAATTGTTGTTGATATTGTTGATTGCCTTCAAGTGGAGCACGACTCATAGTACCCCTATGAACAAAACGCTTGAAGCCCCTCTACAACTATTGGCATTAATCAAAGTTCATAGAGTTTCTGGAGGTAAGTTGTCTAGGAAGTGGATATCACTACTGCTTCCAAACCTGTTATTGAATGTTACTGTTTGAGTCACCTGCTATGCATAGCGACCCATGTACAGCATCTATTAACCCTTCCCCATCCTGAGCCAGTCTCACTAATTCTGACACACCAATTCCCAAAGCCCAGTTACCGTATCAATCCATCTCATCTGGGTCTTCCTCTGTTTCACTATCTGTCCCCCCCTTCAGTGCATGATGTCCTTCTCCAAAAACCAATCTTTCCTGACCACATGCCCAAAGTAAGTAAGGCAGAGCTTCAAAATTCTACCCTCTAAGGAGGGACTTTTTTTCACCGTCTCCAAGACAGACTGATTTGTTTTCCTGGCAGTCCATGGTATGTTCAGGAATCTTATCCAGCACCACAATTTGAAGGCGTCTATTGTTCTTCTGTCATCCTTAGTCATTGTCCAAATTTCTGAAGAATGAGAAGAGTAGACTGACATCATTACTCCTCAATAATTTGGAAAGATCTTTAACTCAATATTTTCCAGTGCAATGCGTCTCCTTATTTCCTGACTGCTGGTATCAAGGGTGTTAATTGTTGATTAAGGCAAGATGAAGCTGTTGACAGTTTCACTCTCCTTTCCATCCATGATGACATTGGCTATTGGTCCAGTGCTAAGAATCTTTGTTTTCTTGACATTGAGATACAATACCCTTGTTTATAGTTTATCTCTTTCTTCTACTTCTTTCTGACCGTGAAACATTACCTTCATAACTTATTTTAACAAATATGCTAAACTTGGTGCTTTTCTATTCAAGAACCACTGCTGGGAAGATAGAAGGAAAGGGATAAAGGATTATTAATGAAAAAGAGCTCATTGTAGAATTTTTAGAGAAACAGTGCTGTGACCTGAACACTAACATCTATTATTTTAGTGTTTTCAGTGAGGGATATAATAGCACAAAGTAAAAATACAACAAAGTTATTGCAAGGACATTGAAATTTATCTAAGTCTGTTTTAGCTCAATTATTGGAGGAAGTTATTTTTGCTCTCCAGTGGCTTCCAATAAGAACTTTCACTTCCTAAAGCTATCAATAAATAAATGTATGCACTTAGAAAATAACACTAGCTTGGTTTTTCAACTGAGGATGTAAGTTAATAAGTAGGAGAAACTAGAGATTAAAATATTCGATAGAAACAAAATAGAGAATAGCATGGACAATTCCTTCAAGGTCCTATCAGTGCACTTACATCTTGTTATTATGTTTAAATATGAATGTCATGCTTTTAGATAAGAGAGGTTATCAGAGAAACAAAGTGGCATCTCTCATCACATTACTCTGATCATTCCTCTCAGGTGCGTTGACCTCAGCTGGATAGCTGCTAACATGGATCTGTGTCCACCAGACCCCTATTACAACTGGATTTTTTGTTTAAGTACAAAACGTGCTAGTTTGAAGTGCCAGGGTCATTGTTTCTCCTTGTGTGTGTTGGCAGATTTATAATCCTCCATCTCTCAAGATTATCTCGAGAACACATTCTCTTGTGATCCTGAGATCCAGCCATTTAAAATAAATAGATAATAAAGCAAATGATAATATACATTTATCTTACCTCTTTTTCTCGAAATCTCAGAGCTCTTTATGACCTAGGTATCATCATGGGATTGGGAAGTACACTACTTGTTTAAATAAGCCATTGGTAATTGGAACTAGGCAGCTAAATCAATAAGATGTAAGACATAAAGCCTGAGATCTTTTGAAGCCAGGAAATATATTATTTTCAACTAGAGTAAAATTGTTATTTTACTAAATAATAAATAATTCTTTGGAGAAAGTATCTTTGCTTAATTTTTTTGCATTTTTTAATTGATGTGAGTACAATAATTCATATACATTATATTTCATTCATGTAATTCATATACATTATATTTCATTCATGTATATTGTGTTTTATAAAGTCTTTCATTTGCCTTGTATTTCATACAATCATTCATATACATTGTATTTTGCATAATTATTCTTTCAATTATTCTTGCAATTTTTTCATATTGAGTGGAAGGAGAAACAGAAAGAGATATTCTCCTGTGATGGCTGACTAGATAGATGGGAAAACCAGTTTTCTCTCTAATGAGTATACAAAGAAAATAATCTGCAGATAATAACCATGGCATCATGACATTTAAAGGAAACTAATTTTGAAAGTCCATTTCACATACTTTGGGCACATTTCCAAGAGTGATCAGTACTTGAAAGATATCATGCTTAGAAGGATGAAGGTTTCGAGCAGGATAGAAAGACCTTGGATGAGATGGATTGACAAAATAACTGGTGCAATGATGGTTGATGTGTCAGAAACAGTAAGTTTCGCTCAGGATAAAGTAGGATTCAGGGGTATTATTCATAGGGTCCTTATGAGTTGTATTTGACTCAATGGCACATAAAAGTAACAGCAACATACAGAGGAAAACCAGACACTGAGTGGAGTAACAAACTTAACAAAAGCAAAGAGACAGAAAAAGCACACAACCAAGAAGGACCCCAGTAACATGCATCCAATTAGAGCTTTTCTTCATTAGGCTAATTAGGAACCTACAGAGACACAGAATTGCAGAATCAAAGTTCCAGGGACTGCCTTAAATCAAGGAAATAAAAAGGAATGTCTCCCTCCCTCTAATATTCCTCACTGAGGGTCATTAAAATGATCTTCTATCTGGACAGGCAGGATTCCCACTGGCTGAATGAGCTCCCTTGAAGATCTTATAAAATGTTAAACTCAAAACTGGAAATATCTACACCAGCACAGTGGTTCAAATAACCCAGAGACTAATTTGGTTAGGTGGCTCCTGGAAATTGCACCATTCTTCAGTCCCATAGTCATAATTACCACTCCACCTGCCTTGCACCACATAAGATAAAGGCATGTTAACCTCACATTATACTCATCTGTGGCCTGAAAACTTTGTGTCACACTTGCACTGGTCTGCTATGCACAGAAAGAGAAGTGTGAAATTTTCAGCAGCTATTAACTTGCTTGAATAGAAGGCCCCTGTAAATAGCATCAGTCTGCCAAACCCTATGCCTTGCCCACCACTGGCCCTGACATATGCACCATCACTCTCTAGCTCGCCTGACTCATGCAGAGACTGTGGTTCAGAGATCCATTAACTTACTTGATTCTATAGTATTTATGATCTTTACCAGTGGGCCATCCAGCTATTCCCATGCCCTGTCCTTTGCAAGCCCTGATCCGTGTCTTTCTCACAGCAGGCTCTGTTGTTGTTTTGTATCATGGAGTCAGAACTGATCCTTGGCTGATCCTACAGCGGGTTTGCAGAGGCAATTAATTGCATGGGACGAGATTGCCAATCCTTCTCCCATGGAGCAGCTGGCAGCCTTGAACCATGTGCCTTTGGGATTAAGGCACAGTTTCTTGCCACTCGGCCACCTGAATTCACTGAAGGCTCTATATGTTCACATATCCCATCAGAACAAGGACCAGTGCTTGTTCTATAAGACTGGCATTAGATGGCAATCATCACCAGCATTACCATCTCAATAGCTCTACACATACAACAAAGAACTATATAGCTATCATACTTGTAAGAAAAAGAAAGGATGTGAAAGACCATAATCATAAACATAACCACTATCAAAATACAGAATAAATAAATCTTTCAGAGGAAGAAAGGCTGTTGAAATTTCCCAATAAGGAATTTATAAGACTGATAGTCAAATGCCTTCACAGGACTGAGGAAAAGTAAAAAAAAAAAAACCAACAAAAAAACCAAAAACAAACCCACCAAAAAACCAAAAAACCACAACTGGATGAAGCTATAAACAAAAGAAAAAATATACAAGCAAAACTCTTTAGAAACATTTTTAAAAATCAATTCAAGAGCAGCTAAAGAAAATAAATTAAAAATAGAAGCAATAGAAAAGTAGGAATAGCAAGATCAATATTGTAGAAATTGATAACATGCTGGCAGGACAAAGAAGCAGAATTGAAGAAATGAAATACAGAATCAGTGAGACAGAAAACAAAGCCCTCGACACTAATCTGTTATGCCTTGGGTTACTATCAAGAGAAATATCTATCTTGGGATATTATGTTGCGATAGCTTTACTGGAAGAAAGCATTCCAGGTAGTATGAAAAATATATATTCAAGTGTGCAAGATCTCAAACAGGTTTATTGTTGCTATTATTTGGAGTTAGAACTAACTTATAGCTGACCCTTCAGTGAGTTTTCAGTGACAATAAATCATACAAGAGGAGACAGCCCATCTTTTTCCTGAAGATCACCAGTGAGATTCATTATGTGCCTTTGGGTTGGTAGCTCATCTACTTACCTCTAAGGAAACAAAAAAATACCAATTCACATAATAATCAAATTCTTAAAAATCAAAGAAAAAAAATACTGAAAGAAGCTCAGGAAAAAGGAAGAGTTACCTACAAAGGAGAACCAATAAGACCAAAAATGATTTGTTGACAGATTATACAACCAAGAAGGCAAAGGGATGATGTACACAAAACTCTAAAGGAAAACAACAGTCAGCCAAGACTCCTGTACCCACCAAACCTACCCATAAAATATGACAGAGAAATTAGACATTCATAGAAAAGCATAAATTGAAAGAATTCATGAAAATGTTATTAGCAAAGTTCCACAAAACAGCAATCAGTAAATGCTGGCGAGTATGTGGTGACACTGGAACATATACCGCCAGTGGAATTGTAAAATGGTGCAACTGCTATGGAAGGCAGTTTGGTATTCCTTAAAAAGGAGGAATTTAGAAAACCCATATGACACAGCTATTCCAGTGCTAGGGATGTATCCCAAGAAAATCAGAACTGAGACATGAATGAACATTTGTACACCTCTGTTCACAGCAGCATTATTTACAAAAGCAAGAAAGTAAAAACAGCTCAGAAGACCACACACCAACAAATAAATGAATTGAGACATTGTGGTACATTCACAAAATGGAATACTATGCAGCATTAAGGAGAAACAATTTTGTAAAATTCTATATAAAGAAAGCAATACCTTCTAAAATAGATACCCACAAGGTTAAATGATTAGATATAAGTCTAACCAGAAATGCAAAATACTACATAAAGAAAATTACAAAATACTACTACAAAAACTGAGACCTACATAAATGGACAATAAACTATGCTCAGGGATAAGAATTCTTAACATTGAAAAAAAATGACAATATTACCAAAAGCAATCTACAGGTTTACAGTCTACAAATGAATATAATTTCAAATCTTAACACTTTACAATGAACAGAAAGAGACTCTGGATAAATAAATCTCTCAAAATAGGAGGCCTTAAACTTCAGCTGTAGAAATCAAAACTGTGTGGTACTTGTACAGTGACAGACACATACACCAATAAAATAGAATTGAGAACATTTATGTTATTCATTTATGGTTAAAAGATCTTTGACAAGGAGATGAAACACATTGAATGGGGCAAAGATAGTCTCTAACAAATGACATTGGCAATACTCATTATCGTTCTCCAGAAAACGGAAACAAGATCCATACCTCATATCATATGTAAAAACTAGTGCAAGATGTATGGATTAAGTATCTATGGGGTAAAAAAAACTATAAAGATCATCATAGGAAAAAAAATTAGGAGGCTTTCCATGGCATAAGTAGACTATAAATCACAGCCAAAAATGGACATCCATGAGAGGATAAAATAGATGAAAGGAATCTCCCCAAAATAAAATTTTATAATTTCTCTAAAAGAGTATAAAGGGACCTTAAAAATTGGTATATAAATATTTGATAATGACATATCTGATGGGGTTCATATCGAAAATTTATAGAAAATTCCAATAAAAAGACAACCCAATCATAAAATCAGCAGAAGATATGAAAAGATGATTCAAGAAAGGACATTCAGATAGCCAGCAAACATGTTAAGAAATGTTTAAGATCACTAGCTATTAGGTGTAAACAAACAAACAAAAGCCACAAAAGAACAAACAATGAGATAGCATCTCACTACTGCAACAACAGCAAAACTCAGCAGGGCAGCAAACAATAAATCCTGGCAAAGATGTGGTGAAATTGGAGCTCTCATACAGTTCCGATGGTAGGAAAAATGGACCAACCACTGTGGAAGGTAGTTTGGCCTTTCTTTAAAATGTTGAAAATAGAAGTACTATTTGGTCCAACTATTCAACCCATTACCAGGAATATACCTGAAATATGAGCCTAAACATGTATAGTTATATGCACACCCACATTTAAGGCAGCATTATTCACAATAGCAAAGAGATAGAAACAACTAAAATGTCTGTCAATGAGCAAATAGATACGTGAACCTATGGTATCATGCAACATTGAAAACTAATGAATTTGCAAACTACTTACACAATATGGATAAGTCTAGAAGATATTATGCTGAATGAAATAAGCCAGTTACAAAATAACACATGATGTATAACATCACTGTTACAAAAAGATAACAAAAAAAGTAAAGTTTATTTCAAACAAGCTGTTCCTTGGAGGCAAAGATTTTGAGACTCTGTCTCACATACTTTGGGCATGTTGCCAGACTGGACCAGTCTTTGGAAAAGGATATCATGCTTGGAAGGGTCAAAGGATAGTGCAGGAGAAGAGGACCCTGGATAAGATGGATTGACACAGTAACTGGGGTAATAATGGTGGATGTGTCAGAGACAGTGAGATTGACTTGGGATAGAGCAGGGTTCAGAGCTATTGTACATAGACAGGGTTGCTAAGAGTCATAATCGGCTCAACAACACCTAACATCAACAACAAAAAGGTTTATATACAGGGAAAAAAGTCAATGTAACATGGTTATCATAAAGCAGAATGTAGGGGTTGTCGAGGTTAATAGAAAATGATAGGCAATGAACATTTATTAGGAAAGATAAAGGAAAGACAATATGGAATGAGTGGGTGATCTAACACTGTGTCAGAACACAAAATATGCATGAGTGATTATAAAAACCAAATGCTTTATAAATTTTTACTCAAATCACAGTTTTAAAAAAGGAAAGAAAAATGAGCAGTGCATGATACACAACTGCTTCTTAGGAAGTTGGAGAATCTAAAGGCAAAACACCAGCTCTTGAACAGGACTGAGCTCAGGGACTGGAGGCCTGTTAAAGCTGGTTATGCTGAACTGAAAGCTCCACCTTTTCTGGTCATAGACCAGTGTCCCTACAAAAGTCGTCAGTGATAGGCCCCAAGTTCTCCTAGATCATGTGGAATTTCCATGCTGAGCAAAAATAATGTAATGAAAGAAAAGCAGGGAATCTAATGTGCATCATTGTAATATCCTTAATGGGATATCCAGTAACAGAGCTCTAATGAACAAAGAAGACTAATGAGCTGATCAAGGATGCCAAAAATATCATCCAAGAAGAACGCAAAAGATCATTTAAAAGACAGAAGAGGCAGAAAAGATGGAGATGGATGTCAGAAGAAACTCTAAATATTACACTATAGCATGGAGAAGCCAAATCAAAAGGAAGAAAACAAGAAGCAGCTGAACAGAAGATTTCAATAGGGAGCATGGAAAGACAAAGCAAAGATAATGAAATGTGCAAAAATCTGGGATCATAGAATTAAAAGGCACAAACTTGCTCAGCATTTCTTAAGATGAAGAAACTAAAGTACAAATTCAAGTCTTGAGATGTAATACTTAAGAATGCTATGGGTAGAATATTGAATGATCCAGAAAGCATGTCTAGGGCAGCATCTGTTGAAATATGTCGATTGGTATTCCATCAATTCCTGGGGTCTTGCTTTTTGGCAATTCATTCAAAGCAGCTTTAACTTCTTTCATTATCATCACAGGCATGAACTTTTTCTGTGTCAACCAATTCCTTTCGGTACAGTGACTGTCTACTCCTTCCATCTTCTTTTAATGCTTCCTGAATAATTTAATATTCTTTCCAAAGCAACTCTAGGCTTGAATTTGTTCTTCAGTTCCTTCAGCTTAAGAAACACGTGGTTCAAAATTGGGAAGGGTATACACCAGGGATGTGTCCTATCTCCATACCTTTTCAATCTAAAGGCAGAAAAGATCAAGCAGGAGGCTGGAGGAATGTGGCTTCTGGAACGGAGGAAGACTTATCAACATACTTCATTATGCAGATGACATAATTTTGCTTACAGAAACTGAGTATGGCATGGGGCATTTGCTGAGAAGGTCAAGCACTGAAGCCTTAAATATGGATTGAAGCTTAACATCAAGAAAAAATTCTCACCACTGGGCTGATAGGCAGCATCATGAAAGATGGAGAAGAGATTGAGGTTGTTAATAGCTTCAGTTTGCTTGGCCCCACAACCAGCACTCTCGGTATGAGCAGTCCAAAAATAGACAAATAAATTCCATTGGCAAAGCTACTGTCAGGGACCTGTCCAGAGTACTGAAGAGCAATAATGTCAGTCTAGAGACTAAGGTGCACCTGATCCAGGCCATAGTCTTTGCAATTAGATGCTATGCATTGGAAAGCTTGACAATGACTACATATGATAAAAGGAGGAGATGAGACGAGGCTGCTCCTTGGAGGCTAGGATTCTGAATCTCTTTCTGGCATACTTAGGACATGTTGCAAGAAGGGACCAGTCCTTGGAAAGGGACATCATGCTTGGGAGGGTGAAGTCACAGCGCAAGAGAGGAAGACCCTCGATAAGATGGATTGAATCAGTGGCTGGGGTAATGGGGATAGGTGTGTCAGAGGAAAAAAAAGTTTGGCTAAGGATAGAGCTGGGTTCAGAGCCATTGAACATAGGGTTCATTAGTCACAAGTGACTCAATGGCACACAACAACAACACAACGAAATTCTGGTGGCCTAACGGCATGAAGCTGCACTGCAACCCCAAAAGCAAACAGTTTGAATGTACCAGCTGCTCTGTGGCAGAAGGATGGGCAGTCTACTTTTGTCCAATTAACTGCCTCTGAAAACCCACTGGAGGGTCAGCAATGGGTTGGTTCTGACTCAATGGTACACAACAACAACAACAAAGGACCTTTGAGCTCTGCTGGCTTAGTGGTAAGGAATTGTGAAACCAGCCTAAAGTTACACAGCCTCAAATCTACTAGTAGTTCTACAGGAGAAAGATGGGGTGTGTTGTTTTTTTTTTAACCTCCCATGTCATTTACCTCAGCAGAGCAGGAGGAGAATAATCAACTTGGCCCCACAAGCTCACTTTTCCCAGAAGCCTGCCGGTAAAGGTCTGCAACCTTTTGAGAATTTTGGACCCTTGGACCTGTGGCCCTCAGGCCAAGAAAACAACACTATATACTAGATCTACAGGACATATCACCCTTTCCTGGAAAGAGAAGAGGTAGTAAGCCAAAGAAGGCAATTCTGGAGCAGAAGTTCAAGGCAAAGGACTTTTCTTCAGAACCATCTGAGATAGGTAGAGTTCCCTAATACTAATAACTAATTTTTAGACTTAGAGATTCCTAAACCCAAGAGATTCTGGCTGCAGCATAAAAAACTCTCAGCAACGTGAGGCATTTGGAATCACAGAAGCCAAAAAGGCTTGAGATATAAGCCATCATACAATGGGGACATAGGGGGAGAAAGGTGTTGAATGGCATAGTGTGAGTAGAAGGGAATGCTGGTGGAGCAGGGAAAGAGGTCAGTCAAGACACACATATCAAGGGCAGGGACAACACTGAATCTATTGGTTATTTTGATAATTGAAGAAATATACCTGCTCTTTTATGTAATATTCTTGTCAGATACTGTCCTAAATCTGAGTACTCAAATTAAGACATACTATGAAGAAGGACTGGCCATCTACTTCCAAAAAAGCAGGCCTTCGAAAACCCTATGTACAGTAGAACAAACTTAGACTAGCAGATATGACAACTGAAGCTAAGCCCTCAAATATGGAAACACAAAGGAGGAGAAACAGTTGTAAGCAGACACTAGTGATCAGAACATGAAATGTAAGTAAGAACCATGCAGAACTGCTGGTTGGAATGTACTACTACTACTACTTCAGAACACACCTGGCAGTTTCTTACAAAGCTAAATGCCATCTTATCTTAACACCCACTAATAATGCTTGTACATATTTAACCCAAAGGACTTGAAAATGTGATTCTGAACAAAAACCTGTATTTAACCCAAAGGACTTGAAAATATGAGTCTGAACAAAAACCTGTTTGTATTGATATCAATATTGTTTGTAATCACTGCAGTTGTTTAAGGATTAAGTTTTAAAAGCACAAAGGAATAGGCTAGAAGGATAAATGGAAATAAGAATTATATTGTGATTGAGCCAGCTTCCTGTAGTTTTTAAAATGTTTTTGCATGAAACTAAATTTTTAACGCACATGAGAAATTACAAGTGCTACTGAAAGGGGTGGAAAACCTTTCAGCCTTTAGTCCTTCATCACAAAAAATGGTCTTCAAAAATGGAAATGAAATGATATTTTTAAACATACAAGTGTTGAAAGAATTATACATGCTTAGATCTGTTGTTGTTGTTATGTGCCATCTAGTCACTTGCAACTCATAGTGACCCTAAGTACAACAGCCTTAAACTCTGCTCTGTCCTGTGCCAGTCACACTGTCTCCAATACACCCATCCCAATTACCCCAGTCACTGAATCAATCCACCTCATAGAGGGTCTTCCTCTCCTGCACTGTCCCTCCACCCTCCCAAACATGATGTCCCTCTAAGTGCCTCCTTACATCACGTCCCAAGTATGTCAGACGAAGCCTCAGAATCCTTGCCTCCAAGGACCAGTCCGGTTTAACACTCTTCTCCAGCACCACAATTCTCCTTCTATTCTCCCCAGTCATTGTCCAACTCTCTGACGCGTAGCAGGTGATTGCAAAGATCATGGCCTGTATCAGACTCATGTTAGTCACCAGAGTGACACCATTGCTCTACAGTATCCTGGAGAGGTCCCTAACAGCAGACTTTCCCATCACAAAACATCTTTTCATTTCCTGGCTGCTGGTACCAAGAGTGTTGACTGTGGAGCCAAGCAAACTAAAGCTGTCAACAATCTCAATCTCTTCACCATCCATCCTGACGCTGCCAATTCGTCCAGTAGTGAGAATCTTTGTCTTCTTGACATTGAGCCTCAATCCATATTGGAGGCTGCAGTCCTTGATCCTCAGCAACAAGCGCTTTAGGTCCTTCTCAGTTGCAGCAAGCAGGGTTGTATCATCTGCAAAATGCAGATTGTTGATAGATCTTCCACCAATCCTGACCCAACATTTCTCCACCCGAATAATCTGTTCTGCATACAGGTTGAAAAGGTATGAAGACAGGACACATCCCTGGCATATGCCTTCCCAATTTTGAACCATGCAGTGTTTCCTTGCTCTGTTCTAACGACTGCCTCTTGGTCCAAGTATAGATTTCACATTAGAGCTATCGGATTCCCATTCTTTTTAGAGTCAGCCACAGTTTGTAATGATCCACCCAGTCAAATGCCTTTGCATAGTCAGTGAAACACAGATAGACATCCCTCTGGTATTCCCTGCTTTCAGCCAAGATCCATCTAACATCAGCTACAATGCCCCTAGAACCACGACCCCTTCTAAACCCAGCCTCGTCTTCAGGTAGTTTTCTGTTGATGTGCTCTTCCAGTTGTTTTTGTATAATCATCACTAGAATCTTGCTTGCATGTGAAATAATTGATATTGTTCTATAGTTTTCACACTCTGTTGAGTCACCCTGAGTCACCCTTCTTTGGAATGGGAACAAATATAAATCTCTTCCAGTCAGTTGGCCAAGTGGTTGTTCTCCAGATTTCTTGGCATAACTTGATGAGCACATCCACATAGCTGAACTATGTCAATTGGTATACCATGGACTGCTAGAAGAATAAACAGGTTTGTCCCGGAGAAGGTGAAGCCAGAATGCTCCTTGGAGTCAAGGATTCTGAAGCTTCTTCTGACATACTTTGGTCATGTTGCAAGGAGGGACCAGTCCTTGGAGAGGGACATCATGTTTGGCAGGGTGGAGGGGCGATGAAGGAGAGGAAGACTTTTGATGAGATGCATCGATTCTGTGACTGGACTAGTGGGAATGAGTGCATTTGAGATGGCTAGGTTGGCACAGGATAGAACGGCGTTTAGAGCTCTTGTACATAAGGTCGCTATAAGTCACAAGTGACTCGGTGGCACATGACCACCACAACACTATCCTTTAGTGATAGTGGTATATTTAAATCTCCTACCATTATTGTGGTGCTGGCTATTTCTTTCTTTAATTCTGTTAACCGTTGTTCTATGTATTTTGTAGATCTGTCACTTGAAGCCTAAAAGTTGACCAGCATTATGTCTTCTTGATCTATTGTGACTTTAATCAGTATGTAATGCCCTTCCTTATCTTTTATGGTGGTTTTCATTCTGAAATCTACTTGATCAGAGATTAGTACTGCCACTCCTACTTTTTTGAGGTTTCCATTTGCTTGTTCTATTTTTCCAGCCTTTGATTTTGAGTCTGTCTTTATCTTCCCCTCCCCCCCACCATGTGTCTCTTGTAGGCAAAATATTGATAGGCTTTGAGATTTGTTGTGTGTTTGCTTGGGGTTTTTGGGGGGGTAGGGAGTTTAATTCATTCTGCTGGCCTTTTTATCTTAATTGGTACATTTAGTGTGAGTATTGCCAGCCAGGTTTCACCCTTGCCATTTCGTTGTGCTTCTTTTTCTTTTGTTGCTGGTTACTATGGTGACTCCATATGAAAGATTTAACTTAAAATTTCTTGTAGTTGGTCTTGTTTTCACAAATTCCTTAAGTTCTTTCTTTTCTGCAAAGGATATAATTTTCTTCATATTTATGGAGAGATTTGCTGGGTCTAGGATCCTTGGCTGGTCATTGTTTTCTTTCTACTTTCTATATATGGCAAACCTTTGTCTTCTAGCTCTCATGGTTTCTGCTGAGAAATCACAAATTAATCTAATTGTTTCCTCTTTTTTAGGTGACTGTTTTCCTCATGCTGTTTTTAGAATTCTATCCTTATATTTTAATTTGAAGAATTTGGCTATGATATGTCTTGAAATTTTTCTTTATTAGTTTAGTGTACTTGGTGTTCACTGTGCTTCTTAAACATAGCTTTCTCCAGTCTTCAAAATAGCTGGGAAGTTTTCTTCCTGTACTTCTTTCACATTTTTTTCAGTAATTTCCCTGTCGCTCCCGTTTTCTGCAATTCCACTCATACATGTGTTGTTCCTTTTGATGTCATCTGACGTGATTCTATTTTTTTCTTCATTTTTCTTATATCTCATCTTGATTTTCCTTCTTTTATATTTCCAGTGAGGCTATTGTCTTCCAGGTCACTGACTCTGTTCCATCTCTTCACTTCTAATTTTTGTCCTACTAGCATGTTGAACACTTATGCCATCTAGGTCTTAATATCCTGGGTTATATTTTCATGCTTTTCTGTTATTTCCACTACTGTGTTGGCAGTGCCCTCTTTGTCTTGTGATGATTTTCAAAGTTCTTGTACCTCTTTATACTACCAGTTCTTTCTTCCATCTTTTGTGTTTCTTCCATAGCTTTTCAAGTTGCTCTTCATCAATATATTTCCTCTGGATTGTTGTCTCTGCGATATTTGCTCTCTTCATTATTTCTTCCACCATTTGCATCTTTTTTATATTTTAATTTATTTATTTTTCATTTCAGTGAACATCTACAGAGATTTTGGAATTCCATTCATTCATTGTTGCACCTTTCTCCACGCCCA
>NW_006399946.1:3043066-3053068 GCF_000299155.1 Elephantulus edwardii
TGTCCAACTCTCTGATGCATAACAAGTGATTGTGAAGACCATGGCCTGTATCAGACGCACCTTAGTCTCCAGAGAGACACCATTCCTCTTCAGTATCCTGGAGAGGTCCCTAACAGCAGACTTTCCCATAGCAATGTGCCTTTAAATTTCCTGGCTACTGGTGCCAAGCGTGTTGATTGTGGAGCCAAGCAAACTAAAGCTGTGAACAATCTCCATCTCTTCACCATCCATCTTGATGCTTCCAATTGGCCCAGTCATGAGCATCTTTGTCTTCTTGACATTGAGCCTCAGTCCATACTGAAGGCTGCAGTCCTTCACCCTCTGCAGCAGGTGCTTCAGGTCCTCCTCAGTTTCAGCAAGCAGGGTTGTGTCATCTGCATATTGCCGATTGTGGATAGATCTTCCACCAATCTTGACCCCACATTTCTCCTCATAGAGCCAAGCCTCCAGATAATCTGTTCTGCATACTGGTTCAAAAGGTATAGAGATAGGATGCATCCCTGGTGTATGCCCTTCCCAATTTTGAACCATGCAGTGTTCCCATGCTCAGTTCTGACGACTGCCTCCTGGCCCAAGTATAGGCTTCGCATTAGAACTATCAAGTGTTCTGGAATTCCCATTCTTCTCAGAGTCAGCCACAGTTTGTTATGATCCACACACTCAAATGGGGGCTGAATAAAATCAACTCACACCCAATAGCAAGTAAACATTCTACCCTACTCCTCACCAGGACCAGAAAACAAATCTCTGTCAAGTCCAGCTATTCCAGATGACTTCAAATCTGGAATCCAGTCTGCCCTTCGGCCTGGTTTGAATTTTTTTTTGGTCATTCTTCTAAGTGGTATAGCATTGATCTGTCCATTTGCTGTACAGAGGTAACTCGTAATGGCTGTGATGCTAAACACTGTGACACTTATGTATAAAATATGATAATAGTTACTCATGGTGGACAGTGTTTGGTGGAGCTCCCTGATTAAAACTAGTTTGGAAGCAGGAGTGGCATCCACTTGTGAAATAGCTTTCCTCTAGAAACTCTATGAATGTGGAGAAACGATAAAAGATATTCAAATGTTCAGATCTTTCATTCATAAGGTTGCAATGAATCGCCTACGACTTGATGGCACTTAACAACTTAACAACAACAAGAACCCTGTATAACAGAATATAACTGCCCTACAGGGTTTCCAAGGTTATAAACTTTATGGAAGCATCTTGCCTCATTTTAGCAAGCTCTGCTGGCGCTGTTCCTCATTGCACTGCTAAACAAGAGACTGTGCTGCTCAGGCAGTTCTAATCCACCAAGGGAGCAAGGTGAACATTCTCTTTCTGTACAACTTGCTACCTTGGAAAACCAAGGAGTTGATTTTAACTCCATGACAATGGCAGAGAATGAGAGAGACTCTCTTATTTAACTTCTGTGCAGCAGCTGGTAGGTTATAACTCTGAACTTTAATTTAGCAGTCATGTACTTAACCCTTTACTACTTTTTCACACTTTGTTGTTGTTATTGTTATGGGCCATCAAGTCACCTGCAACTCATAGCGACCTGATACTTGGTAGCTCTGAACTCTGTCTTATCCTGAGCCAACCTCAGACACCAACACACCTACCCCATTGCCCCATGTCAATCCATTTAATTTGGAGTCTTCCTCTTCTGTGTTGTCCCTCCACCCTTTCAAACATGATGTCTTTCTCCAAGGTCTGGTGTCTCTTGGCAGTGTGCCCAAAGTATGTAAATTGTCATTGTTATGTGCTATCAAATAACTTGCGACTCAAAGTGACCTTATATACAACAGACTCTGAACCCTGCTCTATCTTGAGCCAATTTCATTGTCTCCAACAAACTTACTTTCAGTACCCCAGTCACTGAGTCAATCCATATCATCCAGGTCTTCTTCTCTTGAGCTGTCCCTTCATCCTTTCAAGCATGATGCCCTTCTCCAAGGCCTGGTCCCTCCTGGCAACATATCCAAAGCATGTGAAATGAAGCTTCAAAACCTTGCCTCCAAGGAGCAGCTTGGTTTCATCCCTTGCAGGACAGATCTGTTTGTTCTCTTAACAGTCCGACACTCTTCTCCAGTACCACAACTCAAAGGCATGGATTCTTCTTCTATTATCCTTAGTCATTGTCCAGCTCTTTGATTAATAGCAAGTAATTTCAAAGACCTCTGCCCTAACAGGGTTGCCCTTCAGCACTTTGGAGAGATCCATGACATCAGATTTTCCCAGTTCTAGTTGTCTTTTAATTTCTTGACTGCTGGTACCAAGAGTGATGATTGTGGAGCCAAGCAAGCTGAAGCTGTTAACAGTCGCAATCTTTTCACTGCTTATAATGATGCTGTCAATTGGCCAAGTGGTGAAAATCTTTGTTTTCTGGATGTTGAACTTCAATCCATATTGAAAGCTGCAGTCCTTAGCCTTCTTCAGCAAATGTCTCCAGTTCTCCTTAGTTTCAGCAAGCAAGGTTGCATAACACAGGTTGTTGACTAGTATTCCTCCAGATCTGATGCCACATTCTTCTTCATCAACTCCACCCTTTCTCATGATCTGTTCTGCATATTAGATTGAAAAGATATGGAAATAGGATGCATCATGCAGTGCTTCCTTGCTCTGTTCTGACAGATTGATTGCTTCCTGGTCTAAGTATAGCACAATCAAGTGTTCTGGGATTCACACTCCTCTCAAAGTTAGCTAAAATTTGTTGTGACCCATATAGTCAAATGTCAATAAAGCACAGATAGACATTATTCTTGTACTCTCTGCTTTCAACAAAGATCCATCGAACATGGACTATAATGTTCCTAGTGCCATGTTGTTGTTTATTCCCTTAAAGTTGAGCACGACTCATAGTGACCTATGAACAAAAGGCCTAAAGCCCTTCTATAACAATCTACATTTATCAAAGTTCATAGTGTTTCTGGACACATGCTGTTTAGGAACTGCATGCCACTCCTACTATGGCCTCTTTTAATCCCAGCCTGAACATCTGGTGGTTCTCTGTTGATTTACTGTTCCAGATGTTTTTGAATAATTTTCAACAGGATCTCTTGCTTGTATATGATTATTAATGATACTATCCTATAATTTCCACATTCTGTCGAGTCACCTTTTTTTGTAATGAGAGTAAATATGGACCTGTTCCAGTTAGTTTTCCAGGTAATTGTCCTCCAGATTACTTGGCACAACATGATAAGCATGTCCAGGGCAGCATCTGTTGTTGAAATAATGTCACTTGGTATGCCCTCAATTCCTAGAACCTTGGGTTTTTGCCAATTTCTTCAAAGCAGCTTGAACTTCCTTCTTCATCACCATGGGCTCTTGATCATGTTGTTTCATGAAATCCTTCTGTGTTCACCAATTCTTTTTTTGTACAGTGACTCTGCACTTTTTCCAAATTCTTGTCTCCAAGGAGTTACTTGATGGTTTCACCCTTTCCAGGATACATCTGTATATTCTCTTGGCAATCCATGGTATGTTCAATACTCTTCTCCAGCACTACAACTAAAAGGCATTGGTTCTTCTTCTGTCATCTTTATTCATTGTCCAGCTTTCTGATTCATGGCAAGCAATTGTGAAGACCAGGGGCTGGGTCAGGTACATCTTAGACTCTAAACTCACATCACTGCTCTTTAGCAGTCTGGAGAGGCCCCTGATAGCAGATTTCCCTAATGCAATTTGTTTTTTTATTTCTTGGCTGCTGGTTCCAAAAGTATTGATTGTGGAACCAAGCAAACTTTAAATTGTTAACAGTTTTAATTTCTTCTCCATCCACCATGGTGCTGCCAATTGGCCTAGTGTCTTATTGATGTTGAGCTTTAACCTATAATAAAGACTTCAGTCTTTGACCTTCTGCAGAAAACGCTTTAGATTCTCCTTATGTTCAGCAAAGTTGTGTCAAATGTGTAAAATAGGTTGTTGATGAGTCTTCCTCCAATCTTGATGCCACTTTCCTCCTCATAAAGTCCAGTCTCCCAAATGATCTGTTCCACATTATAGATTGAGAAGGTCGCTTTTCCTATTTTTTAAATATTCGGTGTTTTCTTGCTTTATTCTGACAGCTGCTTCCTGGTCAAAAGTATTGGTTTGGCCTGAGCACAATCAAGTGTTCTGGGATTGCCTTTCTTCTCAAGATCAGCCACACCTTGTTGTGATCCACACAGTCAAATGCCTTTGCATAGTATGAATTCAGGTCACTGGCTCTAGAGGAAAGCTTTCTCTTTCTGTGGATCTGGGCAGTAATTCTTATCTCTTTCCATCTTCTGTTTCTTGTGTACCTGACGATTTTCATTTCTCCTCCTTTATCTTGGCCAGCTGGCTTAACATGACCTTTCAAATCTTGAATGAGATTGATTTAAGGTACATCCTACACTAAGATTGTCTCATTAACATAGAAAAGGAAATCTAATTCCAACTGTGGTTATAATTTGAAATATAGGAATTGGGTTTAAGGGGTTCTGGTGATGTAGTCTACAGCAGGCTATACTTTGAACCAAGAGATCAGAGGGTGTCCTGTAGCTCAAATGGTTTCCCTGAAGTCTCAGAAACTCGCTCATAGGCTGCTCTGAGTCAAAGTTGACTCAATAGCATTCAGATAAAATAAAAAAGAGGCATTTAACTGAAAAGAAAAATGACTGAGTTAATTATAAAAGCTCAAAGTGATCCTTCACACAAATTCAAATCTATTGCTGAGGAACTACACCTACAATTATGGTTTTATAGATAGGCTAAGATTGAAGATTAGTCAGCAAACTTCATCAAACTCTTTGTGTTCACTCTCTAGATTTAATGCTTTTAACAAAATAATATTTAAAAATCTATTCCCACAGGCAATTGATGTCTTTGAGTCATAGTGTTGGAGAAGAAAGCTGAATATTGCATAGACTGTCAAAAGAAAAAACAGATGTGTCTTGGAGAAAGTACAGCCAGAATACTCCTTAGAAGCAAGGATGATGCAGTTTTGTCTCACACATTTTGCATGTTGTTAGGAGAGCCTATTTCTTGGAAGAGACATCATGCTTGTTAAAGTGGATGGTAGGCAACAAAGCGCAAGACCCATGATGAGATGGACTGACAGTGCATACTGAGCAATGGGCTCAAGTATGTCATAAATGACGATAGGACAAAGTTCAGATCTGTTGTTCTTTGGTTGCTATGAGTTATACTTGACGACACATAACAACAACAACAACAATGACATTCTCAGCAGTAGGTGTCTTTCATTGTCATGCCATTATTTTGAGGTATTCATGCAACTGCCTCTGAAATTACAAAAATTTTAATTGTCTTAATAAATGTGACCATTTGTATCAACCAATAATGTTGAAAATCATGTATTCTTTTGTCTCAGATAGTTTTCAATTTAACTAGGCAGGATTCTGTGTTTATAGTTCTGGTGTACTCTTACCTGCTGGCCACTCAAGTCTCACTGATGGAGACCCTTAATCAGGATTCTAAGGCTATATATTCACCTTCAAAAAATTTTATTTTATTAATTTTAATGAACATTTAAAGATATTTTGGATTTCCATTCATTCATTACTGCACTTTTCTCCCCTCCCAACTCTCGCCCTGAGTACACAACCCTCTTGGAAAAGTAAAAGAAAAATTCTTTCATTGTTTTACAATTCTTTCCCCAGGGGCCACTCCACTAGGCAGCCATTCACTCTGGACTCCTGTCATGACAAAGATACCTAATCACATATCCCTTTTAAACAGTTTTCTCCCTCATCTGTTTCAATGCAGTATACATTACTGAACCCATCTTTCTCAGTCTCCCTCCAATCCTGAGTTCAGTTCTGTTTTACAACAGTGACACCATGTAGTATTTGTCCTTCAGTGACTGAGATACTTCACTCAGCATAATGTCCTCCAGAGTCACCCATTTTGAATAATATTGCATGAGTCCCTTGTTTTTCAATGCAGCATAGCATTCCATTGTGTGAATATACCACAGCTTCTCTATCCATTCCTTTGTTGATGGGCATTTAGGTTGTTTCCTTGCTATTTTTAACAAAGCCATGATAAACATGGGTGTGCAAAATTAGCTCTAAGAGAGATGCAAATAAAAACAACTATGAGATATCATCTCACCCCAGTAAGAAGAGCAAAATTTAACAGAACAGCAAGCAACAAATGCTGGTGAGGTTGTGGAGGAACTGGAACCTTTATTCACTGCTAGTGAAAATGTAAAATGGTGCAACTACTGTGGAAAGCAGTGTGGAACTTTCTCAAAAAATTGCAAATAGAGATACCATTTGACCCAGCAATTCCACTACTGGGAATATACCCTAAAGAGACCATAACCACCACACACACACACACACACACACACACACACACACACCTTTAAGGGAGGAGACTGTCCATCTCTCTCCCATCAAGGGCTTGGAGGTCTTTTGGTTAGCAGTGCAGCATGAAATACACTACACCAACAGAGCTCGTATTTCCTCAAATAACTATAATTATGTGTGATTTATTCAGTTAACCCAGAACTTCAGACCTTGATTTTTTCACATGCTGCTTCTAGAAATACTTGATGGCTTCAAGAAATTTCTTTAATACCCTTTAACAAAATTAGAGCATTTTCTCTGTAAAACAGTATGTAGGGGGATACACTTCAACTCTTAATGCTTTATTTCTGCATTTTCACCAAAAAATATAGATTGCACTAAAGAAAAAAAATCAATAACACATTGCTTGTTGCTGTGTACAGCTGAGTCAGAAGCAACCCATATCTTAACCTCTAGCAGTTTTCAAGGCAATTAATTGTACAGGAGATAGCCTAATCATCGCCTCAGTGCAGCTGGTGAATCATGTCTTTGTTATTGCAGCACAGCTTGTTGCCTTCTCAAAAACATCTATTTTAATGTCTTTGAAAAAAAATTGTTTGAATTGTTTAGCAGATACATGAATGAATATGTAGCTGGAAGGGTTTTTTTTGTTTCTTTGTTTTTGGTTTCCCTCCCCCCCATTCACTCACTATTGCACTTTTCTCCCCTCTTAGCCCTCCCCCCAGTACACTCTCCTCTTGAAAAAATCAAAGAAAAATTCTTTCCTTGTTTTACAATCCCTCCCGCCAGGTCCACTCCACTATGCAGCCTTCGCTCTGGACTCCCGCCCTTACAAAAATACCTAATCACATACCCTTTAAAGTTGTAATAACCAACTCAGTTCTTCTAAATAACTTCTAGGTAAATAACGATGTATAACAATTATATCTTTGGAAATAGCTATAGTTCTAAAGACAGAAATATCCAAATTATAAAGAGCTAAAATATAATATCTTATTTTTTAAAAAAATTCATTATTATTATTATTAATTTTAATGAAAATTTACAGAGATTTTGGATTTCCATTCATTCATTGTTGCAGTTTTCTCCCTGCTGACCCTTGCCCCCACCAGTTCGTTGTTCTCTTTGAAAAGTAAAAGAAAAACTCTTTTATTGTTATACAATCCCACCTCCCAAGTCCACTCCACATTGCAGCTTTCATTCTGGACTCCTGTCATGACAATAATACCTAATCATATATCCCTTTTAAACAGTTCTCTCTCTCATCTGTTTTAATGCAGTCTCCCACAACACCAATGTCAGTGCCGTTTTACAACAATGCAGTATTTGTCCTTTTGTGACTGAGATATTTCACTCAGCATTATGTCGTCCAAGGTCATCCATTTTGAATAATATTTCATTATTTTCTTGCTTTTCAATGCAGCATCCATTCTTTTGTTGATGGGCACTTAGGTTGTTTACAACTCCTTGATATTGAAACAAAGCCACAATAAACATGAGAGCGTGTACATCTGCTTGGATGGCGGTTATAGTTTCTTTGGAGTATATTCCAAGTAGTAGATTTGTGGGATCAAATGGTATTTCAATTTGCAACTTTTTGAGAAAGTACCAAACAGCCTTCCATAGTCACTGCACCATTTTACATTCCCAACAGTGAACAAGCGTTCCAATTTTTCCACAACCTCGCCAGCATTTGTTGTTTGCTGTTCTATTAAATTTTGTTATTCTTAGTGGGGTGAGATGATATCTCATAGTTGTTTTGATTGGCATCTCTCTTAGAGGTAGGGATTTTGAACATTTCTGTATGGGTTTGTTGGAAATCTGAATGTCTTCTTTGGTGAAGTGTCTGTTCATATCCTGTGCCCATTTTAAAACTGGGTTGTTTACTTTTATCTAGTTGTGGTGCTCAAGTATTTTGTAAATTCTAGATCTAAGTCCCTTATCTGACATGTCATTACTAAATACTTTTTCCCAGTCCATGACTTCCCTTTTGACCCTGTTGGAGAAGTTTTTGGATGTATACAGAGATTTGATTTTTAGAAGGTCACATTGATCTTTTTATCCTCTCCTGGTTGTAGATTTTTCAGAATGCTTGGAAGACTGTTTATGTTGTGGATTAGGACTACTAGAGTTCTTCCAAGCTTTTCTTTAATGAAGGTTATAGACCTTAGTTTTAGTCCTAGGTCCATGAACCACCTTGAGTTGGTTTTTGTATATGGACGGAGGTGTGGATCTTGCTTGAGTCTTTTGCAATTTTTTCCAAAATTTTCCAAAAATTTTTTTTCCAATTTTGCCATCACCATTTGTTAAAAAGGTTGTCATTTCCCAACTTAACTGATTTTATTTCCTTGTCAAAAACCAACTGACCATAGATAGATGGGCTGATTTCTGGCTTCTCAATTCTATTCCTTGATCTATGTGACTGTCATTGTACCAGTACCATGCTGTCTTGACCACCACGGCAGTGTAGTAGGATTTGAAACCAGGGAGTGAGATGCCTCCTACTTTGTGTCTCTTTTTAAGGAGTGCTTTGGTTACTCAGGGCTTCTTTCCATTCCAAATGAAATTGGAGATTGCCTTTTCCATCTCGTTGAACATTAGAATTGATATTTGTATTGAGATTGCACTGAACATGTAAATTGCCTTTGATAGTATTGCCATTTTCACAGTATTGAGTCTTCCTATTCTTCCACTTCTCCAGGTCTCTTTTTGTTTCTTGTAGTAATGTTTTGTAATTTTCTTTGAATAGATCCTTTGTGCTTCTGGTTACATTTACTACCAAGTATTTAATCTTGTGATTAGCTATTGTGAAGGGTATTGTTATTCTTAGCTCCAGCTCTGTATTCCTTTTTTCACAATAGAGAAATCCAACTGATTTTTGTATGTTGATCTTGTATCCTGCCACTTTGCTGAATTGGTCACCTATGTCCAGTAGTTTTCTTGCTGAGTGTTTAGTGTTTTCTTAGTATATTATCATATCATTTGCATAGAGAGATAATTTTACCTTCTCTTTGCCAATTTGGATACCACTTATTTCCTTCTCTTGTCTTATTGCTATTGCTAAGACTTCCAATACAATATTGAATAAGAGAGGTGATAGTGAGTCCTTGCCTAGTTCCTACTCTTAAAGAGAATGCCTTTAAGCTCTCTCCATTGAGAAAAATGTTGGCTCTCTGGTGTGTGTATATACCTTTTACTATGTTGAAGAAATTCCCCTATAGTCTTATTTTCTTGAGTGTTTTAACCAGGAAAGGGTGTTGTTTTTCAAAGGCCTTTTCTGCATCTATTGATAGGATCATGTGGTTCTTGTTCTTTGCTTTGTTAATATGATAAATTACATTGATTATTTTTCTTATGTTGAACCATCCTTGCATACTTATTATGAATCCCACTTGGCCATGGTGAATTATTTCTTTGATGTAGGCTGCTCGGAATGACAAAGCAAAATACTACAATGAAATTTGCGAGGAACTAGAGTCGGAAAATCAAAAGGGCCGGTCTCGCTCAGCATTTCTTAAGCTCAAGGAACTGAAGAATAGATTCAACCCTAGAGTTGCTGTAATCAAGGATGCTTTGGGCAGAATATTAAATGATCCAGGAAGTATTAAAAGAAGATGGAAAGAATATACTGAGTCATTATATAGAAAGGAATTGGCAGATACAGAGGAATTTAAAGAAATAACATATGAGCAAGAGCCTATGGTGATGAAGG
>NW_006399946.1:3054953-3066201 GCF_000299155.1 Elephantulus edwardii
TGCGGGGAGAAGGGTGCAACAATGAATGAATGGAATTCCAAAATCTCTGTAGATGTTCATCAAAATGAAAAATAAACAAACTAAATTTAAAAAAAAAAGATATATTGGCCTATAGTTTTCTAATTTGGTGGTGTCGTTTCCTGGCTTTGGTATGTTTACTTCATAGAATGAGTGTGGGAGAATTCCATCTTTTTCCTTTCCCTGAATAGTTTATGTAGAATTGGTGACAATTCTTCTCTGGATGTTTGATAAAATTCACTTGTAATACCATCTGGTCCAGGGGGTTGTTTTTTGGCTAGAAGTTGTTTTATTACCTTTTCAATTTCTTCTTTGGGATGCGTCTGTTCATTTTTTTCAATTTTGGTTTGTGTCAGTTTAGGTAGGTTATACATTTCTAAGTATTTGTCTATTTCCTCTAGGTTTTCATATTTGAGTATAGTTTTTCATAATATTCTAATGTCAGCCTTTTTATTTTAGTTGGTTCTGTTGTGATGCTGCCTGATTAATCTCTTATTCACATTATTTGTGTCATTTCCTTCTTTTCTTTTGTTATTTTTGCTATTAGTTTGTTGATTTTATTGACCTTTTCAAAGCAACAACTCCTAGTTTTTTTGATGGTTTCAACTGTTTTTCAGTTTTCTATTTAATTTACTTCTGCTCTAATTTTTATAATTTCAGTTTTATTAGAGGTTGTCAGATGTTTTTGCTATTCTTTTTCAGTTTGTGGGAGATTTTGAGTTAGTGAGTCAATTGTCATTTTTTCCCTGCCTTTTGATGTATTTCCTTATTGCTATAAATTGACCTCTGATTATTGTTTTGGCTGTTTCCCAGAGGTTTTGGTAAGTAGCGTTTTCATTGTCATTTCAAGAAACTTTAATTTCATTTTTTATTTCTTTTAGTATCCAGTCATGTTCAAGCAAGGTGTTGTTCAGATTCCAAGTTTATGTTTTTTTCTCCTTTATCCTCTTGTTATTAATTTCTAATATAGTAGCATTTTGGTCTGTGAAGATGCTTTGTATTATTTCTATGTTTTATAATATATTGATGCTTGTCTTGTGACCTAAAATGTAATCTATTATGGACAGTGTTCCATGCACACTGGAGAAGAAGTTATACTGTGGGTTTTTTTGGTGTGCATTAGCCTATAAATGTCTATGAGATTGAGTTGGTCTATTGTGTAGTTAAATTTTTCAGTGTCTTTGAGTTTCTTTCTGGTAGTTCTATCTCTTTTTGAGAGTGGTGTATTGAAGTCTCCAAGTACGATAGTAGAGTTGTCTATTTCCTTTTTCAGTTTTGTTAATGTTTGTTTTACATATTTTGTAGGTCTTTCATTTGGTGCATAGATATTCACTATTGTTATGCCCTCTATTGACCTTTAAGCATTATGTAGTGACCTTCCTTGTCCTTTGTGATGGTTTTTGTATTGAAATTAATTTTATCAGAGATTAATATTGCTACTCCTGCTTTTTTCTGTTTTCCATTTGCTTGGTATATTTTTTCCCCACATTTTTAAAATTTTTATTATTTAGTGTGCATGTACCATCAAATCAGATCTGACTGGTACAGGAGGATATTGCTCCTCCTTCTCTGGCAGACCATCTGATGGATTAGAACCATGCACCTCTGGAATTGCAGTGCAGTTTCTTGCCACTAGGCCACCAGAGCGCCCCTTCCACTCTTTTATTTTTAGTCTTTTTTTATCTTCATTTTTTCAGGTGTGTCACTTGTAGACAGCATATGGATGGATTTGGGGTTTTTATCCAATCTGCCACTCTTCTTCTTTTTAGTGGTGCATTCTAACCATTCACATTCAGTGTGATTACTGAAAGGCAGGATTTTATTGCTATAATTTTGTTGAGTTCTTTTTGGTGTTGTTGCTATTTAGTTTGGCCCATCCTGCTTTCTGTGCCACTTCTGTAAGAAGGACATCTCTTAACGTTTCCTGCAATGATGGTCTTGTTTTCACAAACTCCCTTAGGTTCTGTTTTTCTGGGAATATCTTGATCTCTCCTTTATATCTGATAGACAATTTTGCTGGGTACAGTATTCTTGGTTGACAGTTGTGTTCTTTGAATATTCGATATACGTCATTCCACTGTTTTCTTGCTTGCATGGTTTCTGATGAGAAATCAGCATTTCATTTTATCTGCTCTCCCTTATTGGTTACTCTTTATTTCTCCCTTCTGCTTTCAAAATTCTATCCTTGCCTTTTGTTTCGGTAAATTTGACTATGATATGCCTCATTGGTTTTCTTTTGGGGTCTAGTCTATATGGTTTTCACTGAGCTTTTTGAAAGTATATCCTCTCATTCTTCATTATGCCTGGGAAGTTTTCTTCTAGTAATTCTTCCACTACTTTTTGGTGCTTTTACTTGCTGCCTCCTGTCTGGAATTCTGATGATGAGCATGTTATTTCTTTTGATGGTGTTCCACATTATTTTTTAGGTTTTCTTCTTCTTCCTTTTTTTTTCTTCTGCTTTCTGCTCTAGCAGATCAGTGGTGAAAATTCTATCTTCTATTTCACTGGTCTGTGTTCATCTTTTCAACTCTCTTCGTGCTGCCAGCATCTGAAACCTTGGACCTCATATTTTGGATTCTGTTTTCTTGTTTTCCCAGTGCCTCTAATGCCTTGTTTGTTTTATCTGCATTGTTTTGGTTTACTTTTTTTTAAGCTCCTTCTGACTTTTTCTTGCAGTGTTCTGTAATTCTTCATTTGTTTTTCACCCGTTGAAAATATTCAATCATTGGTCTTTTGAATTCTGTGTCAGAAAGTTCCCTCAGACTTGTGGCTTCAGGAAATCCATTGTTACTGTTTCTCTTTTTTGTTTTGGGGGGGGGGTGATATCTTTCTTTGGATTTGTGTGAGGACTGAGGTAGTCTGCTTCTTTTGGGACACTGCTGTGGTAGACTGTTTCATGCTGAGGTGATAGTTGGTTCTTGATCTGACATCACTGCTTCAGAGGAAGGTTAAGCAGGCACAGAAGCAGATGCATGCAGGGTGGGTGCACGTGCAGACACACACTTGGGTGGCATTGGGGGTGAGAGACGTGCACACAGATGCACTTGGGAGGGGGGTGCATTGGAGACCTCACTCAATGGGAGTCTGTCTGCTGCTCCCTGCTCCCTGCTGTGGCTCTCTGCTCCCCACTGTGGCTCACTGCACCCCACAGAGGCTTGCTGTACCCCACCAGTTCTTGCAGCTCTCACACTCTCAAATGTCCATGCAGATACACAGCAAAATTTTGAGAAGCACCTATATCTTTGTGCTCTCTTTTTGGCCTGAGGCCTCCAAGGCTGAGTGCCCGATAGCAGTTTATTACCCACAGTACCTGAGTGAGCACCGAGGAAGCCTATTGTTCCCTTCTGGAAGTGGCTTCTCACCTCCATCGAGGGACCCAGGACCTCCCAGTTGCCTAAGTTCGGGATCCCACATGGTCAGGCCTCACAGCAGTTTGTTTTTGGCTCTCATAAGCACCCAATTTTTCAATTACTTCTCTGTGAGATTACATTAAAAGCTTTTAGTTAGAAAAAGTTTGATCTCTAAATGTGAACATTAAACCATAATTGTAGTTTTAAATTTATGATAATTCAATTAAAAAGAAATATGATAAGTTATACCTTTGTTAGTTGTTTTTATCAGTCATATAAATGACCTAGGTCAAACTGGCTCACTGCCTGATTTTTTACAGCTGGAGACACACACATATTTTATCAGACATATTTATAATAAGATTAAGGTGGCAGACTTGAATAAAATTTCTTGCTTGATTGAAAAATCAAGGGACTGGTGGGCATGGTTAAATGGTGATTAATTTTATAAAACAGAATTTATGAGCAAGAACATAGGAATGGCCCAGATGTTCAATCATAAATAAATGGATTGAGAAATTATGGTATCTTCACAGAATGGAATACTAAACAGAATGCAGGAGAAATGATTTTGTAAATTATTACCTAACTTGGGAGGGACTGGAGAGCATTATGCTGAGTAAACTAACTCAGCCCCACACACAAGGACAAATATTGTACAAAACCATTATTATAGAATGAGTATAAGGATTGGGGTGGGGGGAGAGGATGAGGATGGATTTATGGGGGGGTAAGGGAAATTGGAGTAAACTGTTCTGGAAAACAATGTTTTTGAGCTGTGTAAATAAAGCAATATAATAATAAAAAAGAGAAAAGATGAAAAAACATAATGTATGAGAATGATATGGAATAGTAATGTGAATAGAAAAATATTTAAAATGCGATGTATATAAATGAAACACAATATATATAAACTAAACTTAATATATATGAATTTTTGTATACCAACTAATATAAAATCAAGATAATTTTTAAAATGCATCGCAACATTTTAATGCTAGCCAAGGACAGAAACAAAGCTGCTTAGAAGTCTACTTTTTTGGTTAAAAATATGGTGGCAGGTGCTCATTTAACATTCAGCAAACACTAGAAAACTATACTTTGCCAAATTTTAGAAAAGTGTGCTTTGCTTCTAAAGAGGTTCTGGAAGCTTATATGAAGTTACAGCACAATATACACTTCATAATTAAAGATGAGACTTGGAAGTTTGATAGAATTGACAGAACAGAAAACGAATCTATAGAAAAAGGTGAACCTGCTAGTTCAATGTCTGTACTCTTCATCAGTGCAAGGTTATTTTACTATACAGTTGAGTGAGAAAGCACTGTTGTTGTTGTTGTTATGTGCCGTCGAGTCGCTTGCGACTCATAGCGACCCTATGGACAACAGCCCTAAATTCTGCTCTGTCCTGTGCCAATCGTACTGTCTCTGACACTCCCATCCCGATTGCGCCAGTCACTGAATCAATCCACCTCCTAGAAGGCCTTCCCCTCCTGCGCTGTCCCTCCACCTTCCCAAACATGATGTCCCTCTCCAATGACCAGTCTCTCCTTACAACATGTCCAAAGTATGTTAGACGGAACCTCAGAATCCTTGCCTCCAAGGAGGCGCCCAGTTTAACCCTTTCCAGGATGAATCTGTTTGTTTTTCTAGCAGTCCATGGTACCCTCTATACTCTTCTCCAGCACCATAGCTCAAAGGCATCAATTCTTCTATCCTCCAGAGTCATTGTTCAATTCCCTGTTGCATAACAAGTGCTAGCAAAGACCAAGGCCTGTATCAGACACACCTTAGTCTCCAGAGAGACACCATTGCTCTTCAGTACTTTGGAGAGGTCCCTAACAGCAGAATTTCCCATGGCAATGCTCCTTTTAATTTCCTGGCTACTGGTGCCAAGAGTGTTGACTGTGGAGCCAAGCAAACTATAGCTGTGAACAATCTCAATCTCTTCACCATCCATCCTGATGCTGCCAATTGGCCTAGTCATGAGAATCTTTGTTTTCTTGACATTGAGCCTCAATCCATTTCGGAGACTGTAGTCCTTGACCCTCTGCAGCAAGCGCTCAGGCCCTCCTCACTTTCAGCAAGCAGGGTTGTGTCATCTGCATATCGCAGATTGTTGATAGATCTTCCACCAATCTTGACTCCACATTCCTCCTCATAGAGCCCAGCCTCCCAGATAATCTGTTCTGCATACAGGTTGAAAACGTATGGAGACAGAACACATCCCTAGAGTATAGCCTTCCCAATTTTGAAAGCACTAGGTGATTTTATAGATATGAAGATGTCCTGCTTCTCCTTATCTAGGTAATTTCTATTGTCTAATTGGGGAGTAGAGTCCAAACTTTATTTCTTTTCCTTTGAGGTTTAAATCTTTTAAAAAATTATTTTACATTGGTTTGCTCACAAAATTTGTATACATTATGTTTCACACTATTCTTCATTCGAATTGTTTTTTCATACAATTATTCCCATTCATTATGGTGATTAATTATCACCATTGGACCTTGCCAATTATTATTCAACATTTCAGGTCCTTGCCAGATCATTCTCATTTCCTTCACCCCATCCTTCAACCCACCAAACTGTGTAACCCTGTAGTTTTGCCCCTACCTGTCCTCACTCCTCTGCTCTTACCTCTTCCCTCCTTGGGCCTTCATATATATTTTACTAGTTACCCTTCAATTTTTACAATAGTGGTCTTATGCAGTGTTTGTTCTTATGAGACAGAGTTAGTTCACTCAGCATATCTCCAGTTATATAGTATTTTTTGAAATAATTGTTCCTGAGTGTTGCATACTATTCCATTGTTTGAGTGTATCACAATTTCTCAACCCATTCAGCTAGAGTTGGTCATTTAGACTATTTCCATGATTTTGTGATGGTGAGTAACACTGCTATGACCATTGATCTTTGTTTGTGTCTTAAATTCAAATTTCCTTGGGATATATTCCTAGTAGTGAAGTAGCTGCTATATTTTTAAAATAGGTGGAAAATTCAAAAGGAAAACACTATTGCATAGTATGAACTGCAATGTCATTTTAAATAAAATATTCATATGAAACACAATGAAATTCATATGAGATACTATTTCATTATATGAAAATAGTACAAAATTCTAATTCCAGTGTCTATAAACAAATAATTTAACTCTGCAAGCTAGAAATTCTGCCTATATTGACATCTGCACACAGAACTAACTTCTAGTCTTCAGCTTCTTGTCTTTACCAATGTCTGCAGGTCTCTGGGGCCAATTAAGGGAACTCAGACCACAAAGTCTAAGAAGAGGCCAGACCTAGTGCAGCCAAGATGCTGGCTGTGGCTTAGAGTGTACAAGGCTAGCATGACAGCAGATGGGCTCCACAGAATTCCCTAAGAAATACTCTGGGGCAGTCCTGCTCTATCGTACAGGGTCTCTCTGAATCATACAGGTACCGTAAAGGATATTTTCATTTCCAAATAAGCCTTAATTAAAAGTAAAAAGCATTTTTCCATATGTGCTCAGCAAAATAAAACTTAAGTATCTAAGCAAATAGATTCATTTAGAGCTAATTTTGGCACTAAATTTAGCATTTTCTCACTCTAATTCAAAATAAATAAATATATATCATTAAAGGAGCACCTTTAGTTTTAATATGTATAAATATTCTCTCAGTTTTATACTAAATCACATCTCTTTAGCTTCTAAGTTCACACAATTGGTTGAACCAATTGGATTTTTCATTAGATTGTGTGTGTGTGTGTGTGTGTGATATTAAATATTAAATGAATTCAAGGGTTTCATGGCTTTCTTTATTCACCAACTTTTTAAAAAAACATACTGCAGACACAGCCACAAAGCTTTTACATAGGAATCAGTAAAGTTTTATATATGAATCATTAAAAGCAAAGGTCCACACATACTCTCTCTCCATCTACTTATAGATAAAAACCACATTTTTTATGATTATCACCTGTCCTCCCCCGTCCTAGGCCCTGTGCATCCACCCCTTCCTGCCTTGGACCCTCAAACTTGTTCTACAATAATGGTTCTATACAATATTTGTTCTATTGGGATTGGGTTAATTCACTTAGCATCTCCAATCCCTCCCAACTCAGGTAGTAATTTACAAAATTATTGCTCCTGCGTGCTGTGTAGTTAGGTTATACAAACTTTTTAAATAAATCAGTATAAATAAAATGTTTAAAAAACCATAATGCATGGAAATGATTGTATGACAGTGTGAATGAAGAATAGTGGGAGACACAATGTATACAAACTTTGTAAGTAAAACAGTATAAAATTTAAAAAAGTAATTCAAAAAAAGTCCCACATTCTCAAAACTAACTCATAGGTGACCCTTCTGTGGATTTTAGAGGCTATAAATCACAGAGGGAAAAGCATAGAGAGAGATCAGTTGGACTAGTGGACAGAAAGTGATGATACCAAGTCAAAGGGCATATAGCCCTGGTCTGTCTACTTGCTGTACAGAGGTAACTCGTGGTTGCTGTGAAGCTGAATATTGTGACACTGATGTGTCAAATGCTAGAATGGTTACTCATGGTGGACAGTATTTGGTGGAGCTCCCTGATTAAAACAAACTTGGGAGCAGGAGTGGCATCTACTTCCGAAATATCTTACCTCTGGAAACCCTATGAACCTGGAGAAAGGACGAAAGTCTTTTGTTCATAGGGTCACTATGAGTCACTTACGACTCAACGGCACTTAACTTAACAACAACACAACAAATCACAGAGAAGGCGAATACCCATATTCTCCCACGGAACTGTTGATTATCGAGGAGGCAAATGCTCATCTTCTCCCACAGGGCTCCTAGTGGTTCCAATCATTCATTAGAGGGGTGTTGCCTTTGAATTAACACCACAACTCTCTTGAGCTGTCAGTACAACTCCCTGCTATGCCACCAGAAATCTCTAACAACCACATTAAAATTCTTAAAGATACAAAACTTTTATTATCAGCATGGTAATATTATTCACATTCTATTTCAAATAAGATGAATCAGTTTAAAAACAAGAAAACATGAAAACAAAACTAACACCACACCCTAGGAGCCACATAGGAGGGAACAATTCTGGGCAGCCTACATCTCCAATTTGTTCTCTCCCATTGTTCTTATCTTCCTTTCTTTATTCTGCAATGTGTAATTATGAATTTTTACAAAGGTAAAGAAATTTTTTAATAGAACAATGGATAGCTCCACACATGTTCCACAATTTAGATCATCCTTGATATTTTACTGTATTTTTCTTTCATCTCATTATCATTGATCTATCTAATATTCATTGTTAAGCCATTTCAAAACTTCAAATATCAAGAGAATTCCTCCTTAAATAATCTACTATGGATTCCAGAGATTTTATGAAATTTATCTTAACCGTAGTATTTATTCTAGCCTGCACATGCATCTATCACCAGAATATCATAGGTACCAAATAAATTAGCAATAATGTGTTGTTGTTGTTGTTGTTAGGGGCCGTCAAGTCATAGATGACTCATAGCGACCCTATGAATGAAAGGCCTGAGCACTGTTTATAGATTTTCAGGAGGCAAGCCATTTCAGAAGTGTTTGCCTCACTCCCGGGGGGAAGAGCTGTCCTGCACGTCAAACACAAGCCAGAAAAAAGCGCTCGACCCCCAAAACTTGCCATTACTTGCACACGCACATGGAGCCCCATGCTCAGGCAGCAAGAAGTCACAGAAATCCTGGGTGGAGCCTTACAGGAAGGACATAGCCGCCTTCTTCCCCCTCTGCCATTGGCGCTTTAAGCCGCCACCTGCCTTAAATCCTAGGCCAAGCCTCAAGGGCCTTGCTCCTGGGGGGAAGAGCAGCCCTGCACGTCAAATACAAGTCCCAAAAAGCACTGAAAACCCAAAACTTGTAATAAATTAGTAATATTAACAATTAATTAAATAAATTGTTACTAAATTAACAATAATGTTATGTTGTTGTTGTTATGTGCCGTCGAGTCGCTTGTGACTCATAGCGACCCTATGCACAACAGTCCTAAACTCTGCTCTGTGCTGTGCCAATTGCACTGTCTCTGATACACCCGTCCCGATTACCCCAGTCACTGAGTCAATCCACTTCATAGAGGTCCTTCCCCTCCTGCTTTGTCCCTCCACCCATGATGTCCCTCTCTAATGTTATACTGTAAGTTAAAAAAGGTGTTTTCGTGGCATAGTGTTAAGAAGCTGCTCTGCAATCCCAAAGGCTTGTTGTTCAAATTTACCAGTTGTACTAAGGGAGAAAGATAAGAAATCTCCTCTTGTGCAATAAGTTAATAAGGAGTTCTTGAGGCTTAATGGCAAGGAATTTCACTGCTAATGCAAAGGTTGTGGTTCAAATTCATCAACTGCTCTATGGGAGGCAATCTCCTGTTCTATTAACTGTCTCTGAAAACTCTCTAGAAGATCAGCTATGAGTCAGTGTCAATAACAAACAACTGAAGTTAACAGTCAATTTGTACTAAAATTTCCACATTTAAACCATCATTCTTTACATTCATTTAAGTTTCTTTATTCTTTAAGCAACAATAGTTCTTTTCCCTCAGTCCTCTTCCTTTGATGTTATTAGGTACTTTTAAGTTGACTATGACTCAACGCATAGTCAACAACAGACCTGAACTTTGCCTGATCCTGACCATCCTCATGATCTCTGTCATTTCAAGTCCACTGTAGTAGTCACTGTATCAATACATGTCATTGAGTGCTCTCCTCTCTTCCACTGACTCTCTCTATACCTTTCCCTCTCCAAGAACTGGTCCCTCCCTTCCGACACTTTTTCATGGGATTGATTCTTGAAGAGATAAAGTCATCCTGTAGAATCCACTTTCTGGATTTCTCTGGAGCTATTTAAATTGGTTTTTCTTTCCCTATATTTTCTGTAAACTGAAGGCTAGGTCTCAAGGAATGCCAACATGCTGATATGCCATCATAGAGGATCATATCAAGAAGTGGGGAATGCTATGTTATTCCATTTTTATATCAAAACCAAACCAACTGTCATCAAGTCAATTCTGACCCATAGTAAAGATGTTAACCACCATTGCCACAGCATGATTTTCCATTGCAAGTAGTGAGGCTGTTTTTTATCATTTTGCAAACAATTTGCATCCCAACAAACTTTAAAGCAATGGTTTTGAGTTGTGATTAGAATAAAATATTTCATTAAAGATTGATAAATGACAATTTTTCTATTCTATTAGTTAGATTATTTCCTATAAAGAAGTTTCTTTCTTCAGATGATATTTCTAGAATTCCTTCTTTAAAAAAAACAGTAAGTGGCAAGGACATCAGAGGCAGTTCCAGGCCGGGACTTGTGACCCAGCCTTCCTGTCTGCTACCACTGCAGGTACCGACTACAGTTCCCAGAGGTCTGTGGGGAAACACCATCTTTGTAAACTTGGACTTTGCTGGGAGATCTGCAAGGACACCAGAGGCAGTTCCAGGCCGGGGCTTGCAACCCAGCCTTCCTGTCTGCTACCACTGCAGGTACCGACTACAGTTCCCAGAGGTCTGTGGGGAAACACCATCTTTGTAAACTTGGACTTTTCTGGGAGATCTGCAAGGACACCAGAGGCAGTTCCAGGCTGGGGCTTGTGACCCAGACACCCCACACCCATTTGGAAGACAATCATATTTGCCACATCTATAAGATTTATCAACCTCCCCTAAAATACTCATGCACCATTGAGGATTATGTAACGTGGGGAATCAAACTGGTTTCTGGCCTGAGTACGTGGGGCCCACTAACTCAAATAACCGGGAGATCCTGAGCATCTCCAAAGAGTGGGGAAGCTATTCCAGAAAGGGAACAACAGACTTCCTCCTTCATTATTTAGGTTCTCCTGAGGCCCTCCCCACGTGTATCAGTGTG
>NW_006399946.1:3069774-3082387 GCF_000299155.1 Elephantulus edwardii
CAATACCCTTCACAATAGTTAATCACAAGATTAAATATTTGGGAGTAAATATAACTAGAAGCACAAAAGATCTATTCAAAGAAAATTACAAACCATTATTACAAGAAACAAAAAAAAGCCTGGAGAAGTGGAAGAATATTCCCTACTCATGGATAGGAAGGCTCAATGTCGTGAAAACGGCAATACTAAGAAAGGCAATATACACGTTCAATGCAATACCAATACAAATACCAATTTCATTCTTCAATGAGATTGAAACGGCAATCTCCAGCTTCATTTGGAATGGAAAGACGCCACGAATAAGCAAAGCACTCCTTAAAAATAGAAAAACGGTAGGAGGCATCTAACCCCCTGATTTAAAATCCTACTACACTGCTGTGGTAGTCAAGACAGCATGGTATTGGTACAATGACAGACACATAGATCAATGGAATATAATTGAGAACCCGGAAATCAGCCCATCTATTTACGGTCAACTTATTTTTGACAAGGAGATGAAATCAGTTAGGTGGGGAAATGACAGCCTTTTAAACAAATGTTGTTGGCAAAATTGGAAATCTATCTGCAGAAGAATTAAACAATATCCCCACCTCACTTCATATACAAAAACCAATTCAAGGTGGATCATGGACTTAGGACTAAAACCAAGGCCTATAAACTTCATTCAAGAAAAGCTTGGAAGAACTTTAGTAGTCCTAATCCACAACATAAAGAGTCTTCCCAGTATTCTGAAAAATTTACAACGAGGAGAAGATAAAATAGATGAATGGTACCTTCTAAGAATCAAATCCCTATGTGCTCCAGAAACTTCTCTAACAGGGTAAAAAGGGAAGCCACAGACTGGGAAAAAGTGTTTGGTAATGACATGTCAGATAAGGGACTTATATCTGAATTTATAAAATACTTGAGCACCTCAATAAGATAAAGGTGAATAATCAAATTGAAAAACGGGCACAGGATATGAACAGACACTTCACCAAGGAAGACATTCATGTGGCCAACAAACGCATGAAGAAATGTTCAAAATCCCTAGGTCTGAAAGAGATGCAAATAAAGAGAACCATGAGATATCATGTCACCCCAGTAAGACTAGCAAAATTTAACAGAACAGCAAGCAACAAATGCTGGCGATGTTGTGGAGAGACTGGAACCCTTATTCATTCTTGGTGAGAGTGTAAAATGGTGCAACCACTGTGGAAAGTGATGTGGCGCTTTCTCAAAAAGTTGCAAATAGAGAAACCATTTGACCCAGCAATTCCACTACTGGGAATAAACACTAAAGAGACCATAAATGGCACCCAAGTAGATATATGCATACCCATGTTTATTGTGGCTTTGTTTACCATAGCAAGGAGTTGGAAACAACCCAAATGCCCATCAACAAACGAATGGGTAGAGAAGCTGTGGTATATTCGCACAATTAAATATTATGCTGCATTGAAATACAAGGAACTCATGCAATATTATTCAAAATGGGTGACCCTGGAGGACATTATGCTGAGCGAGGTATCTCAGTCACAAAGGGACAAATGCTATATGGTGCCTCTGTTGTAGAATGAGGCTGACATCGGGGTGGGGGTAAGACTGAGAAAAACTGGATGAAATATGTTTACGGCATTGAAGTCTTTGCGGGAGAGAATATGTTATATTTTAGGGCATTATGTTTATCGCAAGAGTATGGGATGAGGGTTGCAGGGTGGATTATATTTGGGGTTTGGGGGATGTGTGGGGGGGATTGCGTACAAATTAGGGAGTTTTTCTTTTGCGTTTGAAGGAGAGGAGCAAACGGGTCGGGGGCGGGGAGAGGGGTACAACAATGAATAAATGGAATTCCAAAATCTCTGTAGATGTTCATTGAAATGAAAAATAAAGAAATTTAAAAAACAGAAAAAGACTGATAATGCAAAAATGACATGAGAAGACCTTTTACAAAGAAGATATCCAGATAACAGACACATGAAGAAATGTTCAAACTCCCTAGCAATAAGAGAGATGCAAGTCAAACTCACAATGAGATATCATCTTAATCCAGTATCAGTGGCAAATTTTAAGAGGACAGCAAGTAATAAATGTTGGAGAAGATATGGACAGATAGAAACACTTATGTACTGTTGGTGGGATTGTAAAATGGTACAACCACTGGAAGGCAGTTTCACATTTCCTCAAAAAGGTGAACATAGGAATTCCATACGACCCAGCTATTGAACTGCTTGTAATACACCCCAAGAAAATGAGAACTGAGGCATAAATGTAGATTTATACACCAATGTTCATAGCAGCATTATTCATCATTGCAAGAACATGGAAACAGTCGAGCTTTCCAACCACAATAGAATGGATTGAGAAATTATGGTACATTCATATAATGGAATACTATGCAGCATGCAGGAGCAATGATTTTTAAAATCACTACCTAACTTCAGAGGTACTGGAGAGCATTAGGTTAAGTGAATTAACTCAGTCCCAGAAGGACAAATACTGTAAAAGACCATTATTATAGAAATAGAAAGATAACTACTAAAATGTGTATAAGGATTTAAAGAGGGAGGGAAGGAGCAAAGGGATAAGGATGGGCAGGGGAATAATCATAGGATCAGACAATTTGATGGGTAGAGGGAGGGAGGAGTGGAAATGGGAAATGGGAAAGGAAATGGGAAAGATCCACTGTGAAAAATAATGTACAATAACTTTGTAAGTAAACCACTATAAAACAAAATTTTATTTAAAAAAACAGTAAGTGAAAAATTCTTTCATTTTAATTCCCATTTGCACAATAATGAGGTAGTGTAATAGTGTAGTTTCCAAACAAGCCAAATTACTAGGTTTATCTCTTTGCCCTCCTCCATGTATGTGTATGTTTGCATCTATCTGTTTGTCTCTCTCACTCACTCACTATAGACTCACGAATGCTTATTTAATTTCCTTATAATTTATTCCTCATAGTACTTCTTCATGTTCAATTTGTGTAATATTTAAAAGGTCGATGAGAAGTCATTTTTGCTGCATTCATTTGAACTGATATATAAGTGACTTTCTGGATCTCTTTCTACTGTTCTATATGCTTCAAAAAGAAAATCCCCTCCTTTCATGGATCCAGCTGTATATCTATCTGAGATCTTCTACTTTACCTTTGCTTAACATATTAATTGATGGCATAAAGAAATTCAGTATCTCAAGTAAACAAATTCAGTATCCCAAATCAAGAACATAAAGGAGAGGGTCTAAAAAGTGGTGGCTGGGAGAACTCTCACTGGAATATTCTAAATGTTTTCTTACCTTGCATAGTAATCATTGGGTGGAACAGCTTCTTGAAAGAACTGGAACTGGTATAAGTAAAGCCCAATCAAATGTCCAGCAGTGAAAATAGCTAGCAGGACACATAGACAGCTGAAGAGCAATGGGTCAAATGTTCGGCACCAGGACCACCAGGTGCAGAGACCCAGAAACACAAAAAAATACACAGAGGAGGTCAAAGATGGCAGCATCATACCTGAGGAAGAAGAAAGAAAATGATGACAAATTGGAAAGAACTTAAATATGATTTGCCAGTCAATAAAAGTGGCATAGTGGTAAGAAGCTGCAATGCAATCCCAAAGACTATTGGTTCAAATACACCAGCAGCTCCACAGGAGAAGGATGAGCAATAACTTTCTGTAAGATAAAGCACCTCTGAAAACCTGCTGGAGGGTCAGTTATAGGTTTATTCTGACTTGAAGGCACACAACAATAACAATAAGAAAGGTAACTAAAGAGAAATTAATTGTGAATTTATGTTGCATACTGTTTGGAATTAAGTATTTAAGGCATTAAGCACATCACATTTATACAATAGAGTCCTAGTAGTGCAGTATGTGACATGTTCAGCAGCTAACTGAATGGTTAGTGGCTGGAAGTCATCAGCTGCTCCTCAGGAGTGAGACAGCCAGTTGGCTCCCACAAACATCACATCCTAGGACATCTAATGGAAGGAGATGGACTTGATAGCAATGAGCTTGTTATGATTTGTCCAAATTTCTTTTTATTATTTAGATAATCACAGAAATTGTGAAGAACATATACATGAAGTATCAATTTATAAGAGAAAGAGAAGATGAACAAGTTCCTCTTACATACTTGTTGTGTCTGAGTACTGGAAACAGTTACTTTTCACACCATTAGAAATGACATAATTTCTTGCTTGATTTCATCTGAAAAATTTCTGGGAAATTATATATGCCTTCAAACTTTCTCTTCAAAGATAAGTTTTCATTTTCTTTGTAATGATCCACTGTTCTGGTTAACTAGAATTTATAATAATTTATAATAATAATACATTTATAATAATAATAATAATAATAATACATTTATAATAATAATACATTCTATCCAACATTTCTAGGGAGCTCTGGAGGCATAGTGGGTGGATTCTTACTTTGCTTCTCTAGCACTGTGAACCCACCAGTTGCTCTGGGGAAGAAATGTGGACAGTAGTCTTCTCCTGTGTCATTCATAACTTTGCAAACCCACTGGAGGATCAGCTATGAGTGAGAACTTCAGTAGCAGTGAATATTTTTATTTTCAAAGATTGTTGCTTGGAATAAAAATTGACTGCATAGCAACAGGTTTGGTTTCAGTATAACCGTTAAAGCTTCACTAAAACTTTGTCCCACTTGACAAAATTTGGTTTTCCTATCATCAAAAGAGGTTATGTAAAAAATTAAAAAAGAAACTATGTAAAATGTGGTATAACTTATTTATGCTGTTGTTGTTAAGTGCAGTTGAGTCGCAGGCAACTCATAGCGACCCTATGAAGGAGAGTCCTCAACTCTTGGGTGTCTCTCATCCTCTCTCCAGGTTCATAGAGTTTTAGGAGGCAAGCTCTTATGGAAGTGGATGCCACTCCTCCTTCCAAGATAAGCTATTACATAGGCATCTTAAAATAAGTTTGTCATTTTGAAGTGATTTGCCATTAAGATATTGTTATGTTTTTGGGAAATTATGTTTCTCTCCTTTTATACCAATTAAATTGTTTCACCCTGTGAAATTTCAGCTACGTGCTTTGGGAAAGTCTTCACTTGATCTTAGCCAAAAGGCCGAGAAGCGATGCTTTGGGAAAGTCTTGACTAATAATCATTACAAGCAGAGCTCTGGAGCAGTGGTCAAAAGTGCAATGAAAGTAGGCGGTAAAAGATCAAGATAACATTACTATGGAATAAACTGTTCCTGGCCAAATTTAAGAGGAAGTGTGCATCTGCACTGAAAGATTATAATCTGATTTAGCAATTAAAAAACCCCCACTATATCCTGGAAAGTTATATTAAGATAGATCAATGTAAACATGTCCCTTTAAAATACACATGTAGAGGTTGTGACCAGTGCACACTCAGATTACTAAATATCAGAGAGAACATTCAGACAACCTAATCAAGAGAGTTGCTATTGTAGTAAAAAAAATAAAAATTAAGCCACTAAGATATGGAAAAGATTGCTTCACAGAGATTAACAAAACTAAAACATCTAATACCAACAAAACAAGAACTTAATGATTTGTGGGTGTGTGTGTGATGTGCTTAAATGTGACCAGTGTCACAAGAAATCGGTCACTCGTTTAGTGACATGAAATAAAATTTACTTTTTAAAATTTTCTATCATTTCTTTCACTTTTATCAGTTCTCCTCAAGTCTTTTCCTCTGCTCCAATTCATACCGGAATGCTCACCTGATGAACCAAGGAGAATCGTTACCACCACCTTCCCAGCAGTTGTTATCATGTTGCCAATAAACTCCTTTAGCTTGGATGCCACAGAGGCAAGCCTGCGGAACAATTTCAACTTTGTGCTTTCTTCCAGCTCACCTTCTACACCATCTTCTCCATCTAAATCCTCTTCATAGATCAATGCCTCCTCTGAATTAATTTTTTCTCCTGCAGTCTAAATAAATAGAAAACAGAGAACATTTCATTCCAGAACCCTCCCTCTACCCAGAAGATTATATGATTCATAATAAACATGCAAGTCAGTGTGGTGAATTCTTTACAAAACAAGAGCAAAAATGGAGACAACTTATATCCTTCCTATAACTTTGAAGGAAACATGAAATAATATCCCTAATTCCATGCCATCTTACTTAGAGGCTTTTATTTTATAAAAGCAGAAGAAGGAACTGTGTGAAAGAGTTATTAACAATCTTTAATATGAGTTTGGGTCTTCAAATTTACAATTTGTCACCATGGCAATAGGTTTTTATAAAACTATCCACAGATTAAATAAAAATGATGAGTCCAATCTGTGTTCAGTAAATCCATTAACTTTCTAAAATTTACCTGTCTTAATTATTTCAATCTTTTCTTAGGAGGACAAACTCTAGGGCCAGTAAATATATAGCCATGCCGCTACAATATGGTTTTAAAGAACCATCGAATAGTTCAATCCTTCAAGTGAAAAACACGTGTATCAGTATCACATTTATTTCTATGTTTTCTTACCTAGGTCTGACATGTTTTTTAAAGGAGTCTGTGTGACATGAAGCATTATGTGTTGGGCTGCAAATTGAAAGATCAGCAGTTCAAATCTATCAGTCACTCTTTGTGAGAAAGATGAGGCAGTCCTTCCCATAAAGAATTTTAGCTTCAGAAGCATGATGGAAGGCCATCATAAGTCAGAGTCATGAGTAAGTGTATTTTTAATTTATTTTCATTTAAAATAATACAAAAATTTTGTTGTGGGATCATGAAATTTTTCTCTGGGCTAGGCCTTTATAAGGATTCAAAAATAAAAATATTATCTGGGACCTATGTAGAGGGAGACTGTAAAAGAAATAGGACGGATCAGGATGAAAAAACAGAGTAATGATGTTCAAGATTCAAGGGTGATTAGTTTTATAAAACATAATGTATGGGAATGATTGTATGAAACATAGTAAGTACAGGGTGAAACAAATTGCATACAAAATTTGTAAGCAAACCACCATAAAATTGAAAAACATATATTAAAAAATTTTTAAAAATTACCTTAAGACAAGTCAGATTCAAATACATATGTATTCTTTGCATGGTTTCAAGACAATAGACTCTATACTTGCAACCTGATTGAAAAAAAAAGACTAAGCTGTCTACAAGAGCCCACAGGATCCTACAGTCCTATATACCTATTTAAGGGATAAGGAGCAGGACCTGGCCTCTCCATTTCCCAATTTAACTATTTCTCTCAGTACGCTTGGTTTAGGTGTTTGAATTATATTCATTGGTGTATGAACCTTTAACTGTATATAAGCTCACAGAAGAAGGTTGGGCAAGTAAGTGTCTGAAGGGTCATGATTAAGAGTGCTTTTGTGGAAGAAAGATGGCACTTACGGATATTTCTCCCAAGGAGCAGCTGGTACATCTGAGATGCTGACTCTTTGGTTCACAGTCTGGCATATTACACACTATGCTGCAATACCATCTTGGAACAATGTTGTTCTTGTTGTTCTGTGGAACTAAATCACAACTGATCCTTTCCAGCAGATTTTTAGAGGTTGTAGAATGCACCAGAGGAGGCTTTCAGAGGTTATGAATTGTGTGGGAGGAAAGTGCCCATCTTCCTCCCATAGAGAAACTAGTTTATTCATATTGCCTCGCTGAGCTAGCAGCACAACTCCTTATCTACTAGGTCACCAGAGTTCCTTTATTTGGAGTAAGAGTTATCTATTGGAAATAGGTATATATTAAATTGAAACCAATTTTTTGTGTAAATTTTCATCAAAACACAATAAAAATATTTATATTAAGAAAACAAAATTATTGTGGTTGTCAAGTGATATTGAGTAGACCATGACTAATAATGACAACAGATCTGAACCTTACTCCCTACATCATTGCCATAATTTGTCATGCTCAAGTCTATTTTTGAAGTAACTGTTTCGGTCTGTCTTGTTAAAGGTCTTCTTATCTTTTACCAACTTTCTACCTTTCCCAGTATCCCTCATGTCAACATGCTCAAAGTATGTGAAAAGAAGTTTCATCATGCTGTCTTTTAAGGGGCACAGACAGACTGGATAATTAGTACTCTTTGCAAACACCACAATTCTATTCTTCTTTAGCCGCCCTTTTTCATTATCCATTATTCAGGTGCATGCAAAGCAATTGAAAATACCATGGATTGGATCAGACATACTTTAGTCTTTAAAAAAAATCAAAACTAAAAACCCCATAAAACCTCATTTTTGGTGTATACTGATGGGTAAAGGAAAGGGGAAAGATCCAGTGTGAAAACGAAAGTATACACTTTATTCTTCAACGTCCCGGTTCTTTAGCACTTTGGAGAGGTCCTTGACAGTTGATTTCCCGAATATAAGAAGTCTTTGATTGCTATAACCATGGGTGTTGATTGTGAATCTAGGTAAAATGAAACCACCAACAACTTCAATCCGTTATCTACCAATCATGGTATTGTTTTGTGGTCCAGTGATAAGGATATTTTTATTTTTCCTTTTTCATGTTGAGATTTAGTCTGTATTGAATGCTGTAGCCTTTGATCTTCTTCAGTATTTCAAGTTTTTTTAATTCTTGAGGAGTAATGATATCAGTTTGAAGATTAATGTGCGTCTGATTCATGGTCTTTCTGATTACTTGCTATGCACCTGAGAGCTTTAATGGCTTTGAGCTTTGGTATTGGAGAAGAGCACTGAATATTCCATGGATGGCCATGAGAACAGACAGATATGTCTTGGCGAAGGTGTAGATGGAGTGCTTTTTGCAAGTAAGATAATGACATCTGCATACAGCAGGTTATTGAGGAGTCTTCCTCCAATCCTGATGCCATATATACAAATTAAATAGAAATGGAGAAAGGATACAACCTTGACACAGCTTTTCTGATTTTAAACCATCAAGTGTTCATTTGTTCTGTTTGGATAACTGCTTCCCCGTCTACATACAGGTTTCAGATGAGCACAATTAAATGTTCTGAAATTCTCATTCTTAATGTGATCCATAATTTGTTATAATCCATGCAGTCAAATACCTTTGAATAATAAATAATACACATGTAAACATTGTTCTGATATCCTTTGCTTTTAACCAAGATCCATCTGACATAACCTTTTTACCATGTCATGTTCTGAATCAAACTTGAATGTCTGGCAGTTGCATGTCAATCTAATCATCCAGTCATTTTCAGTAGACTCTAGATTTTATTTTCACAGGATACTGTTATATAACACAAACAAGATGAATCTTGCTTAGATCCACAATTAACACCCTTGGTACCAGCAGTCAGGAAATAAGGGATGTACTGCAGTAGGAAAATCTGCAGTTAGGGCCCTGTCCAAATTATTGAGGTGTAATGATGTCAGTTTGAGGACTAACGTGCATCTGATTCAGGTCATGGTCTTTCTGATTGCTTGCTATGCATCTGGGAGCTTTGATGGGTTTGAGCTTTGGTGTTGGAGAAGAACACTGAACATTCCATGGATAGCCATGAGAACAGACAAATATGTCTTGGAGAAGGTGCAGCTGGAGTGCTCTTTGGAAGCAAGAATGAGGTGGCTTCACCACACACACTTTGGGCATGTCACTAGGAGGGACTATTCCTTGGAGAAGAACATGATGCCGGGAAGAGTAGAAGGTCAGCAAAAGAGAGGAAGACCATCAACCAGTTGTATTGATATGGTGACTGCTGCGATGGGCTCTTGTGTGTCAAAAAGTGTGAGGATGGTACAGGGTAGAACAGAGTTAAGGTCTTTTGCTCATAGGGTTGTTAGGAGCTGTACTCGATTCAACATCACCAAACAACAACAACAACAACCTGTATTGGAAATTACAAATTGAAGAGGAAAGGTGTCACATTCAGAGCAAAAAACGCAGCATTTCAAGATCTATCCTGAAGTGAAATGATCTGAATGTTTATATATGTGTGTGTGTGTATATACACATATATACATACATATATATACATATACACACACACACACACACATATGAATGACAAGTTAATACAATTATCCAAATAAACACACCAGACACTAAAGCCAAGGATGAAGAAATACAGGGGAGATTTCTACAACTTAACCAGTCTAAAATTTATCAAAGATGAAATCAAGATGCATTAGTAATAATTTGTGACTAAATATTGTGATTGCTGTGATGCTAAACACTGTTGACACTAATGTGTTAAATGTGATAATGGTTATCCATGGTGGACAGTGTTTGGTGGAGCTCCCTGATTTCAAAATGAAAAAAAACCAAAAAAACCCCCACAAACTTGGAAGCAGAAATGACATCCACTTCCGAAATAGCTTGTCTCCAGAAACTCTGTGAAAGTAGAGAAACTAAGAAAGTTATACAAGTGTTCAGGTCTTTCATTCATAGGGTTGCTATGAGTTGTCTATGACTCAACGACACCTAACAACAATAAATTATAAAAATTGGAAACAAAGAAGGACGGACCGGTCCTTTTCATATGGTCTAGTAAAAGAAACAAGGCTGGAGATCAACTAATGAAATTTTGTACAATCAGTGATTTTATTCCTTGTAAATATTTGCTTTAAGAAGAACGTAACAGTGAATATATACATGAATCTAACCTGACAGGACACATAAAAAACAGGTTTACTATGTCTGTGGAAAGTAGATGTTGGGGATGCTCAATATTAACAGTCAAAATAGACTGGGGCTGACTGTAGAACAAATAATTACCTTATCTGCATGTTAAAATTTAAAGTTAAGAAAATGAAAACAAGTCCACAGGAACCAAAATGTGATCTGAGTTTATCCCACAAAAATAATTTCTGTATTTTTGCCTTTGTGGATGAGCTTTGTGGTGAAACAAAGGCTCAAAGTTTACCTTCAACAGTTTTGAACTATCTTTATCTTCCAATATTTCTCAGTGGAGGTATGATGTAAGCAGCTGGAATAGATTTCTTGAGTACTGCTGAGAAGCAGACATAGCTGCTGTGTCTTTGGAGTTTTCTGGCATATGAGCAGTACTGATTCATGTCTAGAAGAGGCTACCTGTAATGAACTACCTTCCATGCCATACCAAATATTTCCAAGTTCACATCAATCTATTTATAAGCACCACAAGCTAGGAACTATTCAGAGAGTCGAGAAAAATAGGCTCTCTTTCTTTGTTAAATATGCTGTTCCTACCATGTTAAGTGTCCTCTCTTCTGTTCTGCACGCCTAGTTTTCATGACCTCTCTTTGTTCTCTAGCTTTTGCTATATCCCCTGTGCAGAATTCCTGCGGGATAAATTAAGTGAAACTATTAATGGGATACTTATATCCAATTGACATACAAACATCCTGCTCATAAGCTCTTGTTACTTAAATTCTCTCTTGCAACAGGTGACAGACATTAAAAATCTTCCTTTAATATTTTTTACTTTGCAGGCCATATGGTCTCTGTTGGGATTATTCAACTTTTCCATTGTAACAGACAGAAGGCATAGAGAAAATGTAAACAGGTATGTGAGGCTGTATTCCAATAAAGCTTTATTTAGAAAAATGCCCCCCACACCAAATCCTTCTTGAGGTAGAACATTTAGTGAAAATCTTCCATTACTGCCCTTGAAAAGAGACAAAGAGAGACTAAAGCTAGGGCCTTTTGAGTCATTGTTAGAAATACATCAGTAACTTTCATAAATGACTTGTTATTCAATTATAGAACATCTACGGATGTAGATTAAATCAAATAGAAACCTCTGGTCAAGAAGCCTTTGAGAGGTTATAAAATTGGATTTTCCTGAACTCCCTTAGGTAGGCCAGAGTCCTCTATAATATTTTTTTAAATAAACATACTGCTTTAGTTTAAGGTTTTCAACATTTTTGTACCAGAATCCCTGGGGCTCTCAATTGGAAACACTTTTTGAAACTGCCAAGTTGAGGGAGAGAAACGTTAGATTATGACCTCCTCCTCTCTTAACAGAGCTGCAAAAGCCATGAGTCATGTGTAGGCTACTAATTAATATTCAGCCTTCCTTTGCACACTACCTGGCAAGGGAAAAACACTAAACCTCTGGATGAGCTTTCATTCCACCTCACACATTTACTATCAGGCTTGATAGCTAGAGTTGTAATCAGTTCCTGTACTGGAAAGCAATTGGAATCTGGCATTAAGTATAGTCAAAATAGCTATAAATAAAGACTTAACTCCCCAGGTTCCCAAGAAATCTTAGAAATCACAGGAAAAAAGTGGTTCCTCTGCAGTTTAAAAAGTTAAAATAAAATAATATTACTCATCATGGCAGTCTGTTTAGAAATCTAAAACCTATTTTAAGAAAAGTAATTACTTTCTTTACAATCTCTCAGATTCTAAAGTAAGTTTACAAGAAATCTAGAATTTCTTGGGCTAAGGAGGCCACATAAACACTTGAGACTATTTCACTGATAAAATCTATGAACTTTAATGAAATATATCTCATGAAGTTTTCTTTAAAAACTTGAGTTAACTAGGAAAAAGGCTTGCCTTGAGAATTATGCTTTTCTCAGATCTATCAATTTGGGATCAAATTCGCAAAGTTGTTGTTGTTGTTATGTGCCGTCGAATCATTTGCGACTCAGTGACCCTATGTACAACAGCCCTAAACCCTGCTCTATCCTGTGCCAATCTCATTGCCTCTGACACACCCATCCCGATTACCCCAATCACTGAATCA
>NW_006399946.1:3083807-3085205 GCF_000299155.1 Elephantulus edwardii
CATTAAATTCTTCTGTATCTGCCAATTCCTTTCGGTACAATGACTCAGTATATTCCTTCCATCTTCTTTTGATGCGTCCTGGATCATTTAACATTCTGCCTAAAGCATCCTTGATTGTAGCAACTCGAGGTTTGAATGTGTTCTTCAGTTCCTTGAGCTTAAGAAATGCTGAACGAGTTTGGCCCTTTTGATTTTCCGACTCTAGTTACTGGCACATTTCATTGTAGTATTTTGCTTTGTAATTCCGTGCTGCCTTTTGGAATCAGCAATGTGAAAATTTAGAGGAAAAATCTCACAAGGCAGAGAGTTTAGGCAAGTAGGGGCAAACAACTCAGGAAAGAAGGATGCTAATGTTTGTAAAACCCAAAGAACTGAATTAACGTCTGAATGGTACATGCATACAGAAAAGGTTAAAACTATGTACACTCTGCTGTGTATATTCACAACAGAAAAAAAATAAAAGCTCTTGTTTACAAAATTCAACAACAGAGAATCAGTTTTCACTTTATATGATGAGATACTAAGCGTTGGAGCATCAACTTAACACAAAGACAGACTAGTGCTGATATATAGAGAAATGCCTAAATACAGGCTGCCTCTCCATAACTGTATTCTCCTGCAGATGCATCTCTATTCACTCAAAATAATCATTTCAGAATAATTTATATTACATTTTAGACCAAGATGACAAATTAAATGACTTTTGAAAAGGCACAAGCATCCATTGCACCTTGAAGACCAATAAAATTCAATCTAGCGGGAAAAGTATGGAATCACTCGGAACTTTATTTTGTAAATAAACTACTAAAATATTATTGAAAAAATAAAGTATATATAAAAACAAAAAAAATTAAAATTGAAAAAGTACACTCTATCAGATTTCACCCAAAGTTTTTAAATCAGCTGTTGTTGTTTGTTGTTGTTATGTGTGCTCAAGTCGCTTGCGACTCATAGCGACCCTAAGTACAACAGCCCTAAACTCTGCTTTGTATTGTGCCAATCACACTGTCTCTGACACTCCCATCCCTATTATCCCAGTCACTGAATCAATCCGCCTCATAGAGGGCCTTCCCCTCCTGCGCTGTCCCTCCACCCTTCCAAGCATGAAGTCCTTCTCCAAGGACCGGTCTCTCCTTACAACATGTCCAAAGTATGTCAGATGGAGCCTCAGTATCCTTGCATACAAGGAGCCACCCGGTTTAAACCTTTCCAGGATGAACCTGTTTGTTTTCCTAGCAGTCCATGGTACTCTCAATACTCTTCTCCAGCACCACAGCTCAAAGGCATCAATTCCCCTTCTATCCTCCTTAGTCATTGTCCAACTTTCTGATGTTTAACAAGTGATTGCAAAGATCATGGCCTGTATCAGAGGCACCTTAGTCTCCAGAGAGACACCAT
>NW_006399946.1:3086788-3087615 GCF_000299155.1 Elephantulus edwardii
TATGCAAAGGCATTTGACTGTGTGGATCATAACAAACTGTGGCTGACACTGGGAAGAATGGGAATCCCAGAACACTTGATCATTCTAATATGAAACCTATACTTGGACCAGGAGGCAGTTGTCAGAACAGAGCGAGGGAACACTTCGTGGTTCATAATTGGGAAGGGCGTATGCCACGGATGCATCCTCTCTCCATACAAATCACAGTTACTGTTGTCAATTTCAAGGTACCAAGATTGTTGTTGTTATGTGCCATCGAGTCGCTTGCGACTCACAGCAACCCAGTGTACAAGAGCCCTAAACACCATTCTATCCTGTGTCATCCTAGCCATCTCAAACGCACTCATTCCCAACACTCCAGTCACAGAATAGATCCATCTCATCAAAGATCTTCCTCTCCTGCATCACCCCTTCACTCTGCCAAACATGATATCCCTCTCTAAGGACCAGTCCCTCCTTGCAACATACCCAAAGTATGTCATATGAAGCTTCAGAATCCTTGACTTCAAGGAGCATTCTGGCTTTATCTTCTCCAGGACAAACCTGTTTGTTCTCCTCAAAGTCCATGGTATATTCAACACTCTTCTTCAGCACCACAGCTCAAAGGCATAGATTCTTTAAAGAATTTCCTTTTATGCCTCTGAAGCAGAAAAAGCTTCAGGCCTAGACATTGATAAATCCTGTGAGCCACTGAGAAACCAACCCTACAGAAGTTCTCATATGAGTAGGCTAAATGTGGGTTCATATCCTAGACTCTAGCTGTCATCAGTTAGGCTCTGACTCATTGCAATCCAATTTAAAAACAACAACAACAACAAAAAAAAAAA
>NW_006399946.1:3088745-3090099 GCF_000299155.1 Elephantulus edwardii
GAGGGCCTGGGCCAGACTCAGGCTGGGCTGACCCCCGAGCCTGGATGAGCTTCCAGGGTGCCTCAGGTGGGCCAGGAATCGGACCAGGTGCTGAGTTCTGGGGCATTCCTGCGTGCCCCTTGCCCTACGATTTCTATGGAGGCATGGCATACTGTGGACCTCAGGTTGGCTTGGGGCCTCTGTCTCAAGGTGGCCCTGAGACTCCGCGTCCGGAGAGTGAGGGAGGCACTGGAGTGGAGAGCAGCTCCGAGAGGGCCTCCCCGGAGTCCAATGCTGCTCTGCCTTCTGCCAAAGTGGACAAGGAGAAGCCGAATGAGGTCGAAGACAAGGACATCAAAACTCGGCAGAAAGATCTGGAGCAATTTGCTAAACTCCTAAAGCAAAAGAGGATCACCCTGGTATATACTCAAGCTGATGTGGGGCTCACTCTGGGAGTTCTCTTTGGGAAGGTGTTTAGCCAAACCACCATATGTCGCTTCGAGGCTCTGCAGCTTAGTTTCAAGAACATGTGTAAGCTGCAGCCCCTGCTACAGAAGAGGAATGAGGAGGCAGACAACAATGAAAACCTCCAGGAGATACGCAAAACGGAGACCCTTCTGCAGCAGGCCCGAAAGAAAAAGCGAACAAGCATTGAGACCCAAGTGAGAGACCCCATTTTGGTGGTCCAGGCTATGGAGGCCCTCACTTTACTACTCTGTACTCCCGGGTCCCTTTCCCTGAAGAGGAAGCCTTCCCCCCTCACCAGGTCTCTCCTGTGAGCTCTCCCATGCATTCCAACTGAATGAAGTGCCTGTCCTTCCTAGGAATGCGTGGCAGAGGAAAGGAGAAAATTTGGAAATAGCCATGGTATTTCTACTAGGGCTTCTTGGTTTAAGTTCCTCACTCACTAAGGAAGGAAGAAATTGGGGGGAACACCTGAAAGAGGATAGGAAATTTGGGGTAGAGTTCAGTGACGCTGATAATTAATCCTCCTTCATCTAACTAAAAGAATCTTTGCTTTGTTCTTAAATAAAATACTTGGGACTGAGTAAAAAAAAAAAGTCTTTTTTGTTTTCTTTCTTTTTTTCCCCTCAAATGACTGCTTCTTGGTCTATGTACAAGTTCCACAGGAATGTAGTAAATGTTTTAGAATTCCCATTCTTCTTAATGTTATCCATATTTATTATGATCTACATAGCCAATTTCTAGGACTAGCAGACATGGCAATTGAGACTGAGATCTTAGAAATACAGAGAAGAAGGAACAGCTGTAAGCAGAAACTAGTGATTGGAACGTGGAACATGAGAAGCATGAATGTAGGAAAATTAGACATTGTTAAGAAAGAAATGGAACGCATAAATATTGACATACTAGG
>NW_006399946.1:3092699-3094510 GCF_000299155.1 Elephantulus edwardii
GAGCGGTGGGAATAAGTGCGTTTGAAATGGCTAGGTTGGCACAAGATAGAACAACATTTAGGGCTCTTGTACATAGGGTTGCTACGAGTCGCAAGCGACTCGATGGCACATAACAAGAACAACAACAACATAGCCAATAAAAACTTGTAAAGATTGTTTTCTGACTCCACCTATTTACACATTTCATTATAATACTTTATTTTGTTTCCCTACACTGCCCTTTGAAATCATCAGTGCAGTTCTTTATATCATGTTTTCTTCCCTTTGCTTTGGCTTCTCAGTGTTCTAGTGCAAAATTAAGAGTCTCCTTTGACATCTATCTTGGTCTTCTCATACTCCTCTGTTTTTGTAATGACCTTTTGCATTCTTCATGGTTTATATACTTAATATCCTCTCACATCTCATCATTGCTCATTAGCGTTTAAGGCCTAAAACCTATTCCTGACATGATTTTGAAATTTGAATGTCAAATTTTGAAACTCAAGGGCAAATTTTGGTACCTGTGGATTTTATTCCATTTTCTTTATCTTCAGCTTGAACTTGCATATGAGTAGTTTTCAGTCTGAGTAGATAACATGAGTAAATGTCAGCTATGGTCTTTGCGATTACTCACTATTTGCCAGAAAGCTGGACAGTGACTAAGGATGATAGAAGGAGGGAGAATCGATGCCTTTGAGCTGTGGTGCTGGAGAAGTGTATTGAATATGCCAAAGATTGTTAGGATAACTAACAGGTTCATCCTAGATCAGGTGAAACAAGGCTGCTCGTTGGAGGCAAAAATTCTGAAGCTTTGTCTGACATACTTTGGGTGTGTTGCAAGTAGTGACTGGTCCTTGGAGAAGGAAATCATTCTTGGGAGGGAGAAGGGACAGCGCAAGAGAGGAAGACCCTCAATGAGAGGGATTGATTCAGTGACTGCAGTAATGTGCGAAGGTATGTCAGAGACGGTAAGGTTGGCACAGGATAGAGCGGTAGTAGTACATAGGGTTGCTATGAGTTGCAGGTGACTAGACAACACATAATAACAACAACAAAGATTGTTTTGGTATACTCCATTTCGAACTAAAATGCATCTTATCTCAGCATTTATATCTCTTGTTCTCTTCTGAATCAAGACACTTTCTGTCAGTATTGATGATGTACCGATCCAACTATTTTTAATCATCACCAATAAATTTTTACTTGTGTGTGATAATAATCCCCCAAAGGAGACTCACTCTCCTTTCAAAAAAAGAAGAGCGAATAGAATACAGAAATAATTGATCAATATCACCAGAAGTCTTCTTTAATTTTAAGTTAATTTGAAAAAAGGTATTTCTGATTATATTTTTTAAATTTATCCAGTGACATACTGGAAATTCTCCCATTCCAGCAGAAATACATAAGGCAAGGATGGGTAGTCATGGACAATAAATCTAGAACCATAACAACAGCAATTAAACGTCACATATAGGGTCTACTTAGAAACTGGAACTATACATACTTTTGTAGTCTAATAACCAAAATACTATACATTTTGTAAATTACAATTAATCATTTTTTATGATTCCAAATAATATTACAAAAGATATGTTTATATATGTAAAATTATTTTCCTCAAGATCGTTGTTGTTCTTATGTTCTGTAGAGTCGCTTGCAACTCATAGCGACCCTATGTACAGAGCCCTAAACTGTGCTCTGTCCTGTGCCAATCGCACCATCTCTGATACACCCATCCTAATTACCCCAGTCACTGAATCAATCCACCTAATAGGGGGCCTTCCCCTCCTGCGCTGTCCCTCCACCCTCCCAAGCATGATGTCCCTCTCCAA
>NW_006399946.1:3096080-3102577 GCF_000299155.1 Elephantulus edwardii
CTTCTCCAGAGGTTCTTTCTACAGATGTAATCAATTTGATTCCTAAATATACAATCAGGTCAAATCCATGTATATAACCTGCGTTTATGTCTCTTAAACAAACGTATTTGCAATGAATAAGTCATTGATTGTGCAAAATTCTGTCATCCTCTCTCCAGCTGCATTTCTGTCACCAAGTCCATGTTTTCCAACTACTGAATTTTCTTCTCTGTTCCCAACTTTTGCATTCTAGTCACCCATTATTATCAATGCATCTTGATTGCATGTTTGATCTATCTCCGACTATAAAAGTTGATAAAAATATTCTATTTCTTCTTCCTTGGCTCTGGTTGTTGATGCATATATCTGAATGACAGTGGTATTCACTGGCCTTCCTTGTATGTGTATGGGTATTATCCTGTCACTCAGAATATTGTACTTCGAGACGGATCTAGCAATGGCTTCATTTTTTAAAAATTTGTTATTAATCTCAATGAAAATTTACAGAGACTGGATTTCCATTCATTCATTCTTGAACTTTTCTCCCCTCCCAACCTTCCCCCCGAGTACAGTACCCTCTTGGAAAATTAAAAGAAAAATTCTTTCATTGTTTTACAATCCCTTCCCCCAGGTCCAATCCACTATGCAGCCTTCACTCTGGACTCCTGTCATGACAAAGATACCTAATCACCTACCCCTTTTAAACAGTTTTCTCTCTCTCATCCGTTTCAATGCCGTATACATTACTGAACCCATATTTCTCAAGTCTCCCCCCAAACCCAAGGTCAGTCCTGTTTTACAACAGTGACACCATGTAGTTCTTGTCCTTTTGTGACTAAGATACTTCACTCAGCATAATGTCCTCCACAGTCACCCATTTTGAATAATATTGCATGAGTTCCTTGTTTTTCAATGCAGCATAGTACTCCATTATTTGAATATACCACAACTTCTCTATCCATTCATTTGTTGATGGGCACTTAGGTTGTTTGCAACTCCTTGCTATTGTGAACAAAGCTGCAATAAACATGAGTGTGCATGTATCTGCTTGGATGTCAGTTATAATCTCTTTGGGGTATACTCCCAGTAGTGGAATTGCTAGGTCAAATGGCATCTCTATTTGCAACTTTTTGAGAAAGCGCCATACCGCTTTCCACAGTAATTGTGCCATTTTACACTGCCACCAACAGTGAATAAGGGTTCCAGTTTCTCCACAACCTCGCCAGCATTTGTTGCTTGCTGTTTTGTTAAATTTTGGTATGCTGACTGGAGTGAGATGATATCTCATAGTTGTTTTTATTTGCATCTCTCTCAGAGCTAGGGATTTTGAACATTTCTTCATGCGTTTGTTAGCCATCTGGATGTCTTCTTTGGTGAAGTGTCTGTTCATATCCTGTGCCCATTTTTCAATTGGATTGTTTACCTTTATCTTGTTGTGGTGTTCAAGTATTTTATAAATTCTAGATATAAGTCCCTTATTTGAAATGTCATTACCAAATACTTTTTCCCAGTCTGTGGCTTCCCCCTTTTACACTGTTGGAGAAGTTTTTGGATGTGTGTAAGGATTTGATTCTTAGAAAGTCCCATTCGTCTATTTTATCTTCTCCTGGTTGTAGGTTTTTCAGGATACTTGGAAGACTGTTTATGTTGTGGATTAGGACTTCAAGTGTTCTTCCAAGCTTTTATTTAATGAAGTTTATATTCCTAGGTTTTAGTCCTAGGTCCATGATCCACCTTGAGTTGGTTTTTGTATATGGAGTGAGGTGTGGATCTTGCTTGAGTCTTTTGCAGATACTTTTCCAATTTTGCCAACACCATTTGTTATAAAGTCTGTTCTTTCCCCACTTAACTGATTTCATCTTCTTGTAAAAAATAAGTCGACCATAAATAGATGGACTGATTTCTGGGTTCTCAATTCTAATCCATTGATCTATGTGCCTGCCATTGTACAAGTACCATGCTGTCTTAAGCACCATGGTAGTGTAGTAGGATTTGAAATCAGGGAGTGAGATGCCTGCTACCTTTCTTCTATTTTTAAGGAGTGCTTTCTTCTTCGGGGCTTATTTCCATTCCAAATGAAACTGGCGATTGCCTTTTCCATCTCATTGAAGAATGGGATTGGGATTGCATTAAACATGTAAATTTTCTTTTGTAGTATTGCCATTTTCACAATATTGAGTCTTTCTATCTACAAGAGAGGGATATTTTTCCACTTCTCCAGGTCTCCTTGTTTCTTGTAGTAATATTTTGTAATTTTCTTTGAAGAGATCCTTGTGCTTCTGGTTAAATTTATTCGCAGGTATTTAATCTTGTGATTAGCTATTTTGAAGGGTAGTTTTTCGTCGTTCCAGCTCTGTATTCTCTTTGTCACTGTTATAGCTAGTTATGTTGATAGATGAAACCACCATTGAGATATAATATAGCTAGTCTCATTTAGCAGTGATTAAGTGTTGTCGAGTTGAATATGACTCAGAGTAAGCTTTGCACAAAAGACCTGAACTTTTTTCTATGATTAACATCTTTTCTGTACATTTATAATAGCATTTTTAGAGTTTCCAGAGGCACCTATTTTAAGAAGTGGATGCCACTTCCGCTTTCCAACATGATCAGTCTGCAAGCTCATCCAACTATTGTACATAATATTATGGTATTTGACCTGTCTATGGGACAGTGTTCAGCATCGCAGCAACTCCAAGTTATTCAGTACAGCAAATATACAAATGATTGCTGAATCTTTTAAAGAATATTTTATTAAAATTAATAAATTTGGCCCATGGGCCCTACAGGATTTTAAATCCACACCCTCGAGCAGGGTTCCACCCTTACCCTTAGTCTAAGGTTCAAGGGCCACCCGCTTTTGAGGGGAGACAAGAAACAGTAAAACACAACAAAAAGGACCCCAGAAACTTCCTTTGCCTGACTATCATCCAGATGAAAGCACCATTGAGAGGATGACTAGCCAGCCAGCTGACTTCAAGAGTGGAGGGAAAGAATTTTTTAAAAATCATTACAAGACAAAAGAGGTAGTGTCAACACAGTAATAAAAAAAAAAGCATGAAAACGCAATCCAGAATATAAAACCCAAAATGGTATAAATTTTTAGCATGTTGTTGATTGCCATCATGCTGAGCACAACTCACAGTGACCCTACAAACAGAAGGCTTGAAGCTTTTCTATAACGTCAACATTTATCAGAGTTCATAGAGTTTCCAGAGGCATGTTGTTTAGGAAGTGGATGCCACTCAGAATAAAACAAGAAACAGAGAATGAGGGAGCTAGAAGACAGGAATCCAAGAATTTCAATGAGAATTTCTTAGAAGAATAAAAAAGAGAGAAGATGGAAGAAAAATGAAGAGAAGATTAGAATTATATGGAATATTATAAAACTTAAAAAGAAATTAACAGGAGGATTAAGGATAAAACCAGCTATGTGGAGAATAAATAACACCCTGCTTGAGCATTCACAGGTTATAAAACAAATAAAAAGTGAAATAAAATAAAGTTACTCAAATTGAATGAAATTTTAAAGAAAACATACAAAAACCTTTGGGATACACCTAAGGTAGTCATCAGGAGGCAGTTCATAGCAACAGGAAAACACATTTTAAAAAAAAGTAGAAATGAGTAAATTAAGATAACACTTTCAGCAAATAGAAAAATAATAGTAGACTAATCCCATCGCCTTAGAATAAAGTGAATAATAAGTACAAAGGATGGGATTGATGGAATAGAAAACAGAAGAGCAATTGAAATCATCAACAAAACCAGGACCTGGTTCTTTAAAGGGGTCAATGAAACAGACAAATGATTGGTAAACTAAAAAAAAGAAAAAAGAAAGAAAAGACATAAAACACACACACACACACAAAAAAAACCACTAAAACCTCGAATAAGAAATAAAAGAAGTGACCTTACAACAGAACTGAAATTAAATAGCTAATAACAAGTATTATGAAAGGCTAAACTGGATAAATTTGAAAACTTAGAAGAAATGGACAAATTCCTGGAAATTCAAACCCGATCCAGATGGCTAAAGACTAATGTAGAGAACTTGAACAGACACATCACAAAAGATGAGTTTGAGCAGGTCATAAAAAGAATCCCCCTACCACTCCGCCCCCCAAAAAATTCCAGGCCTAGATAGCTTCACAGGTGAATTTTTTCAAACATTCAGAGGTGAATTATCATGAATTTTATTTAAGTTATTTAAAAAAAAATAGAAAAAGAGAATACTCCTAGAGTCATTCTATGGATCAAGCATAACTCTAATACCAAAATGAGGCAAAAACATTATCGAAAAGAAAATTATAGACCAATATATCTCATTAGCATAGGTACAAAAATCTTTAACAAAATTTTGGCCAATAGAATCATATATATATATACACACACACATATAATTCATCATGATCAAGTGGGAGTCATAACAGGCAAAGATGGTCCAATATAAGAAAGACAATCAACATAACTCATCACATTAACTAAGCAAAGAACAAGAATCACATGATCCTGTCAATTGACACAGCAACAACCACTGGCAAAATCCAACATTTCTTCCTGATTAAAATACTCAGTAATATAAGAATAAAAGGGAATTTCCTCAACAGAGTTAAAAGTATATATACAAAACCAGTAGCCAACATCATTTACAGGGATCAGACAAGGACACCCATTATCACCACCACTCTTATTCAATACTTGAAGTATCTGCTGGTTAATATGATAAGTGAAAGAAATGAGGCATCCTAATTGGCACAGGGGTGGTAAAACCATCACTATATGCAGACAATATGATAATGTACACAGAAAACCCCAAACTCAGCCGAAAACCGGTTAAACCTAGTAGACCAATTTAGTAGAGTGGTAGAATAGAAGAACAGTATACAAAAATAAATAAAGTTTTTCTACAGCAACAAAAAAAGCATGTTGTTGAGCCACCAGTGACCCATAGCAACTGTCTTGGAGAGGATGAAACCAAGTTTCAACAAAATTATATATATATAATTTCACATATATGAAACAAAATGCATCCATATGCTGCCTACAAGAGGTTTAAGGATAAAGAGAAAATAAAAATAAAAGGATGACAAAATATTTCCATGAAATCCCCCCTCAACAAAAGCAGGAATGGCAATATAAATCTTTGATAAAATAGATTCCAAGGCAAAATTTAGTATAAGAGGCAAGAAAGTGTATTATATAATGATTAAAGCCTCAACAAAAAAAGAAAGTGTAACTTTAATTCATACCTATTTACTAAATAATAGAGCTACAAAATACACAAAATAAATTCTGGCATATTTTAAGAAAGACATAGACAATACAGTAATATTAATAAAGCATTTCAGTATATTATTCTCAATGAAGGACAGAAGAAATAGAAAGTCAATAAAGATGTAGAACTCAACTGTACAATTGACTAACTAGAGCTCATAAAAGTACAGAATGCTCCACCCAACTAAAGCTTAATACATTTTTTCCTCTGGTTCACATGGACTGTTCTTCAGAACAGAAAATGAGATAGGTCATACAGTAAGCCTTGATAAGGTAAAAACATTAAAATACTGCAAAGCATCTTCTCATGCCACAAAACTGTAAAATTGGAAATCAGCAAGAGGGTAAAGGTGAATAAGCCATTCACTTGGAAATTAATTACACCTTATTGAACACTACTGGCTATAGTAGAAATAAAAAGTGAAATAAAAAAATTTGTTGAAACAAATTAGAAAAAAAGTAACAACATACCAAGATCTCTGGGAAATAGCAATGGGCAATACTCACAGCAATTAACAAAAAAAAAAAAAAGAAGAAGAAAAGGAAGGAATAATTAAAAGCAACTCCTTAACACAAGATCTCAAACAAACAACAAAAAGAACAGCAATTAAACTATCAGAGAAAGTAAATAATAAAGATAAGAATAGTCATAAATGAAATTTAAAAAACAAAACAAAACCAAGAACAATTGAAACGACCAAGAAGATCAGGAGTTGTTGCTTTGAAAGGATGGATAAAATGGACAAACCATTTGCAAATCTAATAAAAGAAAACAAAATTTTACAAGATCCAAAATTCTTTACTGCTTGAAATACTAAACAAAATAGGAACAGAGAGGAATTTCCTTAACATAATTAAGAACATATATGCAAAATGAATGGCTAGCAGTGCCATCAATGGAGAGAGATTAAAGGCATTTCCTTTGTGAACAAGGACCAGATAAATAAGCCCTCTATAATTATATTCAATATTGTATTGGAAGTCCTAGATACAACGACAAAACAAAAGAAGAAATTAAGAGGCATTCTAACTATTGGATCTCATTGACCAATTTAGGAAAGTGGCAGAGTATATGCCGAATATTCAAAAATCAGTCACACTTCTAAAACACTAAAAACAAAACCAGAAAACCCATTATTGACAGTTTGGTTTTTTTTTTCTCTAATTATATTTTATTAATTTTCATAAACATTTACAGAGATTTTGGGCTTCCACTCATTCATTGTTGCACTATTCTCTCTACC
>NW_006399946.1:3104307-3106136 GCF_000299155.1 Elephantulus edwardii
GAAATCAGGGAGTGAGATACCTCCTACCGTTCTTCTATTCTTAAGGAGTGCTTTGCTTATTCGGGGCTTTTTCCCATTCCATACGAAATTGGATAACTCACTATAGCAAAAAGAGGCACATGTGTTGGATGTTTCCAAACAGGGCTACAGAACCAGAGACTATAAAACAAATAAAAAGACCAGTGTTACAAAAATAGTATATTTATGAGGGGTGAACAGAGCAGGAAATGGATAGATAATGAACAGTTAACGGAATAGGTGAAAGCACTATCAATGTGAAATGAATCATCAGACATCGTGTGTATTGCAATTTACAATGTAGAACAAGATATGTATGACTGATTCAATGAAAAAAGAAACCCTATCTCTGGGGTTTTCTTTAAGGTTTAATCAATTTTCTGGTGTCACAGGAGAGCTTTCCAAGCATCTGATTCCATTTCTCTCTTTTGTGTGGTTAAAACTGAACTTTAAAAAATGTTTTAGAAGAGTGAGTCAAACTCACACAGGACGAGCTAAAACTCTGAAAGGCAAAGAGAGAATTTTAAGTGTTGAAGTTTGTTTATTATAAAGAAATAACAATTTATCTTACTGAAAGAGTTTATCTCAACAGAATATCCCAAGGAAGGCAAGTGTTGTGAATCATTATAAGATAAACATTTGGTACAGAATTTCCCAAGGGAAAAAAGTGAGAGGAAGGAAGATATATTTATTAGGTATAGTCCCGTTGGCACGAGTTGCTTCTCTAAACTTAAGAGACACCGGTCACAGCATAAAAAAAAATGTCAGCAGTTGACGTGTTTGGAATCATAGAAGCCAAGAAAGCTTCAGATACAAGCTGTCAGATCGTGGGTTGGACAATGGAAGATAATTTCTGAAAGGATTTGGTAGATGTGAAGGGGTATCCTGGTGGACGGTGGAGCTGGGAAATAAATGGGTCAAGGCACTGGGCTAAGGGAACGGTCAACACTGTAACTAATGGTTAACTTCACAACGAGGGATTTATCTTTCACTGTCCCACAAATTGCTTGTCTGTCAGATATTCCTCTAAATCTGAACATTCAGATTAAGACAGACTAGGAAGAAGGATTGGCCAGCGACTTCTGAAATAGCAGGCCTCTGAAAACCCTATGTACAGCAGAACACACATTGACTAACAGAGAGGGCAACTTAGGTAGAACTTTCAAGTATGGAAATACAAAGGAAGAGGAACAGTTGTAAGCAGACCCTAGTGATTGGAACATGGACTGTGAGAACCATGAATGTAGGAAAATTAGAAATTGTTAAGGAAAAAATGGAACGCATTAAAATTGACATATTAGGCATTGAAGAGATGAGATGGACTGGCATGGGGCATTCTGAGTCAGATGATGATATGATATATTACTCTGGAGATGAAAAGATGAGGGAAAATGGGGTTGCCTTCATAATAAAAAAAGGAGTTTCTAGATCCATCTTGAAGTACAACATCGTGAGTGACAGGATTATATCCATATGCTTACAAGGAAATCCAGGAACACCACTATCATTCAAATACATGCAAAAACAACAAGAGCCAAAGAAGAAGAAATAGATGATTTCAACCAACTCTTACTGTTGGAGATAGATTGAACATGCAATCAAGATACATTGATAATAATGGGGGACTGGAATGCAAAAGTTGGGAACAGAGAAGAAGAATCAGTAGTTGGAAAACATGGGCTTGGTGACAGAAATGAAGCTGGAGATAGAATGATTGAATTTTGTACAAGCAATGACTTATTCATTGCAAATACATTGTATAAGAAACATAAATGCAGGTTATACACATGGATTTCACGTGATGGTATGCA
>NW_006399946.1:3107358-3117226 GCF_000299155.1 Elephantulus edwardii
ATCTGGTACAGGCCATGGTCTTTGCAATCACTTGTTATGCATCAGAGAGCTGGAGAGTGACCAAGGAGGACAGAAGGAGAATTGATGCTTTTGAGCTTTGGTGTTGGAGAAGAGTGCTGAAGGTGCCATGGACTGCTAAGAGAACAGATTCATCCTGGAGAGGGTTAAAGTGGGCTGCTCCTTGGAAGCAAAGATTCTGAGTCTTCGCCTGACATACTTTGGTCATGTTGTAAGGAGAGACCGGTCCTTGGAGAGGGACATCATGCTTGGGAGGGTGGAGGGCAGGGGCAGGAGGGTAAGGCCCTCTGGGAGATAGATTGATTTGGTGACTGGGGCAATTGGGATGAGTGTGTTGGAGGCAATGAGATTGGCACAGTACAGAGCAGAGTTTAGAGCTGTTGTACATAGCGTCGCTATGAGTCGAAAGTGACTCAACAGCACATAACAACAACAACAAGTGTTGAGTATTTATATGAAGGACGTTCATAAGAAAAGCAAAATATGAAACAAAAATAATAATTATTGCATGTAACAAAAATCAAGTAGTTAATATTCTTGTCTCTTGTTTTAGTAATATGTATGTTTATTTGTATCTACTAAGTCTCTTAAGCATGCTAAGTTTGTGTAAGATTTGTTTTTTGGGTTTTTTTTTGTTGTTAGTTATTTTTCTTTCCCCTATTTCCTTCCAACAGGAGTTGGAAGCAATTTTCTTTTGATTTAAAAGAAAAGAAGAAAAAAATATTGTTTTTTATCTGAGTCATGTAAAAGTTGACCTCTTCCTTTTATTTTACCATGCTATATTTACTCTTATAGACCTTAGCTAATGGTTAACCACAGGGTTCTTGTAATTAAGTAAAGTGCAGTGTCTGTGTCAATAAATTGATAGAGATTTATAAGGCAAATCCTGGTCTCAGCTGTTTCAAATTTACTATGCAAATATTTTCTATTTTGGGAAAAAAAAGAAGAGATGAAGAAAACCATTGCCGTCTCCTTCAAAGCCAACTCTTCTGAGATACAGTTTCAAATAAAGATGTACTAGTCAAGTAATGTTGGTAATTTCTATCTTTGCATAGAAGGAAAAAAGTCAAACCGAAACAATTACTTCCTCCCTAAGGTCTCAGCTGGTTTCTTCAATCTTTTCTTCAGTTCCAGTGGAAATTTCTCATAGCACATCTCACAGACTGGTTTCATGTCAAACTCCACAAACTTATTCTTGAGTGTTAATTTAGTGTTGCAGGTAGAACACACAAAACAGTTCACACACCAGGCCTTATTAAGAGCAGAAACCATGTCACCTTCAATAACACAATTACAGTGGAAGCAAACATCTCCAAACAACTGGTTATAGTGGGTTTCACAATATGTCAGCCCCTTCCTCTCATAATGGCGATGTCCAAGGAATGGCTTTTCACAATTGGCACAAACAAAATGCTCCACGTGCCACTGCTTGCCCATGGCATTTACAACTCTTCCTTCAATGGGCCATTGACAAGCACCACAGATGGGGACTCCCATTTGGTCGTGGCAGGGCAAATAGTACAATTGCCCTTTCAGCTCCCAGGCACCCGCAGTCAGTTCCTTCCCGCAGTTGGCACAGTTGAAATGATCTGGATGGGATGGTAAGGGTCATTCTTAAAGATCAGTGGTTGTTCGTCAATGATGGCATGGCATTTCTGGCAAATGTATTTTCTAAGGCCTCTGGCTTTCTCATGATTATGACAGCGACGACAGAGATGTCTCCCTGCATTCTTGACAAACCCAATATCTGCCAAAATTTCCTCGCAGATGTCACAGAGGAAACACTCAGGGTGCCAGCTGTTATTCATGGCTTTAATAACTCAGCCAATGATGAAATCACCACACTGATGACAACAAAGAGCAAAAGGCATCTGGAAGTCATGTTCACAATACTTCCTTCCTTCAAACTCATAGAAGAGTCCTTCGGGGAACTGTTGGAAGCATTGTGCACACACAAAGCACTGCTCATAGTACAGCTCGCTGTTATTGTTAACTATCTTCTCGGTAGGCGCAAAGCCTCCTTTACAGCGCTCACAGGTAGCATTGACCAAGGCATTGGCCATGTTTCTGGTTGTTGTGGGGTCGGGTAAGTAAGTGTTCTTCCCAAGCTGGTCTGGCAGCTGTGAATTCCAACTATTTTCCCTGAGGGCTAAGCCATGTTACTTAGCCAGGAAGAACTCAAATAGCATTTACTCCTGTTGGTCATCCCAACGGCGACACCCAACATGGTTTTGCAGTCACGGGGTGATTAAAGATGCCGCTTTCTCCAGCAACACCTCTGCTTCCAAAGGCCAGTCCAACTCTGTCCTTTCCGTCCCGCGCCAGGCGGGCGTGCGGCATGCGTGCGTGTGTGAAGCGGGGCCAATAGACTGGGCCAGACTACGTTGTTGTTGTTGTTCTTATGTGCCATCAGGTCGCTTGCTACTGAAAGTGATCCTTTGTACAACATCCCTAAATACTGCTCTGTCCTGTGCCAATAGCACTGTCTCAGACAGTCCCATCCTGATTACCCCAGTCACTAAATCAACCCACCTCATAGAGGGCTTTCCCCTCCTGTGCTGCCCCTCCACCCTTCCAAGCATGATGTCCTTCTCCTTTCAAGTCAAAAGTATGTTAGACGGAGCCTCAGAATCCTTGCCTCCAAGGAGCCTCCGGGTTTAACCATTTCTAGGATGAATCTGTTTGTTTTCCTAGCAGTCCATTATACCCTCAGCACTCTTCTCCAGCTCAAAGGCATCAGTTCTCCTTCTATCCCCCTTGGTCATTGTCCAAGTCTCTAATGCATATCAAGTGATTGCAAAGACCATGGCTTGTATCAGACGCACCTTAGTCTCCAGAGAGACACCATTGCTCTTCAGTACTTTGGAGAGGTCCCTAACAGCAGACTTTCCCATGGCAATACGCCTTTTAATTTCTGGGCTACTGGTGCAATGCTGAGAGTTGTCAGAACAGAGCAAGGGAACACTGCATGGTTCAAAATTGGGAAGGGGGTAGGCCAGAGATGCGTCCTATCTCCATACCTTTTCAACCTGTATGCAGAACAGATTATCTGGGAGGCTGGGCTCTATGAGGAGAAATGTGGGGTCAAGATTGGTGGACAATTCATCAACAATCTGCATTATGCAGATGACAAAACCCTGCTTGCTGAAAATGAGGGGGACCTGAAGCACCTGCTGCAGAGGGTCAAGGACTACAGCCTCCAATATGGATTGAGGCTCAATGTCAAGAAGACAAAGATTCTCACCACTGGACTGACTGGCAGCATCAGGATGGATGGTGAAGCGATTGGGATTGTTCCCAGCTTTAGTTTGCTTGGCACCACAATCAACAATCTCAGCGCCAGTAGCCAGGAAACCGGGTAATAACGATGGGTATATCCCTGATGGGGTGATTGGCACATGACAGAACAGAGTTTAAGGCTGTGTACATAGGATTGCTATGAGTCTCAAGCGACTCGAAGGCACATAACAAAAAGAACACACATGGCCATGGTGGTTAAGACAGCATGGTACTGGTACAATGACAGACACATAGATCAATGGAATAGAATTGAGAATCTAGAAATTAGCCCATCTACCTAGGGTTAACTGATTTTTCACAAGGAGATGAAATCAGTTATGTGGGGAAATTATGGTCTTTTTACAAATGGTGTTTGAAAAATTGGAAAACTATCTGTAGAAAACTCAACCAGGACACTCACCACACTCCATACACAAAAATCAACTGAAAGTGGAACATGGACCTAGGACTAAAAACAAGGACTACAAACTTCATTAAAAAAAAGTTTGAAAGAACTCTTGAAGTCCTAATTTATAACATCAACAGTCTTTCAAGAATCCAGAAAAATCTACAACCAGGAGAGGATAAAATAGATGAATGGGACCTTCAAAGAATCAAATCCATATGCACATCCAAATACTTCCCCAAAAGGGTTAAAAGGGAAGCCACAGACTGGGAAATAATATTTAGTAATGACATGTCAGATAAGGGACTTATATCTAGGATTTATAAAATACTTCAGCACCACAACATGATAAAAATAAACAACCCAATTGAAAAAATGGGCACAGGATATGAATAGACACTTCACCAAAGAAGACATTCAGATGGCCAACAAACACATGAAGAAATGTTCAAAATCTCTAGCTCTAAGTGAAAAGCAAATCAAAACAACTGTGAGATATCGTCTCATCCCAGTAAGAATAGCAAAATTTAACAGAACAGAAAACAACAAATGCTGGCATGGTTGTCGAGAAACTGAAACCCTTATTCACTGTTGGTGGGAGCATAAAATGGTGCAGTGACAATGGAAAGCCATATGACCCTTTCTCAAAAAGTTTCAAATAGAGATACCATTTGACTCAGTAATTCCATTACTTGGAATATACCCCAAAGAAACCATAACCACCACCCAAGCAGATATATGTACACTCATATTTATCCTGACTTTGTTCACAATAGCAAAAAGTTGGAAACCATCCAAGTTCCTATCAACAAACGAATGGATAGAGAAGCTGTGGAATGGTTATATAATGGAATACTGTGCTGCATTGGAAAAACAAGGAACTCATGAAAATATTATACAAAATAGGTAACCCTGGAGGACATTATGATAAGTGAAATATATCAGTCACAAAAGGACAAATACTGCATAGTACCACTTTTGTAAAACGGGACTGACATAGATGTTGGGGGGAGACTGAGAAAGATGGGATAAGTTATGTATACTGCATTGAAACAGTTGAGGGAGATAACTGTCCTAAAGGGATATATGATTAGGTATCACCAAGACAGGAGTCTAAAACAAAGGCTGCAGAGTAGAGTGTACTGGGTGGAGGGGTTGTATAACAATGAAAGAATTTTTCTTTTTCTCTTCAAATACAAGAGTGAACTGGGGGGAGGGAGGGAAGGAGTTTGGGCAGGGAGAAAAGGGCAACAATGAATGAATGGAAATCCAAAGTCTCTGTAAACTTTCATTAAAATTAATAATAGTAATAATAAAAAGAAAAGCTGCATTCCATGAAATAAAATAGAATAATGCCAACCTATATTTAAGACAGCAAATAATAGATGAGAAAGGGTATGGAAAGATTGGAACTCTAACACATTGGTTGTGTTCATGTAAAATGGTGTCACCAACTATGTACACCAGTTTGGTGTTTTTTCAGAATGTTTGGTATACAAATATTTTTTGATCCAGAAATTATATGCCTGAAATAAATAAGAGCTGGACTAAAACTGACATAAATGCATCCATATTTATTGCAGCATTATTTACAATTGAAGCGAGTTTTAAACCCAAGTTCCCATCAGGGGATAAATGTATAAAGAAACCATGGTACATTCATATGATAAATCACTAAATAATAAACAAAAATTTATGAAATATTATACAACAGATACATCTAGAACAAATTATGTTGAGTGATATAAGCCTGTTACAAAAGAACAATTATAGTATAAGACCATTCTATGGAAAGGTTTAAACACAGTATCAATGGTGGAAGGTCAACAAGAATGAGACTGGAGGGAAAAGGGAATAAAAATTAATAATTAGATATGATGTGTGAAGAGAAAGGCAGTAATATACAAGAGGATTGATTTTAAAAAAAGAGGATTGATTTGGCTTAATAAAGTAATAAATCATAATTAATACTATAAAACAAATTGTCTAAATGATTTAATGAAAAAGCAATATAATTTGCAAATTTTCACTAAAAAAAGGCAGATATGAAGTCTCACCATCTAGCTTTCAAGGAGTATTCAGTCTATGGTTCTTCCAAGACACGTTTTTTTACTCTTCCTGACTTTATATATTCTTTATGTTATGTATATTTAATATCCTTCAACCTATTCAATATATGTAACATGAGGATATTTAATAGTCATCATTATTAAATACCCATCAACAATGTTGTTGTTATTGTTGAATGTTGTTGTTAAGTGTCATTGAGTTGAGTTCTATCCATAGTGACCTTAAGAACAGAAGCCTTGATAAGGGCAATGGTGCCCAAGGGCGACGGCACACCAAGTCTTATTGTCTGAGGACTGGTGACTTGGCAACTTAATATGTGGGAACAGACTGCAACCCCTATTTCCCAGAGCCACCCAAGCCCTGCACCCCCACCCCCGCCAAAGCACTGTGTCCAGGGACACCACCCCACCACCATCCTGCGCCCCCACATTTCTGGCACGCCCAGACGGCCTCGCCACAACCCTGCACTCCTGGCGGGTGCTCCAGGGCTACTAGAGACTCCTTCATGCAGCACAGAGATCTACCAACAGCCGTAGACAGTACAATTCTGAGTCAGCACACAAAGGCACACCACAGATCCAGCCATCATCTTAAGCCACCAATTGAGCTGCTGTGGGACTGATCTACCACGAGAAATTGTCTGGGAGAATACCCAAGGGTGAGCCCCAGGTGGGAATTTCACTGAGCTCTCTCGGGCCACACCAACTGCAAAGGATAGAGCAGGCCAATGGTAATTTGGCTGAATTTTTGTGGAAACTGCAGACCAGCCAGAGGCGAGTGGGTTGGTGGGAATTTGACTTTGTCTTGTTGGATCCCCTTGGACCCAGGACCCTGCCTGGACAGGATCCACTGTGCAAGGGCACCTGCGTGCGTGCCACTGGACAAGGACCATTGAATGAAAACCACTGGGTGAGACACAGCTGGTATTTGGATAGGGACCCCAAATATAAGCACACCCAGACAACTGAGGTCTGAGTGAGGTCCCCCAAGTGGTGGACCTGCCCTTGTGATCACCCCAACCACGTGCATGCCACACTCCATTTGGTTACACAGCTGGGTCTACAAGTCTGGTTAATCAACCTGTCTTTAATCCGGAGCACCTTGACCTATCTTACCTACAAGAGACTGTTCTTACAGACTCTGAACTGACATTTCCCTGAAGTCAGATGTTCAGAGAAAAACTCAAGTGGGACAGCTACCCAACTGATCTCTAAAACATTATCTTCAGATCTAGGACATATCAATGTCTCGAAGAAAGCAAGCTGTCCCACACAATACACAAGCACAAAGCAAAATGTCACCCCAACCATAGATTTCCTGAAGCCAGAAAGTCTGAAGGAACTGTCTGACACAGAATTTAAAAGAACAATGATTGAATATTTTCAATGGAAGAAAGACAAACTTGAAGAATTACAGGACAGGTGCATCAGATAGAGGCCATGGTCTTTGCAATCACTTGCTATGCATCAGAGAGTTGGACAATGACCAAGGAGGATAGAAGGAGAATTGATGCCTTTGAGCTCAGGTGCTGGAGAACAGTATTGAGAATACCATGGACTGCTAAGAAAACAAACAGATTTGTCCTGGAAAGGGTTAAACCGGGTGGCTCCTTGGAGGCAAGGATTCTGAGGCTCCGTCTAACATACTTTGGACATGTTGTGAGGAGAGACCGGTCCTTGGAGAAGGACATCATGCTTGAGAGGGTGGAGGGGAAGGACCTTCTATGAGGTGGATTGATTCAGTGACTGGTATAATTGGGATTGGAGTGTCAGAGACAGTGCGATTGGCACAGGACAGAGCAGAGTTTAGGGCTGTTATACATAGGGTCGCTATGAGTCGCAAGCGAATCAATGGCACATAACAACAACAACACAAGGAAAAACCAGGAGGAACTAAAAAAACCAGTCCAGAACTATGCAGAGAAAACAAATGAGGCATTAGCGGCACTGTAAAAACAAGAAACCACTATACAAAATATCAGGTCCAATATTTCAGATGCGTGATGGAGGGACACATGAGCAGAGTTGAAGAGATGGAACACAGAACCAGTGAAATAGAAGACAAAATTGTCACTGCTGATCTGCTAGAGCAAAAACCAGACTCAAAAAAAGGAAAGAAAAAGAAGAAAAACTAAGAATAATGTGGGACACCATCAAGAGCAATAACATGCACATCATTGGAATCCCAGAAAAGGAAGAAGCAAGTAAAGGCACTGAAAAAGTTGTGGAAGGATTACTAGAGGAAAACTTCCCAGGCGTAATGAAGAATGAGAGAATATATATACAAAAAGCTCAGCAAACACCATATAGACTAGATCACAAAAGAAAAGTATATTATAGTTAATTTTGTCAGAACCAAAGATAAGGAGAGAATCCTGAAAGCAGCAAGGTAGAAACTGAGTAACCTATAAGGGTGAGAAGATAAGATTAAGTGCCGATTTCTCAAAAGAAAGCATAAAATAAAGAAGAGAGTGGAAGGACATATGTCAAGCACTCAAAGAACACAACTGCCAACCAAGAATACTGTACCCAGAAAAATTATCCATGAAATATGAAGGAGAGATCAAGATATTCCCAAACAAGACCAGCACTTCAGGAAAGACTCAGAGATGTCCTTCTTACATATGTACCACAGAAAGCATCACGGACCAAAGTAACTAGCAACAACACCAAAAAAAAAACTCAACAAAATGATAGCAATAAAACCTTGCCTCATAATAATCACACTGAATGTAAATGGTTTAAATGCACCACTGAAGAGAAAAAAGAGTAGCAGACTGGATAAAAACCCAAAATCTATCAACACGTTGTCTACAAGAGACACACTTGAAAAATAAAGATAAAGACAGATGAAAAATAGAAGGGTGGTGTAAAATATACCAAGTAAATGGCAACGAGAAAAAAGGAGAGGTAGCAATATTAACCTCTGATAAAATAAATATCAATGTAAAAAGCAATAGGAAATAAAAAAACGTATTGCGATGGGAAAATCTGCAGTTAGGGACCTCTCTAAAGTGCTCAAGAGCAACGGTGTCACTCTGGAGACTAAGGTGTGCCCGATACAGGCCATGGCCCTTGCAATCACCTGTTACATCAGAGATTTGGACAATGACTAGGGAGGATAGAGGGAAAAATGATGCCTTTGAGCTGTGGTGCTGGAGAAGAGTACTGAATGTACCATGGACTGCCAAGAAAACAAAAGATCCATCCTAGAGTGAGTTAAACCAGGCTACTCCTCGGAGGCAAGGATTCTGGGGCTTCGTCTGACATACTTTGGACATGTTGTAAGGAGAGACAGGTCCTTGGTGAGGGACATCATGCTTGGTGGGGTAGAGGGACAGCACAGGAGGGGAAGACCCTCTATGAGGTGGATTGCTTCAGTGACTGGGGTAATCGGGATGGGTATGTCAGAGGCAATGCGATTGGCACAGGATAGAGCAGGGTTTAGGGCTGTTGTACATAGGGTCGCTATGAGTCGCAAAAGACTTGATGGCACATAACAACAACAACAACAATAAAAACCATCACAAAGGACAAGAAAGGTCACTACATAATGCTGAGAGGGTCAATAGAGCAAGAGGACATAACAATAATAAATATCTATGCACTAAATGAAAGACAAACAAAATACATAAAACAAACATTAACAAAACTAAAAAAGGAAATAGACAACACTACTATAATACTTGGAGACTTCAATACACCCCTCTCAAGAAAGATAGAACTACCAGAAAGAAATTCAACAGTGATACTGAAGATTAAACCATACAATAAAACAACTTGACCTCATAGATATTCATAGGCTAATGCACCCCAAAAACACAGTATATCTTCTTCTCCAATGTACATGGAACATTCTCCAGAACAGATCACATTCTAAGACACAAGGCAAGCATCAATAAATTAAAAAACATAGAAATAATACAAAGCATCTTTTCAGACCATAATGATACAAAATTAGAAATTAATAATAGGACCAAAAGAGAGAAAAAAACATGCATTTGGAAACTGAACAACTCCTTGCTTGAGCACGACTGGGCACTAGAAGAAATAAAAAATGAAATTTAAAAAGTTTCTTGAAACAAATGACAATGAA
>NW_006399946.1:3117676-3118180 GCF_000299155.1 Elephantulus edwardii
AGGCAATGGACAAATACCTAGAAATGCACAACCTACCTAAACTAACAGAAACTGAAATTGAACATCTGAACAGATCCATTACAAAAGAAGAAATGGAAAACAACTTACAATGAAAAAAGCCCTCGACCAGATGGTTTTACGAGTGAATTTTATCAAACATTCAAAGAATTGTCACCAATTCTACATAAACTATTTCAGGAAATAGAAAAAGATGGAATTGCTCCAGATTCATTCTATGAAGCAGACATATCCTTGATATCAAAGCCAGGAAAGGACACAACCAAATAGAAAACTATAGGCCAAAATCTCTTATGAACATAGATGCAAAAATACTGAGTAAAATACTGGCCAATAGAATTCAATGATACATCAAAGAAATAATGCATCATGACCAAGTGGGATTTATAACAGGTGTGGGAGGATGTCAAAGATATCATTCAGGAAGAGTGTAAACGGTCATTACAAAGACAGAAGAGGAAGAAAAGACCAAAATGGATGTCAGAA
>NW_006399946.1:3119906-3131241 GCF_000299155.1 Elephantulus edwardii
GAGATGGATTGATTCGGTGACTGGGGTAATCGGGATGGGTGTGTCAGAGGCAGTCCGGTTGGAGCAGAATAGAGCAGGGTTTAGGGCTGTTGTGCATAGGGTCGTTATGAGTCGGAAATGACTGGACGGCACATAACAACAACAACAACAATGCAAGGATGGTTTAACATAAGGAAAACAATCAATGTAATTCATCACATTAACAAAGCAAAGAAAAAGAACCTCATAATCCTATCAATTGATGCAGAAAAGGCCTTTGACAAAAGCAAACACCTTTTCCTGATTAAAACAATCAACAAAATAGGAATAGAGGGGAATTTCTTCAACATAGTAAAAAGCATTTATGAAGACTGGAGAGCCAACATCGTTCTCAACGGAGATAGGTTAAAGGCATTCCCTTTAAGAACAGGAACTAGGCAAGGGTGCACACTCCACCTCTCTTATTCAATATTGTACTGGAAGTCTTAGCGATAGCTAAGTCTTATTAGACAAGCAAAGGAAATAAGAGGTATCCAAATTGGAAAAGAGGAGGTAAAATTATCTCTCTGTGCAGACGATATGATATTATATCTAGAAAACCCTAAATACTCAGCAAGAAAACTATTGGACTTAGTTGACCAATTCAGCAAAGTAGCAGGATACAAGATCAACATAAAAAAATCAGTTGGATTTCTCTACAGTGACAAAGAGAATACAGAGCAAGAACTAAGAAAAAAAAAATACCCTTTACAATAGTAAATCACAAGATTAAATACTTGGGAATAAATCTAACCAGAAACACAAAGGATCTATTCAAAGAAAATTACAAAACATTACTACAAGAAACAAAAAGAGACCTGTAGAAGTGGAAGAATATCCCTTGCTCATGGATAGGAAGACTCAATATTGTGAAAATGGCAATACAACCAGAGGCAATTTACACGTTCAATGCAATCCCAATAAAAATACCAATCCCATTCTTCAAGGAGATGGAAAAGGTAATCTCATTCATTTGGAATGGAAAGAAGCCCTTAATAACCAAAGCACCCCTTAAAAATAGCAAAAAGGCAAGAGGCATCTCTCTCCCTGATTTCAAATCCTACTACACTGCCATGGTGGTTAAGACAGCATGGTATTGGTACAATGACAGACACAAAGATCAATGGAATAGAATCGAGGAACCAGAAATTGGCCCATCTATGTATGGTCAACTGATTTTTGACAAGGATATGAAATCAATTAAGTGGGGAAATGACAGCCTTTTGAACAAAAGGTGTTGGCAAAATTGGAAAAATATGTGCAGAAGACTCAAGCAAGATCCACACCTCACTCCATATACAAAAACCAATTCAAGGTGGATTATGGATCTAGGACTAAAACCAAGGACTGTAAACTTCATTAAAGAAAAACTTGGAAGAACTCTAGTAGTCCTAATCCACAACATAAAGAGTCTTCCATGTATCCTGAAGAATCTACAACCAGGAGAAGATAAAATAGATGAATGGGACCTTGTAAGAATCAAATCCCTATGCACATCCCAAAACTTCTCCAATAGTGTAAAAAAGGGAAGCCACTGACTGGGAACAATATTTGGTAATGACATGTCAGATAAGGGACTTATATCTAGAATTTATAAAGTACTTGAGCACCACAACAAGATAAAGGTAAATAATCCAATAGAAAAATGGGCACAGGATATGAACAGACACTTCACTTTCAAAGAAGACATTCAGATGGCCAATAAACACATGAAGAAATATTCAACATCCCTAGCTCTAAGAGAGATGCAAATGAAAACAACTATGAGATATAATCTAACCCCAGTCAGAATAGCAAAATTTAACAGAACAGCAAGCAACAAATGCTGGCGAGGTGGTAGAGAAACGGGAACCCTTATTCAGTGTTGGTGGGAGTGTAAAATGGTGCAACCACTGTGGAAGGCGGTATGGCACTTTCTCAAAATGTTTCAAATAGAGATACCATTTGACCCAGCAATTCCACTACTGGGAATATATCACAGAGACCATAGCTGACACCCAAGCAGATATATGCACACCCTTGTTTATCACAGCTTTGTTCACAATAGCAAGGAGATGGAAGGAACCCAGGTGCCCATCAACACAAGAATGGATAGAGAAGCTGTGTTATATTCACACAATGTAATAATATGCTGCATTGAAAAACAAGGAACTCATGCAATATTATTTAAAATGGGTGAGCCTGGAGAACATTATGCTGATTGAAATATCTCAGTCGCAAAAGGTCAAATACTGCATGGTGCCACTGCTGTAAAAAGGCAGTGATATCAGGGTTGGGGTAAGACTGAGAAAAACTGGATAAATTGTGTATGCTGCACTGAAACAAATGAGGGAGAGAATAATTTAAAAGCAATGTATGATAAAGTATTATGGGTATCACAAGAGTCCACAATTAAGGTTGCATAGTGGAATGTACTTGGGGCAGTTGGAGGGCTGCCTATCAGGAAGGGGGGTTTTCTTTTATTTTTAAATGAGAGGAGCAAACTGGGTGGGGATGGCTGGGCTGGGATAGAAGTGCAGCAATGAATGAATGGAATCCAAACTCTCTGTAAATATTCATTAAAATTATTAAAATAATTTAAAAAAAGACCAGAAGCCTTATGATCTGGACCTTATCTTATCCTGGGCCATCTTCATTATCTCTGACACACTTGAGGCCACTGCTGTAGCCATTGTGTCAATCCATTTCACTGAAAGTCTTCTTTTTTGTAGACCTTACATATTTCCAAATAGGATGCTCTTCTCCAAGGAACATGTCCTTTCATAGTAAAATGTCCAAAGTATATGAAGCAAAGTTTGATCATCTTTGCCTCCAAGGAGCACTCTGGTTGTTCTGGTGTATCTGTTTGTTCTTTTCACTTGGGTCCTTCCCATCTCCTTGGCCCCTCCCTCCACCCATGAAACTATGTAATTCTGTGCTTTCACCCGTATTCATCCTCACTCCTCTGCTCCCACCCTTTGCCGCTTTGGGTTCATATACATGATTTACTAGTTATTCTTCTATTTTTTACAATAATAGTTTTATGCAATATTTGTCCATATGAGACTGAGTTAGTTTACCCAGCATAATGCTCTTCAGTCTCTCCCTAGTTATATAGTATTTTTCAAAAGAATTTCTCCTGAGTGCTACATAGTATTCTATTGTGTGACTGTACTACAATTTTTCAATCCATTCAGTTGTGGTTGGATATCTGGGCTGTTTCCATGTTCTTCTGATGATGAATAACACTGCTATGAACATTGGTGTACAAATCTCTGTTTCTCAGATCTAATTTCCTTGGGGCATATTCTAGTACAGTGTATTCTATATAATATTTCCTTTACATTGTATTGCATACAATCATTCATTTTTAAAATTAATTTCTATTGATCTATGCCTACTATTAACTCATCTTTTTGATTCTCCATTGAACCTTTCCTATTCTTTCACACACCTCGCTCTGCCCACTACATTCTGGCACACTATTGATTTCTAGCCTTCTCCTATTAGGAGGATTATGTCCTTTTTTGCAAGGATTGGCTCCTGGTAAAAACATGTCCACTGTATGTGAGATGAAGTTTCACTTTACTTCCCTCTAGGGAGCATCCTGGCTGCACCCTCTTGGTAGTACATAGGATATTTAATACTCTTCTACCACAACACACCTCAAAGCTAACAATTTTTTTAACTTGATCTTTATATACTGTCCAACTCTCAGATGCATATCAAGTAAATGGAAAGTCCATGAATTGGATCAGGCTCACCTTAGTCTTTAAACAAACACTATTGTTTTCCAATACTTGACAGAGGTCTCTAACTGTGACCTTTTTCAATGTGTCTTCTGATGTGCTGACTTCTGGAATCAAGGTTGTTGATTGTGGATCCAAGTAAGATGAAATCATGGGAAATTTCAAGCTTTTCTCAAAGTATCATAATTGTGCCTACTGGGCCAGAGTGAGGATTTTTGTCTTCTTGATATTGAGATGTAATATCTATTAAATTCCTTCCTGTTGAAGGAGTTGATGAAAAATAAAGCCCCAAGAATTGATGGAATACCAATTGCCATGTTTCAATAAACAAATGCAGCTCTAGATGTGTTCAACAGCCTATACCAAGAAATCTGGAAGACAGCTACCTGGCCAACAGAATGGAGGAGATCAATATTTGTTTCCATTCCCAAAAAAGGTGATACACAGAATGTAGAATTATCTAACAATATCATTAATATCACATGCATGTAAAATCCTGCTAAAGATTATATTTTTTAAAATCTAGAACATCAGTAGAGAACTTCCAGAGAATTGAGCTAGTTTGGAAGATGCCAAGACACTAAGGAAGTCAGATGGATTTTGGCTAAAAGCAGAGAATAGCAGAAGGACATCTACTCGGGCTTTATTGACTACACAAAGACATTTAACAGGGTAGACCATAACAAATCTTGGCTAACATTGAAATGAATGGGATTTCCATAATAATTAATTGTTTTCATAAAAAACACTATACTTATACCAAGAAGCTGTTTTCTGAATGGGAACATTACATGGCTTAAAATACAGAAAGATGTAAGTCAAAGCCTTTCTCCATACTTTTCAATATCTATGCTGAGCAAAAATTTAAGAAGCTGGACTTTACAAGAAAGAATGTGGCATCAGAATCAGAGGAAGATTCATCAACAATATGCAGATGACACAACCACACTAGTTGATCTTGAGGAGGACTAGAAATACTTGCTACAAAAGATGAAAAAAAAAATCCCATCATTCAGTATGGAAGTTTTAGTAGATGTAGATTATTCACCTTGCCTTCATATATGATTTGTCAGATTTATAATAAGATGTCTCCAGATGAGTTGTTTCAGGATATCAAGAATATCATCCATAATGAATGCAAAAGACAGAGAGGAAGAAAAGATCTAGATGAGTGTCAGAAGAGACTCTAAATATTGCACTAGAACACTGAGGGAAGTAATCAAAGAGGGAAGAAATCAGGAAGTTAAGGAGCTGAAGTAAAGATTCTAAAGAGCAGCTTGGCAAGACAAAGAGAAGTATTAAGAGGAAATGGGTAAAGAATTGGAGTCAGAGAATCAAAAGGAATGAACTTGCTCAACATTTCTTAAGTTGAAAGAACTGAAGAACAAATTTAAACCTCGAGCTGGAACACTTAAAAGATGTTATGCACAGAATACTGAATGACCCAGGGTGTATTAAAACAAGGTAGAAGGAGTACACAGAGTCAATGTACCAAAAATAATTGGTTGACAGAGAAGAATTTTATGAAATAGCAATTCAAGTTGAACCTGAAGGAACTGGCAAAGAAACAAGGCCCTAAAAATTGATGGGATACCAATTGACACGCTTCAGGAAACAGATGCTGCTCAAGTTGTGCCAGCAGCCATGGATCTGTTCCAGATGATTAACTAGGTACCAGTATAAAAACTTTTTAATGTGGCCTGGACAGTTCTCCTGCCTGGAGCACTAGACTGAGACCTCACTGCCTGGAGGCCCTCTGCCCCTCTGGCTGGAGTGTCCTGGCCCCCCTGCCTGGAGGACCTGTCCCTACAGACCTGATGGGATGCTCTCACCTGCCACATTGAAGCCCAACCCCACAAGCTTGAGGAGCTGGCCCTGCCACGTGGACATCCTGCTGTCTGGAGGATGACCCATTGCAGTCCCTCTGAACTGTGCAAGGGACAGGCATTTGACTGTGTAGATCATAACAAACTGTGGCTGACTCTGAGAAGAACGGGAATCCCAGAACACTTGATCGTTCTAATGCAAAACTTATACTTGGACCAGGAGGCAGTTGTCAGAACAGAGCAAGGAAACACTGCATGGTTCAAAATTGGGAAGGGCGTACGCCAGGGATGCATCCTATCTCCATACCTTTTCAACCTATATGCAGAACAGATTACCAGGAAGCTGGGCTCTATGAGGAGAAATGTGGGGTCAAGACTGGTGGACGATTTATCAACAATCTGCATTATGCGGATGACACAACCCTGCTTGCTGAAACTGAGGAGGACCTGAAGCACCTGCTGCAGAGTGTCAAGGACTGCAGCCTCCAATATGGATTGAGGCTCAATGTCAAGAAGACAAAGATTCTCACCACTGGACCAACTGGCAGCATCAGGATGGATGGTGAAGAGATTGAGATTGTATACAGCTTTAGTTTGCTTGGCTCCATAGTCAACAGTCTTGGCACCAGCAGCCAGGAAATTAAAAGGCGCATTGCCATGGGAAAGTCTGCTGTTAGGGACCTCTCCAAAGTGCTGAAGAGCAGTGGAGTCTCTCTGGAGACTAAGGTGCGTCTGATACATGTCATGGTCTTCACAATCACCTGTTATGCATCAGAGAGTTGGACAATGACCAAAGAGGATAGAAGGAGAATTGATGCCTTTGAGCTGTGGTGCTGGAGAAGAGTATTGAGAATACCATGGACTGCTAGGAAAACAAACAGATTTGTCCTGGAGAGGGTTAAACCGGGTGGCTCCTTGGAGGCAAGGATTCTGAGGCTCCGTTAACGGACTTTGGACATGTTGTGAGGAGAGACCGGTCCTTAGAGAGGGACATCATGCTTGGGAGGGTGGAGGGACGGCACAGGAGAGGAAGGCCCTCTATGAGGTGGATTGATTCAGTGACTGGGATAATTGGGATGGGAGTGTCAGAGACAGTGCGATTGGCACAGGACAGAGTGGAGTTTAGGGCTGTTGTACATAGGGTCGCTATGAGTCGCAGGCGACTCGACGGCACATAACAACAACAACAACATCCCATTTCTTCTCCCCTCCCAGAACTTGAGATGCCTTTAAAGTGCTGGGCACCTTGGACCCACCTTAATTGCAACAATTTCAGTTGTTGACTGCTGACTCAAAGGTCATAGCTCTCCCCAACTAAATCAAGTCTTCCCTTGAGGCAAAATCTCATAAAGAAACTCAGGCAGGGTAGCTCCCCTGCAAGGTTTTCAGAACAAGAACTTGCTAAAACCTCAAGCATGGAAAAAGCTCTACCATAACTATGTTACAGAAGAAGCAGATAACCTCATACCCTACACAAACCCAAAACAAGATGTCACCCCCCAAAAAGTGACACAGTATCAATGGATTTCCTGAAGCCAGAAGTCTGATGGAACTTTCTCACACAGAATTCAAAAGAACAGTGATTGGTAATTTTCAAAGGGTAAAAGAGAAACTGTAACAATTACAGGACTCTGAAAGTAAAAACCAAAAGGAACTTAAAATAAAAAATCCAAGACAATGCTGGTAAAACAAATGAGGCAGTAGAGGCTCTGGAAAAACAAGAAACCAGATTACAGGATATGAGGACTAATGTTTCAAATGTTGTCAACATGCTGGAGAGACATAAGAATGGAGATTAAGAAATGGAAGACAGAAACAGCAAAATAGAAAACAGACTTGTCAATACTGATCTGTTATAACAAAAAAAGTAGAAAAAAAGTGAAGGAGAGAAAAAGAAATCCTGATAATAATGTGGGACACCATTATGAAGAATAATATGCACATAATCAGAATCTCAGAGCAGGAAGAAGCAGGTAAAGGCATCACTAAAGTTGTGGAATAATTACTAGAAGAAAACTTTCCAGGAATAATGAAGAATGAGAGAATATATATTCAATAAGCTGAGCGAACACCATATAGAGTAGATGCCAAAAGAAAAACGCAAAGGCATATCATAGTCAAATTTGCTATAATCAAAGATAAGGAGAGAATTCTGAAAGCAGTGAGGAAGAAACAAAGAGCAGCCTATAAGGGAAAACAAATAAGATAAAGAACTGATTTGTCAGCAGAAACCATACAAACAAGAAGACAGAGGAATGACATATATCGAACACTCAAATAATACAATTTCAACTAAAAATTTTCTAACCAGAAAAATTGTCCATCAAATATGAAGGAGAGACCAAGATATTTTCAGAAAAGGAGAACCTAAGGGAGTTTGTACAAGCCAGACCAGTGTGGCAGGAATCAACGAAAGACATCCTTCTTACAGAGGTATCACAGAAAGCAGATGGACCAAAGTAACAATCAACAACACCAAAAAGAACAAGATGAGAGCAATAAAACCTAGTCTGTTAATAATTACACAGAATGTCAATAGCTTAAATGCAGCACCAAAGAGAAAAATAATAGCATACTGGATAAAAATAAACAAACAAACAAACTATCAGTCTTCTGTCTACAGGAGACACATCTGAAAAGTGAAGGTAAAGGAAGACTAAAAAGTGTAATAAAAAATTAAACCAAGCAAATGGTAACCAGCAAACAAACAAAACAGGAGCACTGATAAAATAGATTCTAATGCAAAAACCATCACAAAAAACAAGGAAGGTCACTACATAATGTTTAAAGGGTCCACAAGAGGACAGAACAATAACAAATATCTATGCACCAAATGATAGAGCTACAAAATATACAAAGCATATATTAACAAACCTGAATAAAGAAACCAACACCACCACTATAGGAGTAGGAAACTTCAATACACCACTCTCAAGAAAAGATAGAATTACCAGAAAGAAACACAAACAAGATGCTGAAGTATTAATCCACACAACAAACCAACTCGATTTCATAGATTTATATAGACTACTGTACCCCCCAAAAAGGACAGTATGCCCTCTTCTCCAGTGTTTGTGAAATTTTCTCCAGAAGAGATATTTTAGGTCACAAGGCAAGCATCAATAAATTTAAAAGCATATAAATAATACAAGGAATTTTCTCAGACCACAATGATACAAAATTAGAAATTAATAACAAGAGAATAAAGGAGAAAAAAACCCCTACATTTGGAAGCATAACAACACTTTGCTTCAACATGAATGGGTAATAGAAAAATAAAACAGGAAATTAAAATGTTTCTTGAAACAAATGACAATGAAAATAGAATTCACCAAAACCTCTGGGAAACAGCAAAGCTGTAACTAGAGGTCAATTTATAGCAATAAGCAAACACTTTAAAAGGCAAGAAAAATGATGATTGGCTCTCTAACCCAACATGTTCAACAAATTGAAAAAAATAACAGCAGGAAAACCACACACCATCTAAAAAATATGAAATTATAAAAATTATAGCAAAAAGAGATGAAATAGAAAACAGTAAAACAATTGCAATCAGCAAAAAAACTAAGTTGTTTTTTTTTAAAAGGTCAATAAGATCAACAAACCACTAACAAAACTAATAAAGGAAATGAAAGAAAAGACACAAATAATATGAATAAGAGATGAAAGTGACAATGTCACAACAGAACCAACTAAAATAAAAAAAAATGTTAACAATGTAATATTATGGAAAAACTATACACAAACAAATATGAAAACCTAGAGGAAATGCACAAATATGTAGAAACTCACAACCTACTTAAACTGACACACACTGAAATTAAACACTTGAACAGAGCAATTACAAAAGAAGAAATTGAAAAGTTAACAAAATATCTTCCAAAAAATAAAGCCCTGTATCAGATGGTTTTATATGTGAATTATATAAAACATTCAGCAAAAAATTGTCACCATTTCTACCTAAAATATTTCAAAAAATAGAAAAAGATGCAATTCTCCCAAACTCATTATATGATGCAAACATATCCATGAAACCCAAGTCATGCACCACCAAAATAGAAAACCATAGGCCAATATATCTCATGAATTTAGATACACAAATCCTGAAAAAAATCCTGGCCAATAGAATCTAAAAAATTACCATGAGCAAGTGGGATTCATAACAGATATGCAAGGATGTTTCAATATAAGAAAAACAATCAGTGTAATTCATCCCATTAACAAAGCAAAAAACAAGAACCACATGATTCTATCAACTGATGCAGGAAAGGCCTTTAACAAAATTCAACACACTTTCCTGATTAAAACACTCAACAAAATAGGATTAGAGGGGAATTTCTTCAACATAGTAAAAAGTATATATGCAAAACCAAGAGCCAACATTATTTTCAATGGAGAGAGATTAAAGGCATTTCATTTGAGAACAGGAACTAGGCAGAGATGCCCACTATCACTTTTCTTCAATATTGTATTGGAAGTTTTAGTAATAGAAATAATAGAAGGAAAGAAGAGGTATCCAACTTGGCAAAGAGGAGATAAAAGTATCTCTATATGCAGATGACATGACAGTATACTTAGACAATCCTAAATATTCAGCAAGAAAACTACTAAACGACTAGACATAGTCAACCAATTCAGCAAAGCGGCAGGATACAAGATCACCATACAAAAATCTGTTGAATTTCTCTACAGTGACAAAGAGAACACAGAACTGGAGCTAAGAAAAACAATACCCATCACAATAGTTAATCACAAGATACGTAAATCTAACTAGAAACACAAAGGACCTATTCAAAGAAAACCACAAAATATTACTACAAGAAACAAAAACAGACCAGGAGAAATGGAAGGATATATCTTGCTGTCAGATAGGAAAACTCAGTATTGTGAAAATGACAATTCTACCAAAGGCAATCTAAAAGTTCAATGCAATCCTAATACAAATATCAATTCCATTATTAAATGAGATTGAAAAGACAATTTACAATTTCAGCTAGAATGGGAAGAAAACTCAAATAAGCAAAGCACTCCTGGAAAAGAGACAGAAGGTTGGAGATATCTCACTTCTTGAACTCAAATCCTACTACAAAGCCATGGTAGTCAAGACAGTGTGGTACTGGTACAATGACAGCAAATAGATCAATGGAATAGAATTTAGAATCCAGAAATCAACTTGTCTACCTATGTTCAACTAATTTTTGACAAGGAGATGGAATCAGTTAGTGGAGAAAGGAAAGACTCTCTAACAAATAATATTGGCAAAATTGGAACACTATCTGTAGAAAGTTCAGACAAGACCCACACCTCATGTCATACACAAAAACCAACTCAAAGTTGATCAAAGGTTTAGGAATAAACAAAAGTACGATAAATTTCATCAGAGAAAATCTTAGAACTCCAGAAGCCCTAGTCCACAGCATGAACAGTCCCCCAAGCATCCCGAAAAACCTACAACCAGGAAAGAATAAAATAAATGTATGTGATCTTCTAAGAATCAAATCCCTATGCACATCCAAAGAGTTTTCCAACAAGGTAAAAAGGAAAGCCACAAAATGGGAAAAATATTTCTTAAGGGCATGGCTGATAATGGGACTTCTATCCAGAATCTATAGAATACTCCAGCACTTTAAAAAGATAAATGTAGGGGAGCTCTGGTAGCCTAGTGACAAGAACCTGCACTCCAATCCCAGAGGCGCACGGTTCGAATCCACCAGATGCTCTGCCGCTGAAGGAGGGACAATCTCCTCCTGTACCAGTCAGATC
>NW_006399946.1:3132601-3136346 GCF_000299155.1 Elephantulus edwardii
TCTGTAAATGTTCATTAAAACTAATAAAATTTAATATAAAAAATAAAAGACTAAAGAATAAAAAAAAACAAATACCATTTGACTTAGCAATTGCACTAATAGAAATACACCCTAAAGAAACCAAAACTCTCAACCAAACAGACGTATATTGCCAAACAAACACCTATATTTATTGCTGTTTTGTTCATAATATAACAGAATTGAATACTATGCAGCACTGAAAAAAGGAAGTCATACAGTATTATCCAAAATGGGTGATCCTGGAGGACATTATAGTAATTGAAATATGTCAGTGGCAACAGGGCAAATACTGCATAATGCCACTGTTGTAAAACAGAATTGACATGGGAGTTGAGGGAGAACTAAGAAAGAGGTTATAACTAATGTATACTGCATTGAAACAGATGAGAGAAAGAATTGTTTAAAAGGAATATATGATTAGGTATTATTTCCATGACAACAGTCCAGAATAAGAGCTTCATAGTAAAGTGGACTGGATTAGAAGATTGTGCAACAATGAAAGAATCTTTTCACAGATAAAAGCAAATAGATGAGGTTGGGTAGGGAGGAAAAATTGCAACAATGAATGAATTGAAATAATAAAAAAAAAGGTACCAAAAAAACCAAACCAAACAAAAACAAAAACAAAACCACCCAAAAATCTGGAGGATAGCTACCTGGTTAACTGACTGGGAAAGATCCTTTTTTTTTCTCATTCCAAAACAGGATGATTCAACAAAGTGTCGAAATTATCGAACAATGTTACATGCAAGAAAAATTTTGCTGAAAATTTTAAAAAATGACCGAAACAGTACATCAACAAAGAATTAGCAGAAGTACAAGCTGGTTTAGAAGAGGCTATGACAACTAGCGACATCACTGCCATTGTCAGATGGATCTTAGCTGAAACTGATGAGTACCAGAAAAATGTCTGTATTTCATTGATTACACAAAGACATTTAACAGTGTGGATCACAACAAATTGTGGCTAACCTTGAGAAGAACAGAATTCTCAGAACACTTGATTGTTCTCATTCAAAACCTGTACTTGGATTATGATGTAGTTGTCAGAACTGATTAAGAAAACACTGAATGGTCCAAAATCAGGAAAGGAATGCATTAGGGATGCATCTTTACAATGTACATGGACAGAGGATTCGCGAGGTTGGTCTTGATGTTGAGGAATATGGCATCAGAATAGGAGGAAGACTCACTAACGAATTGTGATATGTGGATGACATAACTTTGATCTCTGAAACTGAGGAGGACCTGAAGTATCTGCTGCAGAAAGCCAAGTACTGCTGTCTTCAATATGGATTGAAGATCAACATCAAGAAAATAAAGATTTTTCACCACTGTGGCAAATAACATAACTATGATATATGGAGAAGAGATTGAGATTGCTAACAGTGTCAGCTTGTTCGGGTCCACAACCAACATGCTTGGAATTAGCAATGAAGAAATCAAAAGACTAATTGGACTAGGAAAGTCTGTTGTCAGAGGTCTTTGCAAGAATGCTGAAGCACAATGATGTTACTTAATTAGATTAAGGTGCACCTGATTCAAGCCATGATCTTTATAATTACTTGTTATTCAGAGAGCTGAACAATGAATAAGGATCACAGAAAAATTGATGCCTTTGTCTTGTGCAACTGGAGGAGAGTATTGAGCATACCATGAACTGTCAAAACAACAAACAGGTCTGTTCTGAAGAGGGTGAAACTAAGATGATCTCTGGAGTCAAGGATTTTGAAACTTCCCTTCACATACTTTTGGCATGTTGGCAGGAGGGACCAGTCCTTGAAGAAAGATTTCATGCTTGGGAGAATGGAGGGACAATGCAGGAGAGAAAGATGCTGGAAGAGATGAATTGACACAGTGACTAGAGTAATGGGGGTTGGTGGTCAGAGACAGTAAGCTTAGCTCAGGATAAGTCAGAGTTCAGCACTTTTGTTTATATGGTTGTTATGAGTCACAGGTGACTCAACTGCATATAACTACAGCCAAAACAAGCAGACAAAATTATAACTTGATCTCCAACATGCAGAAAAAAAAATCTGATAACCTCTAAAAGAAAGGAAAAAGAAAACACCAAGGATTCAACCAAAACAAACCTGTTCGAGATAGTAGACCAATTTAGTATGGTAGTAGGATAAAAGATCAATATAAAAAAATCAGTAGGAGTTCTCTACAATAACAAAGAGAACTCAGAGAAGGAAACCAAAGAATGAACCTAACTAGAGACACAAAAGACCTATACAAAGAGCACTACAGACCATTTTTGTGAGACAAAATAAAAGACTTAAATAAATAGGAAAATGTGCCCTGTTTATTGTTAGGAAAACTCAATATTGTGAAAATTACAATCCTACCAAAAGTTATCTGCTCATTTAACACAATCCCAATAAAAATGCTAAATTCATTTTTCAAGGACAGAAAGAAAAATTATCAAGTTTATTTAGACTGGAAAGAGACCTTAATAAATAAAGCACTTCTGAAAAACAAAAATCAAGTGGAAGGCATAGCACTCCCTGACCTCAAAACCTACTACACAGCAGTAGTAACCAAAACAACATGGCACTGGTACAATGGCAGGTACATAGAAAAACAGAACAAAATTGAGAATCCAGAAATAGACCTAGCTATCTACAGTCAACTGATAGTTAATAAAGAAATAAAACCTATCAAATTGGGAAATTAAAACCTCTGCAACAAATGGTGCTAGGAAAACTGGACTGCTAACTGCAGAAAGCAAGATTCACATCTCACACCACACAATAAACTCAACTCAAGGTGGATCAGCGAACTAAGAACAAAGTCCAAAACCATAAAGTTCATTTGTCACAAGAGACAAATTAGGATCAAGCTAAGAAGGCCTAGTCTATGGTATAAAGAGCCTGCCAAAAACAGCCAAAAATACACAATCTGAAGAGAATAAAATTGATCAATGGAACCTGCTAAATATTAATATCTGTGCTAATAAAAAACCTTTTCCAACAGGGTGAAAAGAAAACCTACTAATTGAGAACAAACATTTGACAATATCATCTAAGACAAGGGCCTCATAACCCTTGTAATGAAACATTATAAACTATCCCTGGGTCTCCAGAAGAAAAGACTGATAATTCAATCACAAAATGGGCAGGAGACATGGGAAGATTTTCACAGAGAAGGGCATTCGGATGTCTGGCAGACACATAAAGAAATGGACAAAATCACTGGCAATAAGGGAGATGTATTCAAGATACTAAAGAGCTGAACAGAAGATTCCAAAAGGCATCACGAATGACAAAGCAAAATATTACAAAGAAATGTGGGAGGAGCTAGAGTCGGAAAAGCAAAAGGGCCAAACTCGTTCAGCATTTCTTAAGCTCAAGGAACTGAAGAACAAATTCAAACCTAGAGTTGCTATAATCAAGGATGCTTTACGCAGAATATTAAAAGATCCAGGATGTATTAAAAGAAGATGGAAGGAATATACTGAGTCATTGTATCGAAAGGAATTGGCAGATACAGAAGAATTTAAGGAAATAATATTTGAGCAAGAGCCTATGGTGATGAAGGAAGAAGTTCAAGCTGCTTTGAAGGAAATAGCAAAAAAAATAAGGCCCTAGGAATGTATGGTATACCAATTGACATATTTCAGCTAACCGATGCTGCCCTGGATGTGCTCACCAAGTTGTGCCAAGAAATCTGGAGAACAACCACTTGGCCAACTGACTGGAAGAGATCTATATTTGTTCCC
>NW_006399946.1:3137351-3142879 GCF_000299155.1 Elephantulus edwardii
CTTGCTGAAACTGAAGAGGACCTGAAGCGCCTGTTGCAGCGTGTCAAGGACTGCAGCCTACAATATGGGTTGAGGCTCAATGTCCAAAAGACAAAAATTCTCACCACTGGACCAATTGGCAGCATCAGGATGGATGGGGAAGAGATTGAGTTGTATCAATTCACCTTCTATCATCCCTAGTCATTGTCCAGCTTTTTAATCATAGCACAAAATTGCAAAGACCATAGCCTGGAACAGGTGCACCTTGGCCTCCAGACTGAAATTGTTGCTCTTCAGTACTCTGGAGCTGTCTCTGAAAGTATATTTTGCCAGTACAATTTGTCTTTTTATTTCCTGGCTGCTGTTACCAAGAGTATTGATTGTAGAGCCAAGGAAACTAAAGCTGTTAACAATCTCAATCTCTTCACTGTCTATCATAATTGGCTGTTAATCAGCCCAGTGGTGAGAATCTTTGTTTTCTTGATGTTGACCTTCAATTCATATTGAAGACTGCAGTCCTTGACCTTCTGCAGCAAGAACGTCAGGTTCTCCTCAGTTCAGTAAGCAAGGTTGTGTCATCTGCATAATGCAGGTTGTTGATGAGTCTCCCTCCAGTCCTAATGCCACATTCCTCCTCAAAGCGTCCAGCCTCTCAGATGATCTGTTCTGCATATAAATTAAAAAGGTATGGAGATAGGACACATCCCTGGCGTATACTCTTCCAGATTTTAAACCATGCAGTGTTTCCTTGCTCTGTTCTGACAATTGTCTCCTGGTTCAAGTATGCTGTCGATTGCCATTGAGTCGAGCACGACTCATAGTGACCCTGTGAACAAAAGCCCTGAAGCCTTTCTATAACTATCATCATTATCAAAGTTCCTAGTTTCACATAAACACAATCAAGTGTTCTTTGTTTTCCATTCTCCTCAGAGTTAGCTAGAGTTTGTTGGGATCCACACAGTCAAATGCCTTTGCATAGTCAATGCACAGATAGACAAAACACAGATAGACATTCCTCTGGTACTCTCTATCTTCAGCCAAAATTCAACTAATATTAGCTATAAAATCCTTAGGATCACAACCTCTTCTAAACCCAGCCTACATATCTGGAAATTCCCTGTTCCAGTCGTTTTGGGATCATTTTCAGGGGAATCTTGCTTGCATGTGGTATTGATATTGCTTGATAATTTCCATACTATGTGGGGTGACTTTTCTTTGGAAAGGAAACAAAGATCTTTTCCATTCATTTGGTCAGGTGGTTGTCCTCCAGATTTCTTGGTACAATTTGATGAGTGCATCCAAGGTAGCATCTGTTTTTCGAAGTATATCAATTGTTATGCCATCACTTCCTGGGGCCTTGAATTTGCCAATTCTTTCAGAGCACCTTAGCAGGGCAGCAACTAACAAATGTTGGAAAGGATGTGGTGAGATAGGAACACTTATACCTTGTTGATGGGATTGTAAAATGATACAATCACAGTGGAAAGCAGTTTGATGTTTCCTCAAAAAGCTTAACATATAAATTCCATATGACCCAGCTATTCCACTGCTTGGAATATACCCCAAGAAAATGAGAACTGAAGCACAAATAGATACTTGTACACCAATGTTCATACCAATGTTATTCACCATAGCAAGAACATAGAAACAGCTGGAATCTCCAACCGCAATAAATGGATTGAGAAATTATAGGACATTCACACAATAAAATACTATGCAGCAGACAGGAGCAATGATTTTATAAATTACCACCTAACATGGGACTGGAGATCATTATACTAAGTGAACTAACTCAGACTCATAAAGACAAATACTGTATAGGACTATTATTGTAGAATGAGTAAGAGGATCCAAGTAGGGGATGGAGGAGAAGAGGGATGAAATGGGGGAGAGGAAAGGGAGCTCAATCATAGGCTCTGGGTGGAGGAAGGGATAGGTAAAAAAAGGGGAAAGATCTGGTGTGAAAAACAATGTATATGAATTTTGTAAGTAGACTAGTATAAATAAACAAAAGCAAAAAATGTCACAGAAATGACAAAGACACAAACAAGTGATTAATGTATTTTGGAGAGAAAAGTTGACATTGTGCAATAAAGGTTATGATAAGGTCAGTAGTGAATGAATACACTGAATAAAATAAAGATAACCAGTTCTGAAAGGAAAATATTAGGGTGGCAATAAATGCAATAAGAAACAGAAAAACACAGAAAGAGAGAGAGAGAGACCAGAAAAACAATTGAAACTATCAACAAGACCAGAATACGTTTCTTTGAAAAGACCAATAAAATTAACAATCCACTAGCAAAGCTCAGAAAGGAAAAGAAACAAAAAAAAAAATGCAGAGAAACAGTATAAGAGATGAAAGGGGCAATGCCACAGAAGAACCAACTGAATTTAAAATGCAACAGTAGAATATGATAAAAATCTATACTCAAGTATCAAATCCTAGAGAAAATGGACAAATACCAAGAATCTCACTCCGAAATTACCCAAACTGATACAAACTGAAGTAGAACACCTGAACAGGCCCATTACAAAAGAAGAAATTGAATGGATCATAAAACAACTTCCAACTAAAAAAAAATCCCTGGACCACGGATTTTACTAGTTATCCTAATTATATCAAACATTCAGAGAAAAGCCATCATTAATTCTACATAAAGTGTTTCAGAAAATAGAAAAATATGGAATACTCCCAGACTCATTCTGAAGCAAATATATCCCTAATATCACTGCCACGTAAAGATATCACCAAAATAAAAAATTATAGTCCAATATATCTCATAATCATAATTCAAAAATTATCAATAAAATCCTGGGTAATAGCATCCAATAGTACAAAATCATTCACCTTGACCAAGAGGGATTCATAACAGGTATGAAAGGACGAATGCAATTCATAAAATTAACAACACATAGAACAAGAATCACATGATCCTAGAAATTGATACAGAAAAAGGCCTTTGACAAAATCTAGCAGCCCTTCCAGATTAAAACATTCAACAAAATAAGAATAGAGGAGGATTTTCTGAACATAGTGAAAAGTACATATGCAAATTCAAGAGCCAACATTGTTCTCAATGAAGAGAAATTAAGGGAATTTCTCTTTACAACAAGAGCCAGGCAAGAATTCACACCATCACCTTTCCTAGTCAATATAGTACTAAAAGTATTAGTGAGACCAATAAGACAAGACAAGGAATCAAAAAATATACAAATTGGTAAAGAGTAGGTAAATATATATGCAGAGTAGGTAAATATATATGCAGATGATATGATAGTATACTTTAGAAAACCCTACGTCAGCAAGAAAACTAACAGACATAGTCTACCAATTAGGCAAAGTAGCAGGGTAGAAGATCAACATAAAAAAAAATCACCTGCATTTCTATACAATGACAAAGAGATTATAGAAATGGAGATAAGACAATATCAATTACAGTAGCTAATGACAAGATTGAATACTTGTGAGTATATCTAACTGGTGACATAAAAGACCTATATGCAGAAAATTACAAAACATTACTACAAGAAACAAAAAGAGATCTGGAGAAATAGTGAAAATGACGATTCTACCAAAGACAATCTACATGTTCAATAAATCTCAATACAGATACCAATTCCATTCGTCAGTGAGGCAGAAAAGACAATTTCCAATTCTATTTGTAATGGAAAGAGACCCTGAATAAGTAAAATACTACTGAAAAAGAGAAACAAGGTAGGCAACATCACATTCCTTGATCTCAAATCCTAGTACATAGCTGTGGTAGTCAAGCATGATGGTATTGGTGCAACAACAGAAACATGGATCAAAGGAATAAAATGGAGAACACAAAAATCAGTTCATTGACCTACTGCCAACTCCTCTTGGACAAGGAGACTGAATCAGTCAAGTGGGTAAAGGACATTTTGATTAACAAACGGTACTGGCAAAATTGGAAAACCATTTGCAGAAAACTTAAGCAAGACCAACACTTCATACCTTATGCAAAAACCGACTCAAGATGGAGTAGGAACCTAAAAGTAAAGACCAAAAATTATAAACTTAATCAGAGAAAAGCTAGAAAGAACTCTAGAAACCATAATACACAGGATGAACAGCATTCCAAGCATAATGAAAAATTTACAACCAGAACAGAATAAAATAGAAAAATGGGACCTGCTTAGAGTGAAATCCCTATGCATATCAAAACCTTTCTCCCGCAGGGTAAGAAGGAAAACTATAGAGTGTGGGGAAAATATGTGGCAATGGCATATCTGACATTTATCTAAAACGTATAGAATATTCCAGTATCTCAACAAGAAAAAGGTAAACAATCCAATTGCAAAATGGGCACAGGATATGAATAGATACTTCATCAAAGAGAACATTCAGATGGGAAGCAAACACATGGCAAAATGTAGAAAATCTCTAGATCTCGGAGAAATGCAAATCAATACAAATAAGAGATATTAGCTCACCCCAGCAAAAAATAGCATTGTTCAACATGACAGCAAGCAACACACGCTGGCAAGGTTATGGAGAGGTTGGAATGCTTCTTCATTGCTGACAGGAATGTAAAATGGTACAACTGCGATAGAACTCAGTCTGGCACTTTCTCAAAAAGTTGCAAATAAAATATCATTTGATCCAGCAATTCGAGTACTGAGAATATACCCTAAAGAAACCAGAGCCATAACTCAAAAAGATGTATGCACATGTATGTTTTTTATGGCAATAATCACAATAGCAAAGAGGTGGAAACAACCCAAGTGCTCAGCAATAAACGAATGAGCAGAAAAACTATAGTACATCCACACAACGGACTATGCAGCACTAAAAAGAAATGAAATAGTGAAACAGTACACAACATGGGGAGGAGGTTGAGGACATTATGATAATTGAAATATCTCAGATGCAAAAGGATAAATACTGTGTAACACTGATGTTGTAAAATTGGTTGACAAGGAGATGGGGAAAGAGTGGATAGATAATGAGCATTGCATTAGAATAGGGGAAGAGAAGAACTGTTTGAGAGAAATATATAATTATGTATTGTATGTATGAGAACAATCTGGAACAAGGGGTGGTTTGAAGAGTGGGTTAAGGGAGGGGGAAGAAGGGGAAGAAAAGAATTGTACAAAAATGGATGAAAGAAAAAAGAAAATTTGAAATACTTGAATAAATGTAATTGATCAGAAATTTAATATACATTTAAATACTATTTTCATGGATTTCCAATACAATAGTGGTGATAGAGGGGATCCTTCTCTGATGCCTGTTTGAAAGGGAAATGACTGCTTTTACTCTCCACTGAGTTTTGATGGTTGCTGAGTTTGTTATGTAGGAAAATTTCCCTCTATTATTATTCTGTTGATTTTTTAGTAAGAAAATTGTTGAATTTTCTACATCATTTGAAATTATAATTATATATTAGAATGTATAGTTAACTCCGCAATAAGGGATATACCTTTAACTTGCTGGTCTTTCTAATACTTCTCTAAATCTGAACATTCACATTGAGACAGACTAGGAAGAAGGTTTGGCCATCCAATTCTGAAATAGCAGG
>NW_006399946.1:3143740-3145118 GCF_000299155.1 Elephantulus edwardii
GATTGGCACAGGACAGAGCGGAGTTTAGGGCTGTTGTACATAGGGTCGCTATGAGACGCAGGCGACTTGACGGCACATAACAACAACAATATTCTTTTATTTCATTGATGTGATGGATTACATGGTTTTTCTAATGCTTAACACTTAATATTTCTAATGTTTAAGAAATCCCATTTCATCATGACAACAGATTATTTTTTTATAATATGCCGAATTCTATTGACTAGAATTTTATTGATTACTTGTCTGCCAATGTTCATCAGTGATACTATTCTGTAACTTTCTTTATGAGTAATGTCTAACAATAAAGAAAAGCTAATAAAGGACAATTCTATTCGCAAAGAGGAAGCAAAACTATCTCTATTTGCAGATGATCCTTTATGTACAAAATGTTAAAGACTCAACAGGAAAATAATTGTATTTAAATGATCAATTTGTCAGAGTGGCAGTGTAGAAGATTAACATTTTTTTAAAAATCCACTCAGATACCTATAGAGTAACCAAGAGAATATAAAAAAAGAAATAAAATAATGTCATTTATAACAGCCAGAGTAGAGATGAAAGACTTAGGAATAAATCTAAGCAGAGATTAAAAAAACCCCCAAACACAACTATATAAAGAAAATTGCAAATTACTTCTAAAATAAACCAAAAGAGACCAAAATATATGGAAGAATATACCTTGCTCATGGATAGGAATATGATTGTGAAAATGAAAATATTACTAAAATATAAGTATAATGTAATCCTAGTTCAGATCCCAACATCATTCTTCGAAGACTTAGAAAAAATAGTCATGAATTTTGCATGGAAAGGTATTAAGCCCTGGATAAGCAAAATTCTGCTTAAAAAAACAAAATAGGAGTTCTTAAACTTCATGATATCAAACCCTACTTCACAGCCACAATAATCAAAATACTGTAGTATTAGAATAGAGATTACAGAGCAATGAAATATAACAGAAAACTCAGAATCAATCTACATATCTTTGTTTGGCTGATAATTGACAATATGATTATATCCATTAAATAGGGAAATGCCAGACTCTAACAAATGGTGTTGATAAAATCAGAAAACTGCAGAAAATCAAACACTATAAATACAAAGTAACTAAAAGTGGATAAAGAACCAAGAGTTAAGGCAAAGAACAAGAAACATATGGTCCTATCAATTGATGCAGAAAAAGCGTTTGATAAAATCCAACACCCGTTCCTGATTAAAGCACTCAAGAAAATAGGATTAGAGGGGAATTTCTTCAACATAGTAAAAAGTGTTTATGAAAACCCAAGAGCTAACATTGTTCTTAATGGAGAGAGGTTAAAGGCATTCCCTTTAAGAACAGGAACTAGGCAAGGATGCCCACTATCACCTCTCTTAT
>NW_006399946.1:3146260-3146767 GCF_000299155.1 Elephantulus edwardii
ACATGAAGAAATGCTCAAAATCCCTAGCCCTAAGAGAGATGCAAATTAAAACAACTATGAGATATTATCTCACCCCAGTCAAATTAGCAAAATTTTACAGAACAGCAAGCAATAAATGCTGGTGAGGTTTTGGAGAAACTGGAACCCTTATTCACTGTTGGTGGGAGTGTAAAGTGGTGCAAACCCTGTGAAAAGCGGTATGGCGCTTTCTCAAAAAGTTGCAAATAGAGATACCATTTGACCCCACAATACCAGTACTTGAAATGTACCCAGAAGAGACCATAACTGACACCCAAGCAGATATATGCACACCCATTTTTATTGCAGCTTTATTCACAATATCAAGGAGTTGGAAACAACCTACGTGCCCATTAACAAACGAATGGCTCGAGAAGCTGTGGTATATTCGCATAATGGAATACTATGCTGCATTAAAAAACAAGGAACTCATGCAATATTATTCAAAATGGTTGACTCCTGAGAACATTATGCTGAGTGAAATATCCC
>NW_006399946.1:3148222-3149717 GCF_000299155.1 Elephantulus edwardii
GAATGAAAACCTAAAATCTCTGTAAATGTTCATTAAAACTAATAAAATATAATAATAATAATAATAATAAAAAGAAAGTTAAAAAAAAAAGAACCAAGAGTTAAAATCTAAATCTCTAAAGAGGATCTGAGGAAAAAACAGGAAGGAGTCAATTTAGTAATTCTAACCAATGACATAAATAGAGCACAAAATATAATCCAAAATTCACTATCAAATGAATATATTCCTATGTAAAATACAAAAATAACAACCAATCAAACTCTTCTGAAAGAGTAAACTGAGAACTGACAAACTAGGGAAAAAATATTTGGCAATGACATATCTGATAGGATCATACATAAAACTTATAGTAAATTGTAACATTTCAATAAGAAAAGGCACCTTGCTTACAAAACGGGCAGAAGATATAAAAAAAAAACACATTCCGATGGACACTGAACATATGAAGAAATGCTCAGAATAATTAACAATTGTTTTTGCTGATGTTTTGTTCTGTCATAGTGTCTGTAGAAAACTGCATTACAGTGATTATGAACTGATAGTGATCCTATGAACAGAAGGTCAGAAACTTGCCCTATTTAATATGATCCTCACAATCTTCAACAACCTTGAACACATTGTTATAGCCACTATATAAAATATAATGTTGATGCTCTCCCTCTCCTTCTAGGACCCTCCATCTCCTCCATCATGGACCAAGCACTGGTCTTTCTCCAAATTATGTGAGAATACATTTCACTATTTTTTTTTGGGGGGGGGAACACCCTGGATGCACTTACTGTTATGGTTTTTAGATGCTGTCAAATCAAGTACCATTCAGTGCAGCCCAATGAAGAGTGGATCTGAACCTCATCCTAATCTGTGCCATCTTCACACTTCCTGACACACTAGCGGCCATTGCAGCAGTCACTGTGTCAATCCACCTGTTCAAGGTCTTCCTCTCCTCCTCTCTACCTCCACTTTTCCAAGCCTCATGTCCTTCTCCGAGGAATAGCTCCCCTGAACAACATGCCCAAATTATGTGAGGCAAATTCTCATATTTCTTGCCTCCTAAGAGCACTCTGGATGCAACCTCTTCAAGATATATTTACTAGTTCTTTTGGCAGTTCATGAGATGTTCAATGTTCTTCTTGAACACTATAACTCAAAGGCATCTGATTACACTTAGAGAGATGAAACTCAAAACACCATTGATGTATCATTTCACCCAAGCAACAATAGCAAAGTTCAATTTTTAAAAATCGATAAACCACTAGCAAAACTCACAAAAGAAAAGAGGGAGAAGACACAAATAAACCGAATAAGAGAGGAATCAAGTAACATCACAACAGACCCAACTAAAATAAAAAAGCTAACATTAGAATACTATGAAAAACTATGTTGTTGTTGTTGTTATGTGCCGTTGAGTAGTTTCCGACTCATAGCGACCCTATGCACAACAGCCCTAAACCCTGCTCTATCCTGCGCCAACCGCACCGCCTCTGACACACCCATC
>NW_006399946.1:3152353-3161643 GCF_000299155.1 Elephantulus edwardii
TTCATTACAGAAAAGCTAGGAACAACACTAGAAGTCCTAATCCACAACATAAACAGTCTTCCCAGTATCCTGGAAAACCTATAACCAGGAGAAGATAACGTAGATGAATGGTTTCTTCTACGACTCAAATCCCTATGCAGATCCAAAAGCTTCTCCAATAGGGTAAAAAGAACGGCAACTGACTGGGAAAAAGCATTCGGTAATAACATATTAGATAAGGGACTTATATCCAGAATTTATGAAATACTTGAGCACCATAATAAGATAAAGGTAAATAATCCAATAGAAAAATGGGCACAGGATATGAACAGGCACTTCAACGAAGACGACATTTAGATGGCTAACAAGCACCAGAAGAAATGCTCAAAATCCCTAGCCCTAAGAGATATACAAATTAAAACAGCTATGAGATATCATCTCACCACAGTCAAAATAGCAAAATTTTACAGAACAGCAAGCAATAAATGCTGGTGAGGTTTTGGAGAAACTGGAACCCTTATTCACTGTTGGTGGGAGTGTAAAATCGTGCGACCCCTGTGGAAAGCGGTATGGCGCTTTCTAAAAAAGTTGCAAATAGAGATACCATTTGACCCAGCAATTCCACTCCTGGGAATATACCCAGAAGAGACCATAACTGACATCCAGGCAGATATATGCACACTCATGTTTATTGCGGCTTTGTTCACAATAGCAAGGAGTTGGAAACAACCTAAGTGCCCATCAACAAACGGATAGAGAAGCTGTGGTATATATTCGCACAATGGAATATTATGCTGCATTGACAAACAAGGAACTCATGCAATATTATTAAAAATGGGTGACACTTGAGGACATTATGCTGAGTGGAGTATCTCAGTCACAAAAGGACAAATATTGCATAGTGCCACTGTTGTAAAACAGGACTGGCCTTGGGTGTGGGGAGAGACTGACAAAGACGGGTTCAATAATGTATACTGCATTGAAACAGATGAGGGAGAAAACTGTTTAAAAGGGGTATGTGATTAGGTATTTTTGTCATGACAGAATTCTAGAGCGAAGGCTACATGGTGGAGGGGACCTGGGGGAGGTTTTGTAAAACAACGAAAGAATTTTTCTTTTACTTTTCCAAGAGGGTAGTGTTTTTGGGTTGAGAGGGGAGAAATGTGCAACAGTGGATGGATGGAAATCCAGTCTCTGTAAATATTTACTGAAAGTAATAATAAATTTAAATTTAAAAAATTAACTTAGAGTAAGGAAGGCAATGGATTTATAACTGCTCATGCTAATAATACTGTATCATGGCATGGAGGAGGAATAGTGGTACTATATCCACATTTACAATATTCTTCTTACCAAAACCACTTATGAAAACAGGAACTGCATAGAATATGTATCTCTGGATAGAAAATGATCATATTGATAATATTTCTAGCCTTATACTTAAAAGATGATATTATTTAAAATTATTTGCTATATATTTGTTTAAACTTTTGCCTCTTTTAACAACTGGGATCTAGAGGGAAGAGAAAAGACCAGAGAATGGCCAAAATTATTGGGGCAGCTCTTGCTGCCAGTTTAGGTCCTGTGTCAGGAAAAGGAAGTCTTACTTACAAACAGTGCCACCCAAAGGTAATAAAGGAGGTCAGAATTGCTTCCACTGTGGAAAGCTGGGCCACTTCAGTAGACAGTGTCACAGACGAGAGCCACAGAAAGGCAAGAGAGTAGACAGGAAGCTCCCACTCACTTGCTTTAAGTGTGGATCTGAAGGACACTTGGCTGAGGGCGGCCCGCTTCACGTCCTCGTGGTTGCCAGGACTGACAGGCCCCAGCTCCCAGCTGGAAACAATGGAGGACACTTCAACAATTCAGATCCTCCCAGAAGAGACATGCGTGAGCATTAACAGTATTGGTAAGTATATTCATTTTCTTCTGGAGACAAGAGCTTGTTCTTTGGTCCTAAAAGCCTTCTGAGGTCCCAACTCTTCTCACTATTTCTTAGTCGTTGGAATTGAAGGAAAACCTCATATGCAGTTCCTTACTTCACCTCTGCCTTGCATGTGGACTTTTGAGCTGTAAAACAACCCAGTGGTAGATGGAATTTGGTCCAGGACTTAAGAACAATAAATGACATAGTTGAGCCTCTACATTTTTGTGATTCCTAACTTTTACACCATAATAGACAAAGTGCTATAAGCCTTTTGTTTTGAGAACTACCTTCCCTCTGTAACTTGGTTTGTGCTACTGTTAGAACCTGTACTTGGAATATTATTGCTTTTCATTTTTGACTCATTTACTTTTAACTTGTTAGTTAAATTTGTGTCTTCTTGGCTGCAACAGTTCCATGATGCATCGTCAAGGATATGAACATGTATGGCTAAGCACAACTCATAACAGTGCATCTAAATTCCAAAATCAATCTCCACAATAGTCTATGTGTTTCCTATTGCCAAAGGGTCTCTTTAGAGTAGTGAGAGAAGATCTTCACTCTGAAACCTACAGCGTCCCTTTTCAGCAGAAAGTAGCTAGGAGAATATGCCATCCCCTTTTCCTTATGAATCAAGGTGAAATCTCTCTCAGGAAGGAATGATAGGGAATGGCAAAGGACACACTGACAAAGGAGATAAATCAGAACTGGTTTGACAAGCACTGTGGCAATGGGACAATTAAAACAGACTTTCAAATATTCAACTTGAATCCTTCTGATCCTATGGAGATTTTTGTAAGTATTTCTTTGAGTTTATTGCGTTTAATTAGTTTTATTTGGTTTTTTGTGTATAAATGATGCTCATCTAGATGATAACATAATTATGATAAAAACAAAAGGGGGGGAATATGGGAAGCCAATATTAAATATTTGTAATACACTGAATGCTATTTAAAAATAAAGTTGACATTGGAAATGACATTTGATTTCTTCTTCTACTACTAGATATATATTCTAAAGAAGTAAGAGCTGTGGCATGAACAGATGTATGCACATCAATGTTTATTGCAGAAATGCTCACAATTACTAAGAGCTGGAAATAACCTAAGGGTTTACCAATGACAAAATAGATTGAAAAAACCATGGTGCATTTACTACTATGAATATACTACTACTATTCAGTACTATGCAACACTGAAAATCAACGAAGATTTAATGCAATGTTATATAACATGTATGAATCTAGAGAGCATTGATAGTTAATATTTATATTTTTCAATAAAGCTAAATATTATATAAAACTATGATTATAAAAAACATTACTGTAGAGGTATGTAAGTATGAGGATCCAATTTAGGGGGAGAGCAGAGGGCTGAGAATGGGGGTGGAAAATAATAGTGTTGTACAATCTAATTGAAAGGGGGCATGAGGGAAATGGGAAAGATCTGGTGTGAAAAACAGTGTATTCGAACTTTGTAAACAAATCAGTATTAAATTAGAAAAAAGAAAGCTTGAGAAAAATTTACACATAGAGAAAATCATAATAGTATGGTTAGCAGGGTAAGAAAAAGTACAAAATTAATAGATAATAAATATTTATTAATGTGGATGAACAGAAAGACAATATGGAATGAGTGGATGCTCAAACACCATGGATAATGTAATTAATGTTATGAAACAAAATATGCATAAATGATTGAAAAAATATGATTTGTACACATTCCCTCAAATTACAATGAAAAACATTTTGATCTAAAAACATGTTGTATTACTGTTCTTTCCCCCCAAGGGTGGATGTCCTTGAGCCTTTGGTCAAAGGCCAAAGTCTGCTTAAAGGTGTGGCTTTAAAAGCCCCTTAGTGCGAGGGAATGAGACTGCAGTCTGGGGCCTGGAGCCTCCACTCTGGGAGTTTGGCTGCCAGCTAGCATTTTGATGGTGGTTGCATTGGGAAATAAGGGAAGTATTTGGGGTCATGTCTGATGTGTATTACGGCTCTTTTCACCCAAGAGCAGGTGTCCTTGAGCCTTTGGTGGCCAAGAGTGGAGGTCTGCTTGAAAGTGTGGCTTAATTTTTGAATGAATATTCCTTAAATTACAAAGCAATCCTTCGTCTATTTGCTGAACTGAACAACGTGGTGCTATTGTGATGCTGCACACCATTCCATAGTCTTGTCAAATACCATAATGGTTACCCATTATGTACAATTTTTGGATGAGCTTCCAGATTGATTTATTATAGGAAGCAGGAGTGGCATACATTTCCTAATCTAGATGTTTCTGGAAACTCTGCAAACTCTCTAAACTCTAAAACCTCTCGAAATGCTTTAAATATACAGAAATTATTTAATTATAGAACAGTAAGCAAAGCTTACTTTCAGTCGTATTTGACTTGGAGACACTTAACCACTGCTATATGAGACTCATGCTGTTATATCTGGAGGAACACTCTTCCACTTGGTACATAACTCTTTTTCAATGTGCTATATGAAGTAACCTGGGTTTACTGTGATGCTGAATCTTGTGCCTTGGGGTATCAAATACCAGAATGGTTTCCCAATGTGGACAGTGTTTGGTGGAGCGCCTAGTTATAAAACAGGCTTGGAAACAGGAGTGGCATCCATTTCCTAAACCACATGCCTCTGGAAATTCTATGAACTTGGAGAAATGATGGTAGTTATGGAAAGGCATTAGATCTTTTGTTCATAGAGTAGCTATGAGTCATGCTTGACTTGATGGCAATCAACCACCACCACATTAAATAGTTTTAAAGATACAGACATAAATACAATAACATTATGTTTGTTATGCCCCTTTGACTTATAACCAATTCATAGCTGTTCAAAACTGTTGGTATGAATCATTTCATAGCGTTCAAAGGCAATAAATCTCATGGGTGTTGATTTCCTATCTTTCTCCTACATAGGATTCAAATCACATGCTTTTGAGCTGACAGGGCAACTGCTTACAACTAGTTTTGTGTAGTTATTCACTATTTTACAGGAAGAAATCTATAGTTCTGATTACAAAGAAAGGTGATGTGAACGAGTGTGGAAATTATCAAACAATATCATTAGTAGCACATGAAAGCAAGATTCTGCTGAAGATTAAACAAAATTGACTGGAATAGCACATCAACAGAGAGCTGCGTAGAATTGCAGGCTGGGTTTAGAAGAGGCCATGGTTCTAGGGATATTGTATCTAGTGTTAAATGGATCTTGGCTAAAAGCAGGGAGTATCAAAAGAATATCTATTTGTGTTTCATTGACTAAGCAAAGGTGTTTGACTGTGTGGACCACAGAAAACTGTGGTTAACTCTGAGAAGAATGGGAATCCCAGAACACTTGATTGTGCTTATGTGAAACCTATTCTTGGACCAGGAGGCAGTCACCAGAACAGAGCAAGGAAAACCATATAGTTCAAAATTGAGAAGGATGTGAACCAGGGGTATGTCCTATTTCCATACCTTTTCAACCTATATGCAGAACAGATTACCCATGAGGCTGGGTTCTATGAAGAGAAATGTGGCATCAGGATTAGAGGAAGACTCATCAACAGTCTGCATTATGCAGATGACACAACCCTGACTGCTTAAAGGGAGCAGGATCTAAAGTGCTTGCTACAGAACATCAAGGGCTACAATATGGATTGAAGCTCAATTATCAAAAAAACAAAGATTTTCATCACTAGGCTGATAGGCAGCATTGTGATGGATGGTGAAGATATTGAGACTGTTAACAGCTTTTGTTTGCTTGGCTCCAAAATCAACACTTTTGGCACTAGCAGTTAAGAAATTAAAAGACATATTGCATTGGGAAAGTCTGCTGTCAGAGACCTCTCGAAAGTACTGAAGAACAATGACATCAGTTTAGAGACTAAGGCATGCCTGAATACAGGCCATGGTCTTTGCAATCACTTGTGATGCATCAGAGAGCTGGACAGTGACTAGGGATGATAGAAAGATAATTGATGCATTTGAGCTGTGGTGTTGGAGAAGAATATTGAATATACCATGAACTGCTGCTAACAGAATAGGTTTACCCTAAAGAGGGTGAAACCAGGATGCTCCCTGGAGGCAAAGATTCTGAAACTTTGTCTGACATATTTTGGACATGTTGCAAAGAGGGACCTGTCCTTGGAGAGGGACATCAAGCTTAGGAGAAGGGAGGGACTTGATTCAGTAACTGGGGTAATAAGGGGTAAGTGTGTCGGAGATAGTGCAATTGGCACAGGGTAGAGGAGGGTTTAGGGCTGTTGTACATAGGGTTGCTATGAGTTGCAGGTAACTTGACGGCACATAACAACAACTTTGTAATTAACCTTTTTCTTCCAGTTGCTTTTTCTAAATACAATTTAGTAATCTTCTGGGTGTTTGCCTGGTGTTTTTCTTTGTTTTTATAAAGAATTTAGAATATGACTCTTTCACCCAGTTACAATTTGCTTCTGAATTAAAACGAAGAATAAATCAGACCACAAGCATTTCACCTTCAAGAAAAACTTCCTTAGCACTGGAGGAATGATGGCTCCCTTAGTGAGAGCTCTTCTGTAGGTTTCAAAAGGAAGGCCAAGTCTCAAGCTGTTGAAATTATCACAGTATCCCTTAGAGTTCATGTGGGTGGGAGTGGTAATCCTCAATCTGTGGCCACTTTTATAGCAGACAACTTGAGCCTCATCCTTAACTCAGTAAATGGGAGGGAAACCTCTGGGAATAAGTTTAAAGATTAGTTGTTAACTTTACTTAAACAATACTAGATTCAAAATAAGAATTTTCTTAGGCACCAGTGGATTAATCTTGCCATTTCTCCACTGAAATAAATTAAAGAAGAAACAATTCCAGCAAACACTGTCCTTTCAAAATATTTTCAAAATCTAAACATTTTAGACTTCAGAACCCAAGATTTATAATGTAACAGGAAGTGTGCTGGAACCTCCAAAAAGAAAATAAATTCTCTTGTATGTTGTGCCACACATATTTTTTTAAAAAAATCATGTTGAGCACAACTACACTAAAGATATATTTCTTCATAGATTAATATCAGAAGAGTTACTCCTCCTTCCCAGATTACCATGATAAAACTGTTTGTATTTTGCTAAGAGAACAGCAATAAGTATCTAAATTCATATAAACAAATTGTTTCAAAACCCCAAATAAATAGCATTTAGAATATATCTCCAGTTTATCTTTAAATAAGGTTTTTAGCAATGTGGATTTAGCACATAGTGACATCATGGTATGATGCTGGAAATTGTAGCACAGGGCCATGTGCGATAGCATGGTTTAAGTTGAACTTCCAGAATAAAACAGCCTAGGAAGCAACAACAACAATACAGATTGTATTTAAATCAGATCACTTATAATTATTAATAATATAGTAGATGATAGTTTATGTGTTGCCACGATGGTGCAATCTATCCCACAGGTAGAAGAAATATTAGCAAAGTTACCCATAGTGGCCAGGCTTCAGGAGAGCTTTCAGGTTAAGACAGACCCTTAGGAAGTAAGATTGGCCACCCACTGCTGAAAAATGGATCTGTGTAAATCTTATGAACAGCAGCAGAACATTGTCTGATATAGTGTCAGGAAATGAGGCCTTCTGATTGGAAGATACTCAAAATACAAATGGAAAAGTATTAAATCCTCAAAATAGAGGTTAACTTACTGATAATTAATAAAGGTACTTGATTTTCTGATGTGGTAAAACAAGGAGAAAGTTATGCAAATATGCATTAGTAATCAGTGCTTAAAATTGAAAAAGGACAATTTAAAAGAAACATATAATTAGGCATTATCTTTATGACAACAATCCAAAATAAGTGTTGCATATCAAAGTAGACTGGAAGAGGGAGGAAATTATGTAACAACAAATACTTTTTTTTAAAGTGAAATAGAATGGGAAAGTTGTTAGTCAGGGTCCTCTTCAGAGTACTGAAGAGCAACAACATCACTCTAAGGAGACTAAGGTGCACCTGATCTAGGCCATAGTCTTTGCAATTGGTTGCTATGTGTTAGAGACCTGGACAATGACTAGGGATAATAGAGAGAGAATTGATGCCTTTGAGCAGTGGTGCTAGAGAAGAGTGCTGAATATAACATGGACTGCCAGGAAAACAAACAGGTTCATCCAACAGAGGGTGAAACCAGACAGTATGCTCCTTGGAGGAAAGGATTCGGAAGCTTCATCTGTTATATTTTGGGCATGTTGCAAGGAGGGATCAGTCCTTGGAGAAAGACATCATTCTTGGAAAGGTGAAGAGATGGAGAAAGAGAGGAAGACCATCGATGAGATAGGTTGACTCAGTGATTGGGGAAATGAGGGTATGTGTCAGAGACAATAAAGTTGGAAAATGATAGGGCAGGTTTGAGGGCTATAGTACATAGGGTTACTATGAGTCACAAGCAAGTTAACAGCACGTAACAACAATAACAACAACAAGGTTGGTGGGGAGGATAATGAACAACAATAAAGTAAATGAAAATCTAACTTTTCAGTAAAATTGTGTTAATATCACAATTTTTAAAAGGTAAAAAAATCGAGAAAAACTATAAATTATGAAAGACGAAATGTAATACATAAAGACTTTGTTTTTAACCGAAATGGACTGATGTTGGCCATTTAGAAACTTACAGTGATATGGTCTACTATGTTAGGAATGACAAATTTAAAAGAAAGGGTATCAAATTCATGATTGAAAGTACATTTGAAGATATATCTTGAAGAAAAATGCTCTCAGTGATAGGATAATACACACACACACACACAAAGACTTAATATAACAATCATCCAAATTTATGAATAACTATTTCTAGATCCATCTTGAAGTACAACATTGTGAGTGATAGGATTATATCCATATGCTTACAAGGAAAACCAGTGACTACCACTATCATCCAGATATATGCACCAACAACAAGAGCCAAAGGAAAAAAAAATAGATGATTTCTAACAACTTTTGCAGTTGGAGATCATGCAATCAAGATGCATTCATAATAATGGGTGACTGGAATGCAAAAGTTGGGAACAGAGAAGAAAATTCAGTAGTTGGAAAATATGGGCTTGGTGACAGAAATGAAGCTGGAGATTGAATGATTGAATATTGTACAAGCAATGACTTATTCATTGCAAATATATTTTATAAGAAACATAAAAGCAGGTAATACACATGGATTTAACCTGATGATATGCATAGGAATCAGATCGATTACATCTGCAGAAAAAACCTCTGGAGAAGCTCAATGTCAGCTGTGAAACTAGGCCAGGAGCTAATTGTGGAACAGACCACAAACTACTCATATGAAAGTTCAAGCTGAAGCTGAGGAAAATTAAACAAAATCCACAGAAGCCAAAATATGACTTTTATTTCATCCCACCTGAATTTCAGAATCATCTCAG
>NW_006399946.1:3163340-3170629 GCF_000299155.1 Elephantulus edwardii
CATACTTTGGACATGTTGCCAGGAGGGACGGGTCCTTGGAGAGGGACATCATGCTTGGGAGGGTGGAGGGACGGCACAGGAGGGCAAGACCCTCTATGAGATGGATTGATTCGATGGCTGGGGTAATCTGGATGGGTGTGTCAGAGGCAGTGCATTTGGCGCAGGATAGAGCAGGGTTTAGGGCTGTTGTGCATAGGGTCGCTATGAGTCGCAAACTACTTGATGGCACCTAAAAACAACAACAACAAATGTCTTTATGTTTTACTTTTGGGGTGCAGTCTATATGGTGTTCACTGAGCTTCTTGAATATATATTCCCTCATTCTTCCTTATGCCTGGGAAGTTTTCTTCTAGCAATTGTCCCCCAACTTTTCTCAGTGCCTTTACTTTCTTCTTCCTTTTCTGGGATTCCAATGATGTACATGTGATTACTCTTGATGGTGTCCCACATTATTCTTTGGGTTTTTTTTTCCTTTTTCCTTCTTTTTTGACTCTGCTTTATAGTTTAGAAGTTCCGTGGTGACAATTCTGTCTTCAATTTCACTTGTTCTGTGTTCCATCTCTTCAACTCTGCTCATGTAGCCCTCCATCATGTTGACAGCATCTGAAATATTGGACCTTATAATTTTTTATATTGGTTTCTTGTTTTTCCAGTGCCACTAATGCCTCATTTGTTTTTCTGCGTTGTTCTCTGTTTTGGGTTTTTGGGGTTTTTTTGTTTGTTTGTTTTGTTTTGTTTTTTTTAGCTCCTCCTGGTTTTTGCTTGCAGTATCCTCTAATTCTTCAAGTTCATCTTTTATCCATTGAATATATTCAATTATTCTTCTTTTAAATTCTGTTTCAGAAAGTTCCATCAGACTTTCTGGCATCAGGAAATCCATTGATACTGTGTCACCCTTTGGGGGTGACATCTTGCTTTGTGCTTTTGTATTGTGTGGGATAGCTTGCTTTCTTTGACACATTGATATGTTCTTGATCTGAAGAAAATGCTCTAGAGATCATCAATTGGTCAGCTACACCACTTTTTTGTTTCTCTGAACTTCTGACTTCAAGGAAATGTCAAGTCATAGCCTGTGAGAGCAATCTCTTATTGGTAAGACAGGTCAAGGTGCCCTTGGGTCCTCTCCCAGGTAATTGTCAGTGTCCCAGAAAACCCAGTCAGGATCCTACGGACCTTTCTTCTGCCAGGTTTGTTCCACAGCAGCTCGGCTGGTGGCTTCAGACGATGGCTGGATCCATAGTGTGGCTTTGTTTTCCTGTAGCTCCCAAAGAAACTGCTGCAACAAAAATTCAGATTTGAAATCCTACTGTTCATGGCTTACCACGTTGGTTGGTCTCTGTGTGGCGTGAAGGACTATCTAGTGGCCGTTGGGTGCCACTGGGGTCTCAGGGCTTGGGGGAGGGGTGACAGAGGTGCATGGTTGTGGTGAAGCCACAGGCAGGGGGGAGGTGGAGGTGGAGAAAGCACAGGGCTGTGGCAGAGAGGGGGGTGTGGGAGCATGGGGCTCAGGCACTTCCGCCTGGAGGCAGGGATCAGTGTTTGGGTGCCATGGGGTGTGTTTATGTAGCAGCAGGCCCGTGGTGGGGTCATGTGGTGGCTGGCCACAGGGGGTTCACTTGATGGTGGGCCATCACTCCTTTGGGTTCACACAGCTGGGGGTGATTGCTCCTCGGGGTCACGCGGCAACCTCAGTCCTACCATCAGGCATGAATAGGTCTTTTTCTCACAGAACTGCTAAGTGAAATTGAACTGTAAAACACTTAGTTATTGGTATACTGTTTAATCATTGGGCCAACAATTTTCTTACTGGATAACTTAGTCATTCCAAACTATTCATAGAAGAAATAATACTTGGTAATTTCATAAAGCTCAACATCAAGGAGACAAAAATTCTCACCACTGGGCCAATTGGCAACATCATAATGGATGGAGAAGAGATGAGCTTGTTAACAGTTACAGCTTGCTCAGCTCCACACTCAACACTCTTGGCACCAGCAGTCAGGAAATCAAAAGACAAATTGCATTAGGTATATCTGTTGTCAGAGACCTTTCCAGAGTATTGAGAATCAACGCTGTCAGTCTAGAAACTAAGATGCAACTGATCCAGGTTATGGTGTTTGCAATTACTTACTGTGCATCAGAGAGCTGGATAATAACTAAGGAAGATAGAAGAAGTGATGCCTTTGTATTGTGATGCTGGAGAAGAGTCTTGAACATATTATGGACCAGCAAGAAAACAAATAGGTCTGTATTGGAGAAGGTAAAACTAGGTTTCTCCCTGGATACTAGGTCCATTTCTCATACTTTGGGCATGTGGCCAGGAGGGACCAATCCTGGGAGAAGGACGTCATGCTCAGAAGAGTGGACGGAGCACAAAGGAAAGGAAGACTTCAAGTAAGATGGATTGATACAGTTATGAGAGCAATGGGGTAAGTGTTTTGGATTCATTGAGACTAGCTTAGTATGACAAGGTAGGCTGCATATTTGTGCATAGGATCACTGTTAGTCATGAGTGATCCAACAGCAAATATCAATTTCAAGAGGAAAAAAAAATATGCTGCCTGAGAGAGATAACTTTCATGCCTGTGCACCTGTTCATCAAAGTGCTGTTGTGTCAATTCAGTTAATTTGAATAAATTGTGTTAGAAATACTAAATGTAAAGGAATCTAGGGTTGAAAATGCTCAGTTACAACGAAGTATTCTGTGATGTTTGTAAACAACAATAAGATACCATCTCATCTCACCAGCAGTAGCAAAGTTTAGCAGGGCAACAATCAATAAATATTGAAGAAGATGTGGAGAGACTGGAACTCTCATACACTGTAAATGGGATTGTAAAATGGTACAACCACTTTAGAAGGCAGTTTTGTGTTTCCATCAAAAACTGAACATAGAAACTCTCTGTATGACCCAGTTATTCCACTACTAAGAATATACCCCAAGGAGATTGTAACTGAGACACAAACAGAGATTTGTACAATAATGTTCATTGCAGCATATTCACCATCACAAGAACTTAGAAACAGGCCAAGTGTCCAACCATAACTAAATATATTAAAAAATTGTGGTACATTTGCACAATGTATACTATAAATACTATTCAGCACTCAGTAGTGTGCATGACCAGGTATAGAGGGGTGGGAGAAGTAACTACTGAAGCTGCATATGCACAGTCAAAAAGTGAATGGAATTCAGTTCCTTAACTCGGAAGTTTAGGGTCAGGGTTTCATGGATATGCTATTTCACTGCTCTAATGCACCTTGTGTATGTATACATCCTAGTTCATTGAGTAGTGAGTGGTAGCTTAAAAGATTTGCTTGAGATGCTCATTAAAATGCTACTTGCTCCCTACCCACCCCACTCCCACCCCCAGTTCAACAATGAATGAATGGAAATCCACAATCTCTGTAAATGTTCATTGAAAATAATAATAATAAGAAGAATAAGAATAAAACATTGACAAAGATCAACCCATCTGTATGTTCAAAACTGACTTCCAAAAACTCAGAGAAATAAGAATAGAGGGGAGCATTATCATATTAATAAGGAGTAGTTTTAAAAACCTCTGGTAGCCCAGTGGACAAAAAAGATGCAATGGTGACTTAAAAATAAGGTGATAATAGGCACAGATGAATAGTAATTATATAACACACAATATACATGGATGATTATATAAAGCATAATGTATGTGAATGAAACAATGTATGTGAATGATTGTACGAAAACGAATAAATTTTTTAAAAAAATATGCTACTTGCTATCCTCATTCTATTTTTCTATAATTCAAGAGAGAATAGAGCAATTTGAAATTCAAAGTATTCTTAGAATTTTAAAAACTTAAGATGAAAGATAATTTTGAGACTTGCCTATAGAATTTTTTAAAAATTACTTTCTTGTTATTCAGAACAGAATAAAAAATAAATCATTAAGCTTCCTATAAAAATTCCTGTGCCTCTACAACCAGGAGAGGATAAAATAGATTAATGAGACCTTCTAAGAATGAAATCTCTATGCACATCCAAAAACTTCTCCAAGAGGGTAAAAAGGGAAGCCACAGATTGAGAAAAAATATTTGTCAGACAAGGGACTCATTTCTAGAATTAATAAAATACTCGAGCACCACAAGATAAAAGTAAATAACCCAATTGAAAAATGGGCAGAGGATATGAACAGACAATTCACCAAAGAAGACATTCAGATGGCAAACAAACACATGAAGAATGTTCAAAATCCCTAGCATTAAGAGAGATGCAAATTGAACCAGCTATGAGATAACATCTCACCCCAGTAAGAGTACTACAATTTAGCAAAACAGCAAACATCAACTGTTGGCCAGGTTGTGGAGAAACTGGAACCCTTATTCACTGTTAGTGGGAGTGTAAAATGGGGCAACCACTATGGAAGGCTATATGACGCTTTCTCAAAAAGTTGCAAATAGAGATACCATTGGACACAGCAATTCCACTACTGGGAGTACACTCCAAAGAGACCATAATCAACATCCAAGCAGACATATGCATACCCATGTTTATCATGGCTTTGTTCACAATAGGAAGGAGCTAGAAACAACTTAAATGCCCATCAACCAGTGAATGGATAGAGAAGCTCTGGTATAGTCACACATTGGAATATTATGCAGCATTGAAAAACAAGGAAATCATGAGATATTATGCAAAATGAATGACCTTAGAGGACGTTATGCTGAATGAAATTATCTCAGTCACAAAAGGACAAATATTGCATAGGGACACTGTTGTAAAATGGGACTGACATCAAGGTTGAGGGAAGAGAGAAAAGATTCAGAGGAAGGATGTATATCGCATTGAAACAGATGAGGGAGAGAACTGTTTAAAAGGGATATATGAATGGGTATTCTTATCATTACAGAAGTCCAGAGTGAAGTCTGCATAGTGTAGTAGACATGAGGGGGAGGGTTTGCATAACAATGAAAGAGTTGGGGTTTTCTGTGTGTTTGTGTTTTTTTTTTTATTATTTTCAAGGAGAAGATGGACTTGGGGGAGAGGGGGTGGGTAGGGAGAAAAGTGCAACAGTGAAATACCGGAAACCCTAAGTCTTTATAAACTTTCATTAACATTAATCTAAAAAAAGATTGTCCCTGAGTGTCATCATCTTTAACTTTAGTTATTGTTGTTGTTATGTGCCATCGAATCGTTTGTGACTCATAGCGACCCTATGAACAACAGCCCTAAACCCTGCTCTATCCTGTGCCAATCGCATTGCCTCTTACAAAGTATCCTGAAAAATCTACAGCCAGGAGAAGATAAAATAGAAGAATGGGACCTTCTAAGAATCAAATCCCTGTGCACATCCAAAAACTTCTCCAACAGGGTGAAAAGGGAAGCCACAGACTGGGAAAAAGTGGTTGGTAACGACATGTCAGATACAGGATTTATATATAGAATTTATAAAATATTTGAGCACCACGAAAAGATAAAGGTAAATAATCCAGGAGAAAAAGGGGCAAAGGATATGAACAGACACTTCACCAAAGAAGACATTCAGATGGCAAACAAGCACATGAGGAAATGTTCAAAATCCCTAGCTCTAAGAGAGATGCAAATCAAGACAACTGTGAGAGATCATCGCACCCCAGTAAGACTAGTAAAATTTAACAGAACAGGAAGTAACAAATGCTGGTGAGGTTGTGGAGAAACTGGAACTTTTATTCACTGTTGGTGGGAGTGTAAAATGGTGCAATCACTGTGGAAAGTGGTGTGGCACTTTCTCAAAAAGTTGCAAATAGAGATACCATTTGACTCAGCAATTCTACTACTGGGTATATATCCCAAAGAGACCATAACTGACATCCAAGCAGATATATGCACTCCATGTTTAGCATGGTTTTGTTCACAATAGCAAGGAGGTGGGAACAACCCAAGTGCCCATGAACATATGAATGGATAGAGTACCTCTGGTATAGTCACACAATGGAAAACTATGCTGCATTGAAAAACTAGGAACTCATGCAATATTATTCAAAATGGGTAACCCTGGAGGACATTATGCTGAGTGAAATATCTCAGTCACAAAAGGATAAATACTGTATAGTGCCACTCCTGTAGAAAAAGGCTGACATCAAGGTGGGGATAAAACTGAGAAAAACTGCATAAAGTATGTATACTACATTGAAGTCCATGAGGGAGAGAACAGTTTAATAGTAATATATTTTAGGGCATTATGATTATCATAAGAGTTCGGAATGAGGGTTGCAGAGTGGAGTATACTTGGGGTGGCAGTGTGGGGGTGCGGGGGGATTGTATACCAATGAAGGAGCTTTTTCTTTTGCTTTTCAAAGAGAAGAATGAACAGTGGGTGGGGGGTGGGTTGGGCAGGGGAAAAAAGTGCAAAAATGAATGAATGGAAATCCAAAATCTCTGCAAATGTTCATTGAAATTAATTTAAAAAAATGAAAAAAAAAGCAATTAAAAAAAAGTATCTTGAAACAAATGACAATGAAAACACTACTTACCAAACCTCTGGGAAACAGCCAAAGCAGTGATCAGAGGTCATTTTATAGCAATAAGCAAACACATCAATAGGCAGGAAAAAGTGACCATTGACTCTCTAACCCAGTATCTCCAGCAAATTGAAAAAGAACAGCAAGAAAACATGACACCCTCTAAAAAACGGAAATTATAAATTTTAGAGCAGAGATAAATGAAATCAAAAACAGAAAAACAATGAAAACTATCAACAAAAGTAGGAGTTGGTTCTTTGAGGTCCCACCTCTTCTCACTAAGTCTTAGTTGTTGGAATTGATGGAAAACCTCATAAGCAGTTCCTTACTTCACCTCTGCCTTGCATGCGGACTTTCGAGTTGTAAAACAACCTAGTGGTAGATGGAATTTGCTCCAGGACTTAAGAACAATAAATGGCATAGTTGAGCCTCTACATCTTGTGGTTTCTAACCTTTATACTATAATAGGCAAAGTGCTAGTCAATAGGCCTTTTTTTGTAAGAACTACCTTCCCTCTGTAACATGATTTGTGCCACTATTAGAGCCTCTACTTGGCATATTAATTCTTTTTAATTTTAAACTCATGTACTTTAAACTTGTTAGTTAAATTTGTGTCTTCTAGGCAGCAACACTTCCGTGATACATCTTCAAGGATAGGAACATGTACGGCTAAGCACAATTTCTAACAGTGCATTAATTCCAATAGTCTATGTGTTTCCTATTGCCAAAGGGGCCCTTTAGAGTAGTGAGAGAAGATCTTCACCCTGAAACCCACAGCGTCCCTTTTCAGCAGGAAGTAGCTATGAGAAT
>NW_006399946.1:3174447-3192459 GCF_000299155.1 Elephantulus edwardii
ATGCATCAGCTTTGACCGATAAATATTGCGACTAAACTTCAGAGACACTGATCCCAACATAAGGAACTACCATCAGCTGATGTGTTTGAATTCACAGAAGCCATGGAAGCTTCATATAGAAGTTATTAGATGGAGGGCTGGTGAAAGGGAGATAGATGTGAAGGGAGGGGGTAGAAGTGGATGAATATCCTGTGGGATCCTATGAAAAGCTATACCTAAACAAATATGAAAACCTAGAGGAAATGGACAAATACTTAGAAATGCACAACCCACCTAAACTGGCACAAACCAAAACCGAACATTTGAACAGACCCATTATAGAAGAAGAAATTAAAAAGGTAATACAAAAACTTTCAACCAATAAAAGCCCTGGACCAGATGGTTTTACACGTAAATTTTACCAACCATTCAGAGAAAAACTGTCACCAATTCTATGTAAACTATTTCAAAAAATAGAAAAAGATAGAATTCTCCCAGATTCAATCTATGAAGCAAACATAACCTTGACACCAAAGCCAGGAAAGGACACTACCAAAATAGAAAACTATAGGCCAATATCTCTCATGAACATAGATGAAAAAATCCTGCATAAAATATAGGCCAATAGAATCCAATGATACATCAAAGAAATAATTCACCATGACCAAGTGGGATTCATAACAGATATGTAAGCATGGTTCAATATAAGAAAAGCAATCAATGTAATTCATCATATTAAAAAACATAGAACAAGAACCACACGATCCTATCAATTGATGCAGAAAAGTCCTTTTACAAAATCAAACACCATTTCCTGATTAAAACACTCAACAAAATAATATTAGAGGGGAATTTCTTTAACATAGTAAAAAGTATTTATGCAAACCTGAGAGCCAACATGGTTTGGAATGGGGAGAGGTTAAAGGCATTCCCTGTAAGAATGGGAACTAGGCAAGGATGCCCATTCTCACTTATCTTATTCAATATTGTATTGGAAGTCTTAGCGATAGCAATAACACAAGAGAAGGGAATAAAAGGTATCCAAAATGGCAAAGAGGAGGTAAAATTATCTCTATATGTAGATGATATGATAGTATAATTAGAAAACCCTAAACACTGAGCAAGAAAACTACTGGACATAGGTGACCAATTCAGCAAAGTGGCAGGATACAAGATTAACATACAAAAATCAGTTGGATTTCTCTATTGTGAAAAAAGGAACACAGAACTGGAGCTGAGTAAAACAATACCCTTCACAATTGCTAATCACAAGATTAAATACCTGGGAGTAAATCTAACTAGAAGCACAAAGGAGCTATTCAAATAAAATTACAAAACATTACTACAAGAAACAAAAAGAGACCTGGAGAAGTGAAAGAATATCCCTTGCTCATGGATAGGAAGACTCATTATTGTGAAAATGGCATAATACCAAAGACAATTTACATGTTTAATGCAAACCCAATACAAATACCAATCCTATTCTTCAAGGAGATGGAAAAGGCAATCTCCAGTTTCACTTGGAATGGAAAGAGAAGCCCCGAATAAGCAAAGCTTACCAAAAACAGAAGAAAGGTGTGAGGCATCTCACTCCCTGATTTCAAATCCTACTACACTGCCGTGGTGGTTAAGACAGCATGGTACTTGTTCAATGACAGGCACACATATCAATGGCACAGAATCGAGAACCCAGAAATCGCCCATCTTTCTATGGTCAGCTTATTTTTGACAAGAAGATTAAATCAGTTAAGTGGGGAAACAACAGCCTTTTTTAACAAATGGTGTTGGCAAAATTGGAAAAGTAACTGCAGAAAACTCAAGCAAGATCTACACCTTACTCCATACACAAAAAACAACTCAAGGTGGATCATGGACCTAGGACTAAAACCAAGGACTATTATCTTCACTAAAGAAAAGCTTAGAAGAATTCTAGAAGTCCTAATCCACAACATAAACAGTCCTCTATGTATCCTGAAAAACCTACAACCAGGAGACGATCAAATAGATGAATGGGACCTTCTAAGAATCAAGTCCTATGCACATCCAAAAAGTTTTCCAACAGGGTAAAAAGGGAAGACACAGACTTGGAAAAAGTATTTGGTAATGACATCTCAGGTAAGGGACTTATATACAGAATTCATAAAATACTTGAGCACCACAACAAGATAAAGGTAAATAATCCAATAGAAAAATGGGCACAGGATATGAACAGACACTTCACAAAACAAGACATTCAGATGGCAAACAAGCCATGAAGAAATGTTCAAAATACCTAACTCTAAGGAAGATGCACATCAAAACAACTATGGGATATCATCTCACCATAGTCAGTATAGAAAAATTTAACAGAACAGCAAGCAACAAATGCTGGCAAGATTGTGGAGAAACTGGAACCCTTATTCACTGTTGGTGGGAGTGTAAAATGGTGCAACCCCTGTGGAAGGTGGTATGGCGCTTTGTAAAAAAGTTGCAAACAGAGATGCCATTTGACTCAGCAATTCCACTACTGGGAATATTTCCCAAAGAGACCATAACTGACATCTAAGAAGATACATGCACACCCATGTTTATTGTGGCTTTGTTCACAATAGGAAGGAGTTGGAAACAACTTAACTGCCCATCAACAAATGAGTGAATAGAGCAGCTCTGGTATATTCACACAATGGAAAACTAGGCTGCATTGGAAAAACAAGGAATTCCTGAAATATTATACAAAATGGGTGACCCTGGAGGACATTATGCTGAGTGAAATATCTCAGTCACAAAAGGACAAATACTTCTCAGTGCCGCTGTTGTAAAACAGGACTGACATCGTGGTTGGGGGGAGACTGAGAAAGATGGGTTCAATAATGCATACTGTATTGAAACAGATGAGGGAGAAAACTCTGCAAAAGGGATATGTGATTAGGGATTTTTTGTCATGACAGGAGTTCAGAACGAAGGCTGCATAGTGGAGTGGACCTAGGGGGAGGGATTGTAAAACAATGAGAGAATTTTTCTTTTAGTATTCCTAAAGGGTAGTGTATTGGAGGGAAGGATCGGAAGGGGAGGAAAGTGCAACAATGAATGAATGGAAATCCAAAGTCTCTGTAACTTTTCCTTGAAATTAATAATAATTTTTTAAAAAAATTCAATAAAATACCTACAAACCTATTTCTATGAAAATTATGTTTATGATATTCTACAAATACTACTCTGCTATTTAGGAAAGTTACAAGTTGCTATTTACTTAAGACAGTCTAACAACAAGCAACAACAACACAACAATGCATCCAGATTCATTTAAAAACAGTAATGATAAGATATTAATGAGGTTTTAAAATATGTTAAAATTAGATGACAGTTTGGTATAGTAAAAAGAACATGTTCTGGGGTGATTTCTTCTTGCTTGTAAGAATACTGCCCATCTTCCAACATTGTATGAGTGTGCACTATGAACAGTAACTGCTACCATTTATACCCAGCAGCATCAATTATAAAGTGTTATGCATAGCTAACTATTATCAATACAGTTATACAACCTCTTGTCCTCAAAATTGAAAGAAGGGAGATGCATGTATCACACTTACCAGTTCTTCATTTTCAAATTCTAAATTATATTGTGCTGCATCTTCTGTCACTGGTTTTTGAACAATGTTTCTACAGACGAGCCAGATGGTCAGACTAGCAAAGAACATCCCAATATCAGGCAGAAACACTCTGATCCCATTGCCAGCATCAGCTCCTTTTAAGCTGTAGAAGGGAGGGGGGTAGGAGAGAGAAAATAATTTGGCTGTTTACATATTTCTGGTCAAACCTTTTTAGGTGTTTGAGTTTTTTCAGCCCTAAAGAAGTCACTTGGGCCTTGCTTATGGCTGAATCTCCAGCTTGGAGCAGTTGGATTCTGGAAGCTAAGTGGTTTTGATTTACTTGAAAGTTGGATGTAAATTGTTTAGGCATTTTTAATTTTGTTAACAACGAAGTGTAAGCTTATTGGCGGTTTCTGATTTAGTTATTAATCAGCTGTGGGCTGAAAGCCTCTTTTTTAAGCAGTCAGGACCTGGTCTGGAGAGGTCTCTAACTGAAGAGTTACCCGGTGCATTGGATCTCCTTATTTCTTGACTCCTGGTACCAAGCCTGCAGCCCTCAGGCCCAACTGACTTTTAAATACAAAGCCTCACTCAGCATAATGTCCTCCAGGGTCACCCATTTTGTATAATATTGCATGAGTTCCTTGTTTTTCAATGCAGCCTAATTTTCCATTGTGTGAATATACCAGAGCTTCTCTACCCATTCGTTTGTTGATGGGCACTTAGGTTGTTTCCAACTCCTTGCTATTGTGAACAAAGCCTCAACAAACATGAGTGTGCATATATCTATCTGCTTGGGTGTCTCTTATGGTTTCTTTGGGGTCTATTTGCAGTAGTGGGATTGCTGGGTCAAATGGTATCTCTATTTGCAAGTTTTTGAGAAAGTGCCATACTGTCTTCCATAAAGGTTGCACCATTTTACACTCCCACCAACAGTGAATAAGGGTTCCAGTTTCTCCACAACCTCGCCAGCATTTGATGTTTACTGTTTTGTTACATTTTGCCATTCTTACTGGGGTGAGATGATATCTCATAATTGTTTTGATTTGCATCTCTCTTAGAGCTAGTGATTTTGAACATTTCTTCATGGGTTTGTTTGTCATCTGAATGTCTTGTTTGGTGAAGTGTCTGTTAATATCCTGTGCTCATTATTCAATTGGGTTGTTTACTTTTATCTTGTTGTGGTGCTCAAGTATTTTATAAATTCTAGATATAAGTCCAATATCTGACATGTCATTACCAAATACTTTTTCCCAGTTTGAGGCTTCTCTTTTTACCCTGTCGGAGAAGTTTTTGGATGTGCATATGGTTTTGATTCTTAGAGGTTTCTAGTCATTTATTTTATCCTCTCCGGATTGTAGATTTTTTAGAATGCTTGGAAGACTGTTTATGTTGTGGATTAGGACTTCTAGAGTTCTTCCAAGCTTTTCTTTAATGAAGTTTATAGTCCTTGGTTTTAGTCCGAAGTCCATGATCAACTTGGAGTTGTTTTTTGTATATGGAGTGAGGTGTGGATCTTGCTTGAGTTTTCTGCAGTTACTTTTCAAATTTTGCCAACACCATTTATACACTGTTGCTGGGATTGTAAAATGGTACAACTATAGTGGAAGACAGTTTGTCATTTCCTCAGAAAGTTTAACACAGAAATTCCATATGACCCAGCTGTTCCACTCCTTGGAATATACCCCAAGAAAATTAAAACTGAGGCAAAAATGGAGACATGTACACAAATTTTCATAGCGGCATTTTTCATTATTGCAAGAACATGGAAACAGCCCAAATGTCCAACCACAATCGAATGGATTGGGAAATTGTGTACTTACACACAATGTAACTCTAAGCAGTATGAAGGAACAATGAATTTGTAATCACTACCTAACTTGGGAAAGACCGGAGAACATTATGAACTAACTCAGTCCCACAAAGACAAATACCGTATAAGACCATTTTGGTAGAAACAGATAACTAGTAAAATGTGTATGAGGATTTATATCGTGATGGGAAAGTCTGCTGTTAGGGACCTCTCTAAAGTACTCAGGAGCAACAGTGTCTCTCTGGAGACTAAGGTGCGCCTGATACAGGCCATTGTCTTTGCAATCGCTTGTTATGCATCAAAGAGTTGGACAATGACTAGGGAGGACAGAAAGAGAGTGGATGCTTTTGAGCTGTGGTGCTGGAGAAGAGTACTGAATGTACCATGGACTGCCAGGAAAACAAACAGATTCATCTTGGAGAGGATTAAACCAAGCTACTCCTTGGAGGCAAGGATTCTGGGGCTTCGTCTGACATACTTTGGACATGTTGCCAGGAGGGACGGGTCCTTGGAGAGGGACATCATGCTTGGGAGGGTGGAGGAACGGCGCAGGAGGGGAAGACCCTCTATGCGATGGACTGACTCGGTGACTGGGGTAATCGGGATGGGTGTGTCAGAGGCAGTGCGGTTGGCACAGGATAGAGCAGGATTTAGGGCTGTTGTGCATAGGGTCGCTATGAGTCCCAAACGACTCGACGGCACATAATAACAAACAGCAAATGTTGGGAGCAGAGAGGTGAGTAGGGGTGGGGAGTAATCATAGAATTGTACATTTTAATGTGTGGAGGGAGGATTTGGATGAAGGAAATGCATAAGATCCAGTGTGAAAAATAATGTAGACAAACTTTGTAAGTCAACCAGCATAACATAAAAAATGATATTTTAAAAAAATGAAGAAACAGATCTCTTGGAGTTTATCCAGCCAGAGATCTTCTTCAAGGCAAAGAGGAAAATACTTTATCTCACATATTTTGGACACAGAGGAATTTCCAGAAATAGCATATGATCAAGAGGCAATGGCGATGAAGGAGGTAGTTCAGGCTGCTCTGAAGGACTTAGCAAACAATAAATCCCCACGAATTGATGGAATACCAATTGACATATTTAAACAAACAGATGCTGTGCTAATGTGCTCACCAGATTGGGCCAAGAAAACTGGAAGACAAGTACCTGGCCAAGTGACTGGAAGAGATCCATGTTTACTCCCATCCCCCCCAAAAGATGATGTGACAGAGTGTAGAAATCATCATACAATATCTATTATATCACACACAAGCAAAATCCTGCTTAATATTATCCCGAAACAACTTGAACAGTACATTGACAGAGAACTACCATAAATACAAACTGGGTTTAGAAGATGCCATGGCACTAGGGACATCATCATCAATGTAAGATTGACGTTGGCAGAAAGCAAAGAGTAGCAGACGGATACCTATCTGTGTTTCATTGACTGTGCAAAGGCATTTGACTGTGTGGATCACAACGAATTGTGGTTAATGTCGAGGAGAATATAAGCTTATGCAAAACCTGCATTTGGACCAGGAAGCAGTCCTCAGAACAGAGCCAGGAAACACTGCATGGTTTAAAATCAGGAAGGAATACATCAGGGATGTATTCTGTCTCCATAACTTTTCAATCTATACACAGAACAGATTGTTCAGGAGGTAAGGATGTTTAAGAAGGAATGTGGCATCGGAGGAAGACTCATCAACAACCTATGTTACAAAGATGACACAACCTTGCTTGCTGAAACTGTAGAGGACCTGATCTTCACCCTGAAGCCCACAGCGTCCCTTTTCAGCAGGAAGTAGCTAAGAGAATACGCCGTCCCCTTTTCCTTATGACTCAGGGTGAAGTCTTCTCAGGGAGGAGTGATAGGGAATGGCAAAGGACACACTGACAAAGAAGATTAATCAGAACTGGCTTTGACAAGCACTGTGGCATTTGGACAAGAACAAACTGGGAGGAGGGTAGAGAGAATAGTGCAACAATGAATGAGTGGAAGCCCAAAATTTCTGTAAATGTTTATTAAAATTAATAAAATATAATAATAATTAAAAAAAAAGTGTAGGAACATATATGACAATATTTTCTACCTGTTTACAACACACCTCTATAAGGACATCTTAAAAGCTTGCCCTGACATCCTGTCAAGAGAAAACTGATTGCTAAGAAAATGAACATGACATCATTAATTTAGTCGTGTAAACTTCTGCAGTATTTATTTATTCTGAAACAATATGGACAATAAATAATTTCTGAAAAGGAGTTGTCGATTCCCGCTTTTATGGGAAAGTAGATTCTACTATATTAGGGAGCGGTGGGGTCTTAGTGGTAAGGAGTTGCACTGCTAAGGTGCTTAGTTGGAATCCACCAGCTGCTCCACTGGAAAAACATGTGATTTATTGCCTCTGACATCCTGCTGGAGGGTCAGCTACGGGTCAGTTCTGACTCAAAGGTACACAACAACAAGAAGTATTACTGCAAGAAAGCACAGGTGCAGATAGCCAAGTCTTCCTTTCTGCTATAAAATGTTAGGTAAGAGTTCTCTTTTATTATTTTTGGAGAAAGTTTTATCTGATTCAAGAAGTCTTTTTTCCCCTTTTGATGTGACCACTTTAAGTATATAGCTGGCAAGTAAAGTTACAGAAAATAGTTAAAGGAGGAAACAGTAATGTCTATTACCGTTCTCTAAAAGACCATTGAAAAATATAACAGGAATAGTTTTTATGAGAATGAAAGGGTTAAAAGAAACAAACAAATCCATATTAAAGAGTACTGCTTGCCATAGCTAGTCTTGGAACTTTAAGTTTAGTATACTTTCAAGAGACCAATTTTTAAAAGTTTTAGTAATTCTGCCTTTCAATGAGAAAACACAGAACGGCATTTTAAGACAAAAATTAAATTCTAAATGATCATGAGCCACTCCAAATGGACTTTTCAAGTACAGAAAGGTACTTGGACTAAAGTGTAAAAACCCTGTCTTTGTTACTGTTGTTAAAAAAATTCTAGTTACAGATGAGGGAAAGAACTGTTTAAAGGAATATATGATTAGGTATTATTTGCCTGACAAAAGTCCAGAATAAGAATTGCATAGTAAAGTGGACTGAGTGTATTATATAACAATGTAAGAAGTTGTTTTTTTTCAAAAAGAAAGCGAACTGGCAGGGAGGAAAACGTACAACAATGAATTGATGGGAAAAATAAATATTAATTAAAAAGAGGGGGAACAAGCTGTAGTTATGTGTCAAACTAATTGAAAGGCTTGTGGTTTGAACTCACCAGCATCTCTGTGGCAGAAAGATGTGGCAATCTGCTTCTATAAAGATTTACTGCCTTGGAAACTCTATAGCCAATTTTCTGTCCAGTGGATTGCTATGAGTCAGAATTTGACTCAATGGCAATGTGTTTTGCGGTTTTGTTGATAGTTGCCATCAAGTAAATTGTGATTCAGGGCAACCCCAAGGGTACAGAGAAAAACAGCTCCACAGGCTTTTCAGCACTATAACCTTTTGAAAACAAATTGACAAGTGTGTCTTTCCCAGTGCTTCTGGGAGAGTTTAAACTGTCAGCTTTCCAAGTAGTTTGTCTAGGGCTCAACTATTTGCACTACTGAGGGACCCCCTAAAACAAAGTATATAATCTCAAGTTTTAGGAACACTTGTGACTTAAGACTATGTCCACAGAGCTGCAAAATAAGAGAGTAAATCAAGACATAAGAAAACCATAAAGACTTCTGGGGATAAAGGTGGATAAAGTGGCAGGACAGACTCTCTTGAATAAAGACACTAGAATATAAAGATAATAGACATAGATGATAAATCTAGAACCTTGTGTTTACAAAGAAAAGACAAAGAAGTATTTTAAGCACTAACAGAATAGGGGGAAAAAATCAATGAAAACATCAAATAAGGAGACAGACTGAACACAGAACAATGAAACATCAGCATAGCCACGTGTAACAGCTGTCTGCTCAGTGCGGAAGCCTGATTATTAACATTAGTAGGTAGATGATGACAAGAAAAGGACAATCTCCACCCTTCTTGTCCCTCATGTTCTCTAGGAGATTAAGGGAGTTACTTTTTTTCTCCTTTCCCATTGTGAGCTACCAGAAAAATGTCAATGTTCCCCTAACATATCTCAGTTGGCTGAGTCCAGGATTATGTCATTTTGTATCCCACACTGGAAGTATGCATGGCTTTCAACTATAAAACTCTCTTTGGAAGCTGGTGGATTGTGTCATGAATGGCCTGCAATCAGTCCCTGGATTAGAAAGGGCACTAGCTCCAAAGATTTTGTCTGTTATTAGGCACCTTTCATGGCATATGTCATGATCACACTTGTAGCAGTGCACCCTCGGAAAAGTGTGCCATCCTTGAACATTTTAAGTAAGCACTGACTATCTCTTTAACCAAGAATCTCTGGCTAGGTATCCATTCCTTACACTGGCAGACACTATAGCTACCCAGGCAATCTAGCCTAGTTTCCTCTGAAGTTAGCAGAAACTCTGTTACAGGCAGGATTCTCCACCATTTAATATCTCATAGACTAAAAAAGGATGCTACCCTTCACCTGGTTCACATCTTGGTGATTCAGGCACCTTTCAGATGAGTAAAAACTCTGGCATAGCTTTACATCTTGACTCTAGCTATTTGCTAGAATGGCAGATGGACTTTCCCAGATCAGATGTCTTGCTTCAAACTCACATGACAGTAACAAGAGCACTAATTAGGTGTTCAAGGCTCTCTACTCCACAGTATTATTTCTTTCCCACAACTTTCTGGGTGCTTTGTTTGTTTTTTTTAAAATTTTTATTTTATTTTATTTTTCTATTTTACTCATGATTTTTGTCTTTTTCATACCCCTCTCTTGGAGTCTTCTATGTATTCCTTTCAGTTTTGTTTTTCTCTATTTTCTTTTACTGTCTAATCTTGCTTTTGTTTATTGAGTGTTTTCTTTTATCAATTTGTTTTGTTTATCTTTTCCTTGGCACAATCTGAAAACATATAGCATTATCCTGCTAAGGATAATCCTTACAAATTTTGCCCATTGTGAAAAACTAAAAGCTCATTTCTACTCCAGCTAGTTGATAGAAAAACTGCAACAAACACCAAACCAATCTGCCTGCTACTGCTCTACACAGTAAAAAGACCTGCACATAAAACACCATTCTCTTTCACACCATCTGAAAGATCAAAGGTGAAACATTAAGGATTACAAAATTAGGAAGTAAAGCAATACGTTCACACACCACTATCAGATATAAAAAAATAAATATTATAAAAACTAAAACATCACAATATCTTGGAGGCAGTAGATAACTTTAAAAATAATTAAAAAGTCAAAAGAAGAAGAAAAAAACCACCACCAAAAAAATAACCCCCAAAAATAAAACATGACAACATGGAACAGGAAAGTGACCAAAACATAAACTTAGAAAATACTGGAAAAATCTCAAAAGATAGAGAGAGAATCAGAGGTATCAGCTCACAAAGGAAAACAACTAGAAAGCAAAAAGAAGGAATGAGAAGTGCAACTACATAATTGAAGTCAGGGTGACTTCAAGAAAAAGTGACCTGTTTCAGAGTTGAGAATAAAATAGTTACTTAGCACATAACCTCAAAAAATTCAATAAGCTTTCTCATCAAAATAAAATAGGAAAATGATAAAGACTTAGTAAAATTTTATCATTGCTTTAAAGATAGCAATGGAGAAAATGACAAGAAAAGCCATAAATAAAATCAATGTAAGACAAAAAACAGATGGAACAAAGACAATGAATAAGGAAAACCAAGGAATAACTGAAGACTTTGATTTATGGCATTGAAAAACGTTAGTGAATATACTATGACCTTGCAAAAGAACAAATAAATCTATTTTTGAGAAAGTACAACCAAGATGCTCCTCAGAGGCAAAGATAGTGAAATGTCACCTCACATACTTTGGGTATACTGTCAGGAGATATCAATTTTTGAAAAAACACATACTGGGGAACTTAGAGGGTGAGCCAAAGAAATGAAGACTCTCAATGGGAAGAACTGACCTAATGACTGGAACAATGGATCTGAGCTTGAAAGAGTTTCAGTCTCTTGTTCACGTGGTCACCATGAGTGAAAGCCAATTTGAGGCCCTTAACAACAACTCCCTTATGAACATAGATGCAAATATTTTTATACGTTGTTGGTGGGATTTTAAAATGGCACATCCATTCTGGAAGGCAGCTTGGCATTTCCTCAAAAAGCTAGATATATAAATTCCACATGACTCAGCTATTCCACTGCTTGGAATATACCCTGAGAAAATGAGAACTAAGGCACAAAGAGAGACTTGTACACCAGTGTTCATAGCAGTGTTATTCACCACCACAAGGACATATAAACTGTCCAAATGACCAACCACAATGGAACAGATTGAGAAATGATGGTACATTCACACAATGGAATACTATCCAGCACACAGGAGCAATGATTTTGTAGATTACTACCTAATATGGGAGGGACTGGAGAGCATTATGGCAAGTGAACTAACTCAGTTACATAAAGACAAATATTGTATAGGATTATAATTGTAGAGTGTGTATGGGAATCCAAGATGGGGGCTTAAACATAGGGTGACACAATTTGAAGGGTGAAGGGAGGAATTGGTAAAGGAAATGGGAAAGGTCTGGTGTGAAAAACAATGTATATGAACATTATGAACTTTGTATGTAAACCACCATAAGATATAAAAAAAATTAACCAAATGAACAAAAAATCCTACCAAATAGAATGCAATAGTACACCTCAAAACATCTTCCAACCGGATCAAGTGGGATTCATATCAGGTATTCAAGGACTATTCAACATTAGAAAAACAGTGTTATCAATCATATCAATAAAACAAAGGGAAAATCCGCATGACCAACTTAGTTGATGAAGTAAAGGAATTTGACTGATAAAGCACTCAACAAAAGAAATGGGGGAAAATTCCCCAATATCATTTAAAGCATATACACAAAACCAATAGTAATGATTACTATCAAGGAAAAAAATGAAGGCATTCTCTTTATAAACAGAAACCAGGCAATCTACTCTACTCGATATCATAACCTGCATTATGCAGAGGACACAACCATGCTTACTGAAAGTGAAGGTGGATTTGAAGCACTTGCTGTAGAAGATCAAGGAATGCAGCCTTCAGTATGGATTGTGTCTCAATATCAATAAAACAAAGACTCTTACCACTGGACCAATAGTCCATGTCATGATGGATGGAAAGGAGATTGAAACTATCAATAGTTTCACCTTGTTTGGATCCACAATTAACACCCTTGGTATGAGCAGTCAGGAAGTAAGGAGATGCATTGCAGTGGGAGAATCTGTAGTTAGGGACTTTTCCAAATCATTGAAAAGTAATGATAAAATTTTAAGGACTAAGGTGTGTCTGATTCAGGCCATAGTCTTTCCGATTACTAGCTATGTATCCAAGACCTGGACAATGAATAAGGATGACAGAAAAAGAATTGATGCTTTTGAGCTGTGGTGTTGGAGAAGAGCACTGAAAATTCCATGGATGGCCAAGAAAATGAACAGATATGCCTTGGAGAGGGTGCAGCCAGAGTGTTCTTTGGAGGCAAAAATGATGAGGCTTCGCCTATCATACCTTGGACATATTGCTAGTATATGCTATTCCTGGGAGAAGGACATGATGTTGGGAAGCATGGAGGGTTGGTGAAGGAGAGAAAGACCCTTATCCAGGTGGATTAACAGGGTGACTGCTGCAATGTATGTGAGGAAGTGTGACTGGTTTCAGATCTTTTGTTCATAGGGTGGCTATGAGCTGTACTTGACTCTATGACACCTAACAACAACAACTCAATATTGTATTAGAAGTATTAGGTAGAACAATAAGAAAATAAAGAGTGGGGGGGAAGGCTTCTAAATTGACAAAGAAGAAGTAAAAATAGTTCTATTGATAGATAACATCGTCCTATATAGAGAAAATTGTGAAGATCAACAAGAGAATTAGTAAATCAAATTGATTCAACAAAGTCAACACCGAAAAAAGCAATTTAACTATTCTGTTATAATAAGCAGAATGATGAAAAAATAAACAGTATTTTTAATAGCACATTTATAATAGTAATTCAAACAACAACTTGTAATTGTTGTTATGTGCTGTCGAGTTGCCTACAATGCCCTAAGTGCTGCTCTATCCTGTGCCAATCTTATTGTCTCTGACACATCTAACCCCATTACCACAATAACTGAATCAATACATCTCATCGAGGGTCTTCTTCTCTTGTGCTCTCCCTCTACCCTCCCAAGCATGACATCTCCCTTCATGGACTTGTCCCTCCTTGCAACAAGTCCAAAGTATGTCAACAAAGCTTTAGAATCCTTGCCTCCAAGAAGCAACCTGGTCTCTCACCCTCTCTAGGATGAACCTGTTTGTTCTCCTAGATGTCCATGTTGTATTCAATACTCTTCTCCAGTACCACAGCTCAAAGGCATCGACTCTCCTTCTATCATCTCTAGTCATTGTATAGCTCTCTGAGGCATATAAAAAAATTGTATAGACTATAGTCTGTGTCAGGCACACCTTAGTCTCCAGACTGATGTCATTGCTCTTCAGTACTCTAGAGAGGTCTCTGACAGTAGATTTTTCCAATGCAATTTGTCTCTTGACTTCCTGGCTGATAGTACCAAGAGTGATCACTGAGGAGTTGATCAAACTAAAACTGTTAACAATTTCAATCTCTTCATCATCTATCATGATGCTGCCAATCAGCCCAGTGGTGAGAATCTTTGTTTTCTTGATTTTGAATTTCAATCTATATTGAAGGCTGCAATCCTTGTTTGACCTTCTGCAGCAAGCACTTCAGGTCCTCCTCAGTTTTAGCAAGCAAGGTTGTGTCATCCGCATAACTCAGATAAATATGACTACATATTTAAGAAACCCTACACAAATAAAACTACAAAATACAACTACATGAAGCTCAAAGAAATGTACATAAATGATATGCCATGCTTATCAGCCAGAATAGGAAACACAATGAAAATGGCAATACCAAAAGCAATTTAGAAATACAATGCATCACAGCATTATTTATTTTTCTCTTTTTTTCCCTTTTTTTTTCTATAATTATATTTTATTAATTTTCATAAACATTTATAGAGATTTTGGGCTTCCACTCATTCATTGTTGCACTATTCTCTCTACCCTCCTCCCAGTTTGTTCTTGTCCAAATGCCACAGTGCTTGTCAAAGCCAGTTCTGATTAATCTTCTTTGTCAGTGTGTCCTTTGCCATTCCCTATCACTCCTCCCTGAGAGAGACTTCACCCTGAGTCATAAGGAAAAGGGGACGGCGTATTCTCTTAGCTACTTCCTGCTGAAAAGGGACACTGTGGGTTTCAGGGTGAAGATCTTCTCTCACTACTCTAAAGGGCCCCTTTGGCAGTAGGAAACACATAGACTATTATGGAGATTGATTTTGGAATTCAGATGCACTCTTATTGATTACAGCATTATTTTTTGAAGATTGAAAGGTAATAACCAACTTTATATGAAAATGAAAGAGACTTCATAAAAACTCAGTAATATTGAAGAAAGGAAAAATTAGGAGAACTTACATTTCCTGATCTTAAAATTTACATGTGCTTGTTGTTAGGTGCCATTGAGTAGAATAAAAATGATAGAAACCTTATGAACAATTTAACTGAACCCTGCCTATCTTTCCCATCCTCATCATTTTGAGCAGCCACTGTGCCAATCAATTTGTTTGAGAATCTTCGTCTCTTTTGTCAGCCCTCTAAGAAAGCTGGAGGACAACCAATTGATCAACTGACTGGAAGAGATCTATATTTGTTCCCATTCCAAAGAAAGGTGATCCAACAGAGTGTGGAAATTATTGAATAGTATCATTGATATCACATGCAAACAAGATTCTGCTAAAGATTCTCCAAAAACGACTGGAACAGGTTTACAAGGGGTCCTGGTACTAGGGATATTGTAGCTAATTTTAGATGGATCTTGGCTGAGAGCAGGGAGTACCATAAGAATGTCGATTTGTGTTTCATTGATTATGCAAAAGTGTTTGGCTGTGTGGATAATAACTAACTGTGGCTAACTCTGAAAAGAATGGGAATTCCAGAACACATAACATGCTATGTGAAACCTATACTTGGACCAGGAGGCAGTCGTCAGAACAGAGCAAGAAAACACTGCATGGTTCAAAATTGGGAAGGGTGTACGCCAAGGAAGTGTCCTATCTCCATAACTTTTCAAGCTATACGCAAAAGAGATTATCCGGGAGGATGAGTTGTAGGAGGAGAAATGTGGCATCAGGATTGGAGAAAGACTCATCAACAATCTGTGTTATGCAGATGACAAAATCCTGCTTGCTGAAACTGACGAGGACCTAAAGAGCTTGCTGTGGAAGGTCAAGGACTGCAGCCTTCAGTATGGTTTGAGGCACAATATCAAGAAAACAAAGATTCTCACACTGGGCCGATTTGCAGCATCATGGTGGATGGTGAAGAGTTGAGATTGTTAATAGCTTTAGTTTGCTTGGCTCCATATGATTTTTGATACACTTTTGGCACCAGCATCCAGGAAATTAAAAGACATATTGTGATGGGACAGTCTGCATTTAGAGACCTCTCTAAATTACTGAAGAGCAACGATGACAGTCTGGAGACTAAGGTGTACCTGATACATGGTCTTTGCAATCACTTGCTATACATCAGAGAGCTGTACAATGACTAGGGATGACAGAAGGAGAATTGATGCCTTTGAGATGTGGTGTTGAAGAAGAGTGTTGTATATACCATGGACTGCTTAGAGAACAGATGATCCTGGAGAAGGTGAAGCCAGGCTGCTCCTTGGAGGCAAGAATTCTGAAGCTTTGTCTGATGCACTTTGGACATGTTGCAAGGAGGGAGCAGTCCTTGGAGAGGAATATCATGCTTGAGAGGGTGGAGAGACAGCACAGGAGAGGAAGACCTTCGATGAGATGGATTGATTCAGTGACTTGTGTAATGGTGGTAGGTGTGTCAGAGACAATAAGATTGGCACAGGATAGAGGAAGGTTTAGGGATGTTGTACGTAGGGTCATTATGAGTTGCAGGCAATTCGACGGCACATAACAACAACAACAACTCTCCTAATAACATGCCCAAAATATGTGAGATGACACTTTGTCATCCTTGCCTCCAAGGAGCATGCTGATTGCACTTTCTCTTCTCCTACACCATAACTCAAAGGCATTAATTCTTCTTCTGCCATCCTTCCCCCTCCCCAGTTTTCAGATGCAAAGCAAGTGACTGAAAAGACCATGACATGAATGAGACATACCTTGGTTCTCAAACCGACATCACTGCTGCTCATTAATTTGGAGAGACGACCCCCCCCCTAATTTTCCAATGTAAAACATCTCCTGATCTAAGTGCTTCTACCAAGGATGTTGACTGAACATCCAATTAAGATTAATTTGTTGACATTTTCTTTTTTTTTTTTTATATTTTTAAAAATTTATTTTATTAATTTTAATGAACATTTACAGAGATTTTGGATTTCAATTCATTCATTGTTGCACTTTTTTCTCTAATTTACCCCCACCCCCAGTTCACTCCTCTCTTCGAAAAGCAAAAAATAAACTTCTTCATTGGTATACAATCCCCCTTCCCCGAATGCACTCCATTATGCAACCTTAATTCTGGATTCCTGTATAATTTGTTGACATTTTCAATCTATTCTTCATCTACCATAATTTTGCCTATGATTCCAGAGATGAAAATTGTTGTCTTTTTTATATTGAGATGTAATCCACATTGAAGGCCGTAATCTTTGATATTCTGTGAAACGTGTTTCAAATTATGCTTTCAGTAAGAAAAATTGTATCATCTGCATAAAGCAGGTTGTTGATAAATAAAGCAGGCTCCTTCATTCCAAATCTCCCATTCTTCTTCATAAAGTCCATCTTTCCAAATTATTTGTTCAGCATAGGAGAGAGGATATAACACTGACTCTTTCCTGATTTTAAACCTATGTAGTGTTAATAAAGACAGCTTGATTCTTTTATAGAAATAGGAACATAGACCAGTGGAATAGAACTGAGACTCAGAAAGAAATTGACCCATTTAATTTAATTAAATGGGGAAAAAAAGAGCCATTTAAACAAAGGATGTTGAGAAAGCAGAATATTTGCAGAAAATTGAAATATCATCCATACATAACACCACATACAAAAATTAACTCCAGATGTATCAAGGCCATAGGTGTAAAATGTATACTGTAAAGGACATTGTTGTTGATTGCCTTCGAGTTGAGCATGACTGATAGAGACCCTATGAAAAAAAGGCCTCAAGCCCCTCTACAACTATTGAGCTTTATCAAATTCATAGTTTCCAGAGGCAAGTTGTTTAGGAAGTGGATACCACTTCTACTTCCAAATCTGTCATAGAATGTTATCAACTGAATCCCTTGAGATACATAATGACCCTATGCCTTTCCATAGTCGATGAAACACATAATGACCCTATGTACTTCCATGTCCTGAGCCAGTCTCACTAATTCTGACACACCAAACTCCATCATCCCAGTTATTGTATCAATCCATCTCATCCAGGGTGTTCCTCTTCTCTGCTGTCTGTCCACCCTTCTTTTTT
>NW_006399946.1:3197249-3203624 GCF_000299155.1 Elephantulus edwardii
TTTGCTCTTGAATATTGTGTGGGATGGTTTGCTTTCTTCAAGACATTGGCATGTGCTCTTGAGATCAGATGGGTAGCTACCAAACTTGTGCGTTTATCTGACTTTATGACTTCAGAAAAATGTCAGTTCAGCGCCTGCTAGGGCAATCTCTTCTCTGTCCACCCTTCCGAGCATGATGTCCTTATCTAAGAAATGATCAATCTCTCCTGGCCACGTGCCCAAAGTAAGTGAGGCAGAGCTTCAAAATCCTAGCCTCGAAGGAGAGACTTAGTTTCACCCTCTCTGAGACAGATGTATTTGTTTTCTTGGCAGTCCATATGTTCAATATGTTCAAGAGTATGTTCAGTACTCTTCTCCGGCACCACCACTTGAAGGCATCTATTCTTCTTCTTCTTACATCCTTAGCCACTGTCCAACTCTCTGAAGCATAACAAGTAATTGAGAAAACCCATGGCCTGGATTAGGTGCACTTTTGTATCTAGACTGATATTGTTGCTTTTCAGCACTTTGTAGAAGTCCGTGGCAGCAGATTTTCCCCAAAGTAATTAGTCTTGATTTCGTGACTGCTGGTGTTGATTGTGAAACAGAGCAAGCTGTAATTGCTAACAAACTTAATCTTTTCTCCATCAATTATGATGTTGCCAATTGTCCCAGTGGTGAAAAGCTTTGTCTTCTTGATGTTGAGCTTCAATCCATATTGAAGGCTACAGTCCTTGACCTTTTGCAGCAAGTACTTCAGGTCTTTCTCAGTTTCAGCAAGCAATATTGTGGGTTGTTAATGAGTCTCCCTCTAACCTTGACACCACACTCTTCCTCATAAAGCCCTGCTTTCTGAATGATCTGTTCTTCATACAGATTGGAAAGGCAAGAGGACAGAATGCATCCCTGATGCACTCCTATCTTGATTTTGAACCATGCAGTGTTTCCTTGCTCTGTTATGAAGACAGCTTCTTGGTCCAAGTATAGGATTCATATAAGCGTATTCTGAGATTTGCATTTTCCTCAAGGATAGCCCCAATTTCTTGTTATCCACACAGTCAAATGCCTTTGCATAGTCAATGAAACACAGATAAACATTTTTCTGGTACTCTCTGCTTTCTGCCAAGATCCATCTGACATTGGCAATAATGTTTCTAGTGCCACGACCTCTTCTAAATCTAACCTGTATTTCTGGTAGTTCTTTGTCAATGTACTGTTAAAATCTTTTCTGGAAAATCTTAGCAGGATTTTGCTAGTGTGTGATATTAGTGATAATGTAAGATAATTTCTATAGTTTTTTTAAAGGAGAAAAAATAGGAGCAGTTTAGATTTTTATTCAGTGACATAGTTATTGTTATGTGCTGTTGAGTTGCCTATGACCCATAGCTACGCAGAGTACAGCAGCTCTGAACACTGCCTTGTCCTGAGCCAGTTTCACTAATTTCGACACACCAACCCCCACTGGCCCAGTTACTGTATCAATCTATTTCATCCAGGGTCTTCCTGTCCTGCACTGTCCCTCTACCCTTCCAAGCATGATGTCCTTCTCCAAGGATGAATCTCTCGTGGCCACATGCCTGAAGTATATGAGATGGAGCTTAAAACTCCTAGCCTCCAAGGAGAAAATTGGACTCACACTCTCCAAGACAGACCTATTTGTTTTCTTGGCAGTCCATGGTATGTTCAAGACACCACAATTTGAAGGCATCAATTCTGTCATCCTTAGTCATTGCCCAACTCTCTGAAGCATAACAAGTAATTGCAAAGAGCATACATTGGATTAGGTGCATTTTAGTCTCTGACATAGACTATCAAAATTAACAGAAATTGAAATTTCAAGAGAGGATAATTAGATGAATGAGAAGATATCTTAAAAATTAAATTGCATATGCATCAATACTTCTCCAGGAATGTTGGAGGGCTATAGACTGGGAGAAATATTTGGTACTGACACATCTCACAAAAGACTCATATCTAAAATGTATAGAAAATTTCAAACCCTGAGCTAGAAAAGAACAAAAATCAAATTACAAAATGAGGAGAAGGCATGACTTGCAACTTCTCCAAAGACATTACAATAGCAAAAAAAAATAAATAAATAAATTAAAAGAGGAAATATTCGGGATAAAGAACTAGTGCGTTAGGTGGCAATGAGCCAACTACTCATGTTGTTATGTGTCAAAGAGTTGTCTCCAATTCAGTGACCTATGTACATTAGCTCTGAACCCTGCTTTAGCCTTAGCCAGTCTCACCATTTCTGAACACTTACCCCCAATTACCCAGTGTCAATCTATTTCATCCAGGGTCTTCCTCTTCTGTACTGTCCTTACATCCTCCAAGCATGATATCCTCCTCCAAGGCCTGGTCCCTCCTTGCCACATGCCCAAAGTATATGAGACAGAGTTTCAAAATCCTTGCTTTCAAGGAGCAACAGAGTTTCATCTTCTCCAGCACAGATCTATTTGTTTTCTTGGCTGTCTATGGTACATTCAATACTCTTTTCCAGCACCACAACTCAAAGACTTAATTCTTTTGTCATCTTAGTCACTGTCCAGTTTTCTGATGCACAGAAAGTAGTTGCAAAGACCCTGGTTCAAATCAAGCACATCTTAGTCTCTAGACTGACATTGTTTCTTTTTTAGGACTTTGGAGACTTCCCTGACAATAGAATTCCCTAATGCAATTCGTCTTTTGATTTCCTAATTGCTGGAGCTAACATTGGAGTCAAGCAAGCTGAAACTGTTAAAACTCTCAATTTCTACTGCATCTATTACACTGCCAATTGGTCCACTGATGAGAATCTTTGTATTCTTAATGTTGAGCTTCAATCCATATTGAATGCTACATTTCTTGACTTTCTGTAAGCAAAAGTTTAAGGTTCTCCTCAGTTTCAGCAAGCAAGATTGTATCATCTGTATAACGCAGGTTATTGATGAGTTATCCTCCGAACCTGATGCCACATTCCTCCTTATAATGTCTGGCCTGCTGAATGATCTATTCTCATATAGATTAAAAAGGTGGAGACAGGATGAACTCCAGGATAAATGCACTTCATTCCTGAGTTTGTACCATGTAGGGTTTCCTTGGTCTGTTCTGATAACTGCTTCCTGGTATATACTTCCCAAGTATAAGTTTCACAGGAGGACAATCAACTGTTCAGGGATTCTCATTCTTCTCAAGATTAGCCACAATTTGCTGTGATCCACACAGTCAAATGCCTTTCCATAGTCAATGAAGCACAGACAGTCTTCTGGTACTCTCTGCATTCAGCCAAGATATGTCTGACATTGACAATGATATTCCTAGTGCCACAACCTCTTCTGAAATCAGTTTCTATTTCTGGTGTTTCTGCCAATGTATTGTTCCAGGCAGTTTTGGATAATCTTCAGCAAGATTTTGTTTACATGTGGTAGCAGTGATATTGTTTGATAATTTCCACGCTCTATGAGATCTTTTTTTGCAATGGAAATGATATGGATATCTCTCAGTCTGTTGGCTAGGTAGTTGTCCTCCAAATCTCTTAGTGAGTATGTCTCAGGTAGCATCTGTTTGCTGATATACGTCAATTGGTGTTCCATAAATTCCTAGGGCCTTGTTTTTTGCCAGTTCCTTTGGAGTTCTTGAACTTCCTCTTTCATCATCATTGCCTCGTGTTTACGTGTTGTTTCCTGAAATTCTTCTGTGTCAGTCAACTCTTTTTGATACAGTGACTTTGTTTATTCCTAGGATCTTCTTTTGCTGCTTCTTGCATCATTCTAGATTTTGCTCATAGAATCCTTCAGTATTGCAACTTGAGACTTGAACAAATATTTCAGTTTTTTTAACTTGAGAAAAACAGAGCATATTCTTCCCTATTTATTCTCCAACTTCAGCTCTTTGAAAATTTTATTACAATGCTTTGTTTTTCCTTTCTGAGCTGCCTCTTGATAAATTCTGTTCAGCTCCTTAACTTTCTGATTTCTTCCCCTTGTTTTGGCTTCTAGGTGTTTTAATGTAATATTCAGAGTCACATCTGATATGCATTGCAGTTTTTTTTCCCCTCTGTCTTTTTAATAACCTTTTGCATTCTTTCTGGATGATATTCTTGATGTCCTCCCACATCTCATCTGCTCTTCCCTCATTAGTGTTCAATGCCCAAAGTCTGTTCCTGAGATGGTTTTCAAATTCAGGTGGAATAGATTCAAGGTCAGATTTTGGTTCTTGTGAATTTGATTTTATTTTCTTCAGCTTTAGTTCGAACTTGAAGGCAAGTAGTTAATTATCTGTTCCACAATCAGCACCTGCCCTAGATTTAACAGCAAATATTGAGTTTTCCTATGATTCGTTCCACAGACATAATCAACATAATTCTTGCGCATACCATCAAGTGAAGTTCATGTGCATATTTATAGTAAATGTTTCTTACTAAAGGCATTTGCATTGAATAGCTCATTGATTGTATAAAATTCTGCCATTCTATCTCCAACCTTGTTTCTTTCACCAAGTCCATGTTTTCCAACTACTGATCCTTCTTCCCTGTTTCCAACTTTTGCATTCTAGTCATCCATTGATATTAATGCATCTTGGTTGCTTGTTTGATCTACTTCTGAGTGCAATAGTTGGCGGAACATCTATTTCCTTCTCTTTGTTTCTTGTTTTTGGTGCATATATTTGAATTAAAGTGGTATTAACCAGTTGTCTTGTTTGTGTATGGATATTAGCCTGTCACTTACAACATTATATTTAAGATGGATTTAGAAATAGCATTTTTAACTATGTATGTGACCCCATTTTTTCTTTTCTCACCTTTTCATCTCTGGTATAGGATATCACATGATCATCTGATTTAAAATGTCCCATGCCTTTCCATCTCCTTTCATTAGTACCTAGTATGTCAATACTTATTTCTTTCTTAACAATATTCAGTTTTCCTACATTCACATTCCTCTTATTCCATGTTCTAATCATTAGTGCCTGCTTACAACTGTTCCTCCTCCTTTATGTTTCCAAATATATATGAGAGCTCAGCTTTTGATGGCATACCTGTAGTCTACTTTAAGAGTGCTCTATTGTACACAGAGTTTCAAGACCTGTTATTTTGGAAGTGGACTGCCAATCCTTCTCCCTACTCTGTTTTAATTTGGATGATCAGCTTTAGAACAGTATCTGAAAGAAAAGCATTCAAAAGGAGCAGATGAGAAAGACATTTACCTACTGCAAAAGAAAACCAAAGATTCAGTGTTGGTCCTCTGCTTTGACTCATTTGCCTTGGTTCCATCCCTTTCCCTTCTCCATCAGCATCCCTTTTACCCCTGCATAGCCTAGCCAGTTCTTCCCTTTGCCCAGTCAACCCTTCATAAGATTGCTCAGGCCTCAAGTAGTTTTCATAATACTTCACACCTTGTCCTGCTGCTGGTCTTTCATGATGATGCCAATCATTTCCAAGTTTAGGAGGCTCTAAATCCAAATCCCAGCTACCAACTTTAAGAAAGGATATTTCTCTGAGTCAGTTCCATAGAAAGGTCCTTATCTCTGAGTTTCTGCTCCAGGACTGTTTTTTTGTGACTTAGTATATCTATTCTTCCATATGAGGCATACAGCTATCATAGCAAGATAATTTCTCAACTACTCATAGCAACCCAAAGAACAGCAGCTCTATCTTGCACCATTCTCACAATCCCTGCTTTGTTCAGGTCCATTGTTAAAATCTCTGTGTCAGTCCATAATTTTAAGACCTTCCTTCGCATAATCAATGACCTATTCATTGCAAATACATTTTATGAGAAATATAAACTCAGGTTATACACATGGATTTAACCTGTTGATATGCATAGGAATTAGATCGATTTTATCTATGGAAAAAACCTCTGGAGAAGCTCAATATCAGCTGTGAAAACGAGGCCAGGAGCTGATTGTGGAACAGACCACCAACTACTAATATACAAGTTCAACCTGAAGCTGAGGAAAATTAAACCGAATCCACGGGAACAAAAATATAACTTTGAGTTAATCCCACCTGAATTTCAGAACCATCTCTGGAACAGGTTTGAGGCCTTGAACACTAAAGAGCGAAGGCATGATGTGTTGTGGGAGGATGTCAAATGTATCATCCAGGAAGAGTGCAGACAGTCATTACGAATACAGAAGAGGAAGAAAAGACCAAAATGGATGTCAGAAGAAACTATGAAGATTGCACTGGAATGTAGAGAAGCCAAAGCACAAGGAAGAATTCAAGATACTAAAGAGCTGAACAGGATTCCAAAGGGCAGCACCGAATGACAAAGCAAAATATTACAATGAAATGTGCAAGGAGCTGGAGTCGGAAAATAAAAAAGGCCGAACTCGCTCAGCATTTCTTAAGCTCAAAGAACTGAAGAATAAATTCAAACCTCGAGTTGCTATAATCAAGGATGCTTT
>NW_006399946.1:3205007-3235195 GCF_000299155.1 Elephantulus edwardii
GGAAGGCCCTCTATGAGGTGGATTGATTCAGTGACTGGGATAATCGGGATGGGTGTGTCAGAGACAGTGCGATTGGCACAGGACAGAGCAGAGTTTACGGCTGTTGTACATAGGGTCGCTATGAGTCACAAGCAACTCGACGGCACATAACAACAACAATATTGTGTGATCAGTGTGACACTAGCTCTGAGGCATATGTGTTTCTTGTTGGCGTATATTCCATGCCTGAACATCCTTTACATCAATATCCATGTGCTGGAAGGGAGTTAAAAAACTTAGGACAGCTGTTAGAGATGACAGAGCTCGTTCTCTGTAGGCAAAAGCACAGCTTAATTATTTAAGCCTTAATTTTAACACCCCTCAAGATTGGAAAGAGCTTTGTCAACTTTGGAATGTTCAGCATACAACAGGAATCCCATATAATCCACAGGGTCAAGCGATTGTCAAGAGAGCACACAAAACATTAAAACTGCAATTAAAAAGGAACAGGGAGAAGCCTAATCCCATAAGGTACAATTACATAAAGCTCTCTTCATGTGAAATGTATTTAATATCTATTAAAATTTTTCAAAACCTCCCATATGTGTGCACTGGCAATCAGATGCACTCTCTAGTGAGCCGCCAATATGGGTTTTGTGGAAGGATCCATTAAATCAAGTATGGAAAGGGCCCAATTTGCTCGTATTTTCCTACAGAACAAACCACATCCTTTGTGGGTTCCTGCTCGTCATGTATGATTCCAACCCGCCTAATGAGAAGATGCATCAACTGAGCATCCATGACAAGAAGATGAGACAGAGGAAAAGGAAGTCAAAGGCCCAGATGCCACAGACACCTGTGACCTTGGGCATGCTGAAGGTACCCAACCAACAGGCTCTTGACCTTAACCCTGGGTCCCTGTGGTACCCAGTGTTTCTGTGTTTCTAACACTGCTTATCACTGCTTTGACCATCTATAGTGCCACAAGAGACATTAATCAGGTTTTGTAAGCTTTTGTTTCTTTACCCACATTTCCTATATGTACGTGGCTCTCCTCACTATCCTATATTCATCTCCCAATCTAATCTGGAAATCAAGTTATGACAATTCTAATATTTTCTATTAACTCCCCAGTTGTCATTACAAGACCAGCAATAGACCTCTTCACAAGAGAGAATGCTCAAGTAGCTGCACTGAATAATCTTTCTACCCTTACCATCATTGGATCATCCTCCTCTCAAGAAACAATGGAGGCCCTACACCAGAGACTTTCCCCTCTTTGAATCTATTTAAAAGAAAAAGGGAGGAGATGGTGAGGAATGTTGGGGAGGCAGGGAGGGCCTCTGGCCAAGACAGATTGTATAGCTCTGGATAAGTGCAAGCCTTTCAGTGGTTTTTAACACAGGGTAGAGAAAGCCTGTGTTTGGCCACACTGGCTTGAGAAAACTTACCACCTGGGTAAATGGCTGCCACATATGTTGAGCTGGGAGTACTTCACAGGAGGCTGAGTTTCTCCTATCCAACCCACATGTCCCCTGTCTGCAAGCTCACCCTATCCTGTCTTCCTGTTTACTTGCTCCTATAATTGTGCTGCAGTCCCCAATGAAGTTGAGCTGGATTAACCCTCTGAACAGCTCTTGGAGTGGTGTGTCTCCGTCGTGCTTACCTCCATCAGGGTGTTGCTATTTGTTGCCGGTGAATGGACAGTGACACACTTCCTTCATGACAGATGTGTTTATTCTTTTGGTAGTCCACGGTGTATTTCATTCTCTTATGTAACACCAAACTCAAAGGTACAGATTCTTCTGTCATCCTTAGTCATTATCTGACTTTCAGATGCATAAGAAATAATTGAAAAGACCACTTTAGTTTTTAAATTGACTTGATTGTTTTTTTAGCCTCCTTGACAGCAGATTTTCCCAGTGCAACATGTCTTCTGATTTGAGTGTTGACTGTAAATCCACATAAAATGAAACTACTAACAACTTCAATCTTTTCTTCATTTATCATGATGCTGCCTATTGGTCCAGTGGTGAGTTGTTGTTGTTGTTGTTTTTCTTCTTGATGTTCAGATTTAATCTATATTGAAGGCTGTAACCTTTGAGCTTCTGTATCAAGTGTTCACGTTCAGCAAGCAAGATTGTAGAGACATAAATAAGAATGTCATGATACATCATTTCATCTAAACAACAATGACAAATTGAATAAGACAGTAAAGGCTGTCCTGGATGTGCTCACTAAGTTGTGCCAGGAAACCTGGAGGACAGCCAGCTGACCAACTGACTGGAAGAGATCGCTATTTGTTCCCATTCCAAAGAAAGGTGACCCAGCAGTGTGGAAATTATCGAATAATATCATTAATATCACATGCAAGATAGATTCTGCTGAAAATTATTCAAAAACATTTGGAACAATATGTCAACAGAGAACTGCCAGATGTGTAGGCTGGATTTAATAGAGGTCATGGTACTAGAGATATTATAACAAATGTTGGATGGATCTTGGCAGAAAGCAGAGAATACCAGAAGAATGCCTATCTGTGCTTCACTGACTATGCAAAGGCTTTTGACTGTGCGGATCACAAGCTGTGGCTGACTCTGAGAAGAATGGGAATCCCAGACCATTTGATCGTGCTAATGCAAAACCTATACTTGGACCAAGAGGCAGCTGTCAGAACAGAGCAAGGAGACACTGGATGGTTCAAAATAAAGAAAGGGGTCCATCAGGGATGTATTTTGCCTCCATACCTTTTCAATCTGTGTGCAGAACAGATCATCTGAGACACTGGGCTGTACAAGGAGGAATGTGGCATCAGGATTGGTGGAAGAATCAACAACCTGCATTATGAAGATGATGCAACCCTGCTTGTTGAAACTGAGGAGGACCTGAAGTGCTTGCTGCAGAAGGTAAAGGACTGCAGTCTTCAATATGGATTGAAGCTCAACATCAAGAAAACAAAGATTCTCACCACTGGGCCAATTGGCAGCATCAGTATGGATGGTGAAGAGATTAAGACAGTTAAGTTTTAGTTTACTTGGTTCCACAGTCAAAACTCTTGGTAACAGCAGCCAGGAAATCAGGAGATGAATTGCACTGGGAAAGTCAGCTCTGAGGGACCTCTCAAGAGTACTGAAGAGCAACGATGTCAGACTGGAAACTAAGGTGGGCTTGATCCAGGCTATATAGTCTTTGCAATTATGTGCTATGCATCGGAGAGTTGGACAATGAATAGGGATGATAGAAAGAGAATTGATGCCTTTGAGCTGTGGTGCTGGAGACGAATGTTGAATATACCATGGACTGCTAGGAGAACAAACAGATTTGTCCAGAGAGGATGAAGCCAGAATGCTCCTTGCAGTCAAGGATTCTGAGGCTTCGTCTGACATACTTTGGGCATGTTGCAAGGAGGGACTGGTCCTTGGAGAGGGACATCATGTTTGGGAGAGTGGAGGGACAGTGCAGGTGAGGAAGAACCTTGACGAGATGGATTGATTCTGTGAGTGGAGGGTGGGAATGAGTGTGTTTGAGACAGGGAGGTTGGCACAGGATAGAACGGCGTTTAGGGCTCCTGTACATAGGGTCACTGTGAATCGCAAGTGACTCGATGGCACATAACAGCAACAACAAACAACCAGTGTTGGTGGGGATGTGAGAGACTGGAAGTCTTAAGCACTACTAATGGGAAGATACAATGGTACAGAAATTACAGAAGGCACTTTAGTATTTCTGTATAAATTTAGGAATAGAAATACGATTTGGTTCAGTAATTCCACTACTAGGTATAGACCCAAAAATAACAATTGTGATACAAACTGATATATACACACTCGTGCTCACTGCAGTTTTATTTGCAATAGTAAAGCCCTGGAAACACAAGTTTCAATCAATAGACAAATGGTTAAAGAAACTCTTGTACAAAATGAAGGCTGCATAGTGGAATGGACTTAGGGAGAGGGTTTGTATAACAATGAAAGAATTTTACTTTTCAAACAGAAGAACAAACTAGAGGGGAAAGGTAGGCAGGGAAAAAAGAGCAACAATGAATGAATGGAAATCCAAAATCTAGGTAAATTTTCATTAAAATTAATAATAATAATAAAAGAAAGAAAAGAACTCTTACCTTCACACAATAGACTATCATGCATCTCTGAAAAAAATTTTTAAAAATCCACAAAATTATAAACAACATGAATGAATATAGATCAAGTTATATTGAGTTGCATAAATTAGTCACAAAAGGATAATTATGGTATAAGATCAGTATTATAAAAAGCTAAAGAAAGGTATACACACAGAATTAATCTTGGAGATTTAACATGGATGAGAACAGAGTAAGAGTAGAGTAAAGTAAGTGGGATGAAGGAACAGGCAATACACAAAAATAGATTGAAAATAAATTGTAATTACATTAATCAATGGTAATTTTTGTTATAAAACAAAATGGCCATAAATGATCAAATGAAAAACTAATGATTTGTAGCCTTTCACTCAAAAATTTTAAGAGAAAACTACAGAGATGTCTATGTGATATGGGGTAAAAAATTAATCTTGGCATCAAGCAAAATATTATTCAGAACAGAAGGGGACAGTATAAATCTTGTAATCACTGGTTAAAGCTGAATGTATTAACCAGAGAAGTGATTAAAATTTTTGTGCTGTGACTCATTGTTATTTAACATCTTTGCAAATAGATTAATAATTTTTCCCTGTAGGGAGAGAATCCTTATCTGTGGATTGCTTCCAGAAGGCATTCCTGGTTCAGGATGATTATGGTAAACAAAACTACAGTGCATACAATTATAAAGCATGCCTCCTTAGGGGAATGCCAAGTAAACTCCGAAACTCTAGACTGCAAAACGTAAATGCTTTCTCCAACATGAGGTGACCAGAACCCTCATAGATTTCTTCTATCACTCAGGGCTAGAGTACTTAAGAAAGGGGGCGGGGGGATAACCCAAGGAGCAATATGAGATATCCTGGACCTCTCACAGCTTCATTTTGCCCTGTATCACATGTTGTTTTTATGTGTCATAGAGTGCCTGCAACTCAAAGCGACCCTATGTACAACAGTCCTAAACCCTGTCTTGCCCTGTGCCAGTCTCACTGTCTCTGACACATCCACCTCTGCTACTCCAGTCACTGAATCAATCCACCTCATAGAGGGTCTTCCTTTCCTGTGCTGCCACTCCACCCTTCCAAGTATGATGTCCTTCTCCAAGAACTAGTCCCTCCTTGCAACATGTCCAAAGTATATCTGACGAAGCTTTAGAATCCTTGCCTCCAAGGAGCAACCTGGTTTAACCTCTCCAGGATAAACCTGTTTGTTTTTTTAGCAGTCCATGGTATATTGTGGATCACATGTATCTTTAAAATTATTATTCAGGTTTGCTGCTAGATAATATCCCTTTCTATGTCAGTCTGATACTTTGTGTTAGCCTGCCCACACAAAAGAATACAAAAGAATGTCATCCTTAGAATTATGAAATGAAGACTATTTAATATAATGATGAGGAATTATCTACATGATAATGAATATAGGATGCTATTTTTTTAGGGTAAATTTTTTTTTAAAATTTAGGTTGTTTATTTTTCATTTCAATGAACATCTACAGAGATTTTGGGATTCCATTCATTAGGATGCTATTTTTAAAAGAGTAATGGACTGTGTGGATCACAACAAATTGTGATCTGAGAAGAATAAGAATCCCAGAACCTTTGATTGTGCTTATGCAAAACTTATACCAGGAGGCAGTCGTCAGAGCAGAGCACGGAGACACTGCATGGTTCAAAACTGGGAAAGGTGTTTGTCAGGGATGTAGTCCATGCCTTTAAATATATATGCAGAGCATATCATCTGGGAGTCTGGGCTTTATGAGGAGGAATGTGGCATCAGGATTGGTGGAAGATTCATCAACAACCTGCGTTATGCAGATGACACAACTCTGCTTGCTGTAACTGAGGAAGACCTACAGTGCTTGCTGCAGAAGATCAAGGACTGTAGTCTTCAATATGGATTGAAGCTCAACATCAAGAAAACAAAGACTCTCACCACAGGGCTGATTTGCAGCATTATGATAGGTGGTGAAGAGACTGAGACTGTTAACAGCTTTAATTTGCTTGCCTCCACCATCAGCCCTCTTGGTACCAGCAGCCAGGGAATCAAGAATTACATTGGGAAAGTCAGCTGCTAGGGACCTTTCCAGAGTACCGAAGAGTGATGAAGTCAGTCTTGAGACTAAAGTGTGCCTGATCTGGGCTATAGTTTTCACAATTGCTCGATATAAGACAGAGAACTGGACAATGACTGGGATTGATAGAAAGATAATTGATGTCTTTGAGCTGTGGTGTTGCAGAAGAATATTCAATATACCATGGACTGTCAGGAGAACAAATGGGTTTCTCCTAGAGAGAGTAAAGACTGGATGCTTCTTGGAGGTAAGGATTCCGAAGCTGTCTGACATACTTTGGACATTTTGCAAATAAAGACTGGTCCTTGGAGAGGGACATCATACTTTGAAGGGTGGAGGAACGGAGAAAGAAAGGGAGACCATCAATGAGATAGATTGAAACAGTGACTGGGGAAATGAGGGTAGGTGTCTGAGAGAGTAAAGTTGGTGCAGGATAGAGCAGGCTTCAGGGCTGTTGTACATAGGGTTGCTATGAGTCACAAGTGACTCTACGACACAATAGGGATAAAACCCCACGCAAATATTAACTGAAATTTCCAGAAATAAACATTGGGAATTAAAGAAAAACAGAATTCAAATAATGGAGGAGGATGAAGATGAGAATTTTCTGGGGGAAAAATGACATTAAAAATTTAGATTTGAACTAATGTAAAACTAGTGCAGACATCCAACTTTACAAAGGTTAAGAATCGCCATTCAGAATATTCACAATATAAAACGAATTCCCATGAATCCTGTCTCTTGCACTCACACCACCTTCCTTTATCAACTCTAACACCAATCATCCCTCTCAGAAATCTCATTGCTCTACTACTGGCTACATTAATCCATTGCAATGATCACACTGAACTCAGACAAGATTCATGATTATGGACCTAATTAGGAAGGAACAGGTTACAATCAGGCTGGAAGCAAAATATAACTCTCCAGTGAGGACATATTCACAGGAATGTCCACAGGTCCTCTGACATTCAGTCTCTTGTCATTGGCCTAGTTTTACAATTATGACCTCTCCCCATAGTTCTGCAACAGGCTTGGATGAAGGCTCTCAGCTCTGGTTTTGTGATATGGCCGTCCCAGTTCAACTTTTCTCTCACATCAGTCTTTGGTTTTCTGTTACCTCTGCTACTGCTTTTGCTACTCAGTTCCCCCCACCACATCTCCCTCCCTCTAAATATGCTCAATTTGAGCTTGGCAAACGGGCAAGAATGACCATCCTTTCATGAGAAGTCTATACCCTTTGTTTATATGTTCTCATCCAAAGGTACAATTCATCTCATTTAAATCATTAACATTGTCCTACCAAGCCATGTGATGAAAGTCAAAGCCAATAACTAGTAATCATTTTGAATAGCCAATCCATTGTGCCATAATTTAAAAAAAATTAGATCAAAAGGGGGGGGAACGCATCCCTTTTGAAATAAAAATATTATGAAACAAGTGAAATTCAACTGTATATAAAATCTGGGATAACCAACAACACAAGACAACTGATGAACACTCTAGTATCCATGTAGTGTCCACAAGACAAGAAAAAAGATCGCTGATCACAGGTCTGAAACAGTGAATGAGCTGAAAACAGAAAAATGAAAGAAAAACAATAAAGTTGTGTAAAAAAAATCAAGACCAGTATCAAGTAATTTTCTTTTTAAAAAATTTTATTGGATTGTTTTTAAAGTTTGTATCCATTGTGTTTCACACTATTCTTCATTCACATTGTATTTCATACAATAATCCCCACTCCTTATGTTTTATGAAATTAATCATCGTTGGATAATGTCCACCATTAACCTGTCTTTTCAGGTCCCTTTCAGATTTTTCCTATTTTCTTTGCCCCTTGCCTCCACCCACCAAATTGTGCAGGCCTGTGTGATTTCACTCCTACTTATCCTCACTCTTTCTGCTCCCACTCTTACCCCCTAGGATCCCTGTACATGATTTACTAGTTATTCTTCTATGTTTACAGTAATGGTCTTAGGCAATATTTGTCCTTATGAGATTGGGTTAGTTCACTCAGCATAATGCTTTTCAGTCTTTTCCAAGTTGTTTAAAAACTGAGATAAGAAAATTTGAGCAGATAAAAGAACAGCAAATTACGTATTTTTAAAATTGAGTTTCTAATTACTTAAAACAAGAGAAAAGAAACCTACTAAAACAAAGTCAATTGATTACTGCTAACAGTATCGCAGAGACTGACCATTAAGTGAAAAAAATATTAATTAAAATTAATCATTAGGCAAACTTGTTGGTTTCTTTGCATAAAATGTATTAAAGATTTAAAAATATTTTTAAAGCCACTTAAATCAAGGAAAATTAATTTAGAAGAATTCTTACTGGTCCATGGCATAGAGAATATGTTGTTATTAGGTGTCATTGAGTAGACCATCAGAGATTGATTGACACAGTGATGATAGCGGTGAGCTTACTACATATATATAGACACACACACACACACACACACACACACACACACACACACACACATTTCCTGTAATTCTCTTAAGTATACAGATTACCATGAACACAGGCCTGCAGTTTAAAAAGGAGTTCTTACATGAAGTATTCCATGCAATATTAATTTTCACTCTAAGAGTAAACAATTATTAAAATCTCTATTTTACAAAGAAATTCACAGTCAGGATGATAAAATTACATACTTAGATACACACAGTTACTAAAATAGTGGTGACAAGACTATTGATTTATAAATCATCATTTCGAGAAAAATTATCAATTTGTAGGGTAAAATGGAAACATGCTACACAGAATTTACCTTTCAAATCCAATTTGCCGAAGTGTCTTTTCCCATGTTGAGCCTACACAAGAAAAAAAAATCCAGTAATTAGTGAACATGAAAAAAATCAGATAATTTCAATGTACCTTTAAACATCTATGTGAGATATTTCGTTTCATGTTTGTAGTCTTATTATTTTTATTTCTTTTTTTTTCTTTTGCTTAAATCCTGGCCATTTCTAGTTCCCACTAAACTTTTCCTTTTTTTATATATAGATATGTATATAATTATTCATGTACATTTTATTTCATTCATGGTTTGTGTGTGTATGTATGCGTGTGTTTGACACATTCCTTCATTGATACTATGTTTCATATAATCATTTCCATACATTGTTTTTTATGAAAGGGATATCTAAAAAGAGACTGGAGAGCATTATACTGAGTGAACTAACTTAGTCTCATAAGGACAAATACTACATAAAACAATTGTTGTCTTGGGGGGCATTATGGGAAGCTGGGCTCTATTAGAGAAATGTGGGGTCAGGATTGGTGGAAGATTTATCAACAATCTGCATTATGCAGATGACACAACCCTGCTTGCTGAAACTGAGGAGGACCTGAAGTGCTTTCTGCAGAGGGTCAAGGACTGCAGCCTTCAATATGGATTGAGGCTCAATGTCAAGAAGACAAAGATTTTCACCACTGGACCAATTGGCAGCCTCAGGATGGATAGTGAAGAGATTGAGATTGTACAGAGCTTTAGTTTGCTTGGATCCACAGTCAACACTCTTGGCACCAGTGACCAGGAAATTAAAAGACATATTGTGATGGGAAAGTCTGCTGTTAGTAGGGACATTTCCAAAGTTATGAAGAGCAATGGTGTCTCTCTGGAGACTAAGGTGTGTCTGATACAGGCCATGGTCTTTGCAATCACTTGTTATGCATGAGAGGATTGGACAATGCCTAGGCAGGATAGAAGGAGAATTGATGCCTTTGAGTGGTGGTACTGGAGAAGAGAATTGAGGGTACTGTGGACTGCTAGGAAAACAAACAGATTCATTCTGGAGAGGGTTAAACCAGGCTGCTCCTTGGAGGCAAGGATTCTGAGGCTCTGTCTAACATACTTTGGACATGTAAGGAGGGACCGGTCCTTGGAGAGTGACATCATGCTTGGTAGGGTAGAGGGACAGCACAGGAGGTGAAGGCCCACTATGAAGTGGATTGATTCAGTGACTGGGGTAATTGGGATGGGTGTATTGGAGACAGTGGGATTGGCCCAGGACAGAGCAGAGTTTACGGCTGTTGTACATAGGAGGTCACAATGAGTTTCAAGCAACTCAATGGCACATAACAATAACAACAACAACAACAACCAAGTGGGGCAGGGGTAGGGGCAGAGGAGTAAAGATGGGTAGGGGGAAAATCACAGGTTCCCAGTAACCTTTTTTCCCCTTTTTTTAAACTGAGATTTTAATGAAAGTTTATAAAGAACTTGGATTTCCACTCATTCATTGTTGCACAATTTCCTTCCTGTTCCCTTCCCCTCCAGTTCATTTTTTTTTGAAAAAAGTTCTTTCGTTATTATACATTTCTCTCCCCCCCCCTTTACTATGCAGCTATTATTCTGGACTTTTGTCATGCCAATAATACCTAATCATGCATTCCTTTTATACAGTTCTGTCCCTTGTCTGTTTCAATGCCACGTACATTATTTATCCCCTCTTTTCTTAGTTTCCCCTAAACCTCCATATCAGTCCTGTTTTATAACAATGGCAAATTTTTTAATTGTGATTTTAATGGAAGTTTACAGGAAAGTTAGATTTTCATTCATTCATTATGGTACATTTTATCCAGTAATCTTTCTACAGAGCATTCCTCTCACAGGCTGTGAGAACTTATGTCTGCAACATGGCAAAGGTCTTTTCAGGTACCCATATTATGCTCTGGTAAAGGGTTAAGCCACGAAATTTTACATGTGCTTGCTGAGAATAAGACAAGTAAAACTCTCTCATCAAAATAATGAAACAGCACATAGTAAACTGTACTCTCTAAATTTCAGTTTTTAACTTGTGCCATAAATTATAAATTAGAAGATACTCAGAAGTTCTAATTCATTAGATAAAATGTCTATCTAAAAAATGTTAAAATGTTTAAATACAGCATTAATTCAATGCACTTGATCCAGGCCATGGTCTTTCAATTATTTGCTATGCATCAGAGAACTGGACAATAACAAATGATGACAGAAGAAAAAAAATAATGCCTTTGAGTTCTGGTGCTGGAGAAAAGTCATGAACATACCATGGGCTGCCAAGAAAACAAATAGGTCTATCTTGGAAAGGGTAAAATCAAGTTTTTCCTTGTAAACTAGGATGTTGAAACCCCATCTCATCTCACATATTTTGGACACAAGAGACTGATCCTTGGAGAAGGACCTCATGCTTGGAAGGGTAGAGGGACAGTGCAGGAGAGGAAGACCCGGATGAGATGGATTGATACAGTAACTAGGGCAATGGGAGTAGACGGTCTGAATCAGTGAGACTAGATCAGGACAGATCAGGCTTCAGAGCCATTGTATATAGAGTTGCTAAGAATTGCAGATGGCTTGACAGCACATAACAAAAACAACATTTCTATTTCATTTCCTTTATTTAGGTAAATATTTTTAATTAGAAGTTTACTGGTTACTATGTTTTCTTTTTAATGAAGAAATGCTCAAAATCCCTAGGCCTAAGAGAGATGCAAATTAAAACAACTATGAGATATCATTTCACCCCAGTCAAAATAGCAAAATTTAACAGAACAGCAAGCAACAAATGCTGGCGAGGTTGTGGAGAAACTGGAACCCTGATTCACTGTTGGTGGGAGTGTAAAATGGTGCAACCCCTGTGGAAAGCAGTATGGCGCTTTCTCAAAAAGTTGCAAATAGAGATACCATTTGACCCAGCAATTCCACTACTGGGAATATACCCTGAAGAGACCATAGCTGACATCCAAGCAGATATATGCACACCCATGTTCATTGCAGCTTTGTTCACAATAGCAAGGAGTTGGAAACAACCTAAGTGCCCATCAACAAACGAATGGCTAGAGAAGCTGTGGTATATTCGCACAATGGAATACTATGCTGCATTAAAAAACAAGGAACTCATGCAATATTATTCAAAATGGTTGACTCTGGAGAACATTATGCTGAGTGAAATATCCCAGTCACAAAAGGACAAATATTACATGATGCCACTGTTGTAGAATGGGACTGTCCTTGGGGTTAGGGAGACACTGAGTAAGATGGGTTCAATAATGTATACTGCACTGAAGAAGAGGAGGGAGAGAACCGTCTAAAAGAGAGATGTAACTGGGTATTTCTGTCATCACAGGAGACTAGAGCGAGGGCTGCATGGTGGAGGGGACCTGGGGGAGGGTTTGTAAAACAATGAAAGAATCTTTTCTTTTACTTTTAAAAAAAAAAAAAAATTTAAACACAAAAAAGGATGTATTTCAAGTGAACGGATTTGAAAGATACCGTTTTAAAGATTAAGGGGCACCTGAGTCAAGCCATGATATTTTCAATTGCTTCACAAATGAAAGTTGGACAATGAATAAGGACAATAAAAGAAGATGCCTTTGAATTGTGGTGTTGGTGAAGAGTATTGAATGTACCACGAACTGTCAAAAGAACAAGCAAATCGATATTAAAGGAAGTGAAACCAGTGTACTTCTTAGAGAAAAGAGACTTTGTGAGACTTTGTTTTACATATTTTTGGCATGTTCTCAAGAGGGTCAGTTTTTTGGAAAAAGCTTGCTGGGAATGGTTGAGGGTTAGTGAAAGAGAGAAAGACTCAACAAGATAGAATGACACAGTGACTGTAACAACGGGCTCAAGCATGGTGAAGACAGTGAAGATGATGCAGGATGGGGCAAAGTTTAGATCTGTTGTTCTTAGGGTTGCTATGAGTTATAGTCAATTTGATGGCATTTAGCAACAACAACAATAGATCAAAATCCATAAATAAAGAATAGCTTGATACTTTTTCTAAAATTTTCAAAAATTTTACAGAAATTTCCTTTTCTACATATATCTACATGTGATGATTCTCATTTGCATTTCTGAGAAGTAATAATTTGCAAGTACTTAATAAAAAGAAAAAACTTTAATTTTTATCCAATAGCATTTTAATAAATATTCTGCATTCAGGAAAAGTATTTTATTTTCTGTAAAGTCCTTGGATGGTGCAAATGTTTAAGCACTTAACTAGCACTCAGAAGTTGATAGTTCAAGACCATTTATGAGTACCTCAGAAGACAGGCCTGAAAATCTGCTTTAATAGTTTTAAAACTCTACAAATACAACTCTACATTGCACACAGGAGACATCATGTGTTGGAATTGACTCAATAGCAAATAAGAATAATATCAAGAGTAAAGGTGTGTGCTAGCTCATAGTTTTACATTTTCCTGATGTTTGGTTAAAGACAGAAATAGTTTTTATTTTGTCATATTTCTCAATTAAATATCCCCCACCTAAATTTCATAAGTATGTTGTTCATTCATTGATAAATGTTCACAATAGATAAATTAAGTAAACTTGAATTCTGGAGGCAGGAACTAAATCTTTGGCATTCCAGAAAGACTTAAAAGCCACTGCTTTCCTTCCCTGATTATGTCACAGTAACTGAGATGGTACTTGTGTTTCTTGAGAATTTTACCCTGAATGCTTGATCATCATATAATGTTGAGTGTTCATTAAGGAGGCTCCATGCAGAGACAAGAGACTCAGAGTATGAGAGGGAAACATTGGGAAGTTCCTCTGGCCCTCCCCAGGACTAGATTTGCACATGCAGAACTCGTTTATTTTATTTATTTTTTTTGTTTGATATTTATTTAGAGCAGATTCAAGCTCATCTCCTTGGATAAAATTGCTGTTATAAATGGAGTTTCAATATGCTTTTCTGAGTGGGAGAAAAGTGATGGGGCTTCAGCTAACCAGCCCAAGAACTCAATGTAGGCCCACAAGAGATGGTCCCAAATCAATGTTACCTTCCTGTGGCCACTCAAGAGTTAAGAACCTCCAACTCAGAAATTTTTGGAAACAGCTTTCATGTGACTGTAATTCTAGCAACTAGGCCACTGGCAAAGAAGGCATTGAGCCACAGAGCACCGAGAAGCCAAAGCAAAGAGAAGAAATCAATAAATTAAGGAGCTGAACAGAAGATTTCAAGAGCAGCTTGGAAAGGAAAAGCAAAGTTATTATAATGTAATTTGCAAAGTGCCAGAGTCAGAAAATCAAAAGGGCCGAACTCGCTCGGTATTTCTTAAGCTGTAATAATTGAAAAACAAATTCAAGCTATGAGTTACAATGCTTAATGATGTTTTGGGCAGAATACTAAATGATCCAAGAAAAATTAAAAGAAGATAGGAGGAATATACCGAATCATTGTACCAAAAAGAATTGGCGGATACAGAAGAATTTCATGAAACAATATATGAGCAAGAAGAGCCTGTGGTGATGAAGGAAGAAGTTCAAGCTGCTCTGAAAGAACAGACAAAAAACGAGGTCCCAGGAATTGATAGCATACCAATAGACATAATTCAACAAACAGACATTGTCCTGGATGTGCTCACCAAGTTGTGCGAAGAAATCTGGAGGACAACCAACTAGCCAACTGACTGGTAGATATCTATATTCCCATTCCAAAGAAAGGTGACCTGACGAAGTGCTGAAATTACCGCACAATATCTTTAATGTTACATACAAGCAAGTTTCTGTTGAAAAGTATCCAAAAATGACTTAAACAGCACATTAACAGAGAACTTCCAGATGTATAGACTGGATTTAGAAGAGGCCATGGTACGAGGCAAATTATAACTAATTTTCACTGGATGTTGGCTGAAAGCAGAGAGTACCAGAGAAATGTCTGTATTTCATTAACTATGCAAGTTTAACTGTGTGGATCACAAAAAAACCCAAAAAACCCAAAAACCAAAAAAAAAAAAAAAATCCGAAACCAACTGTGGCTGACTTTAAGAAGAATGGGAATCCAAGAACTTTTGATTGTGCTTATCCGAAACCTGTATTTGGACCAGGAGACAGTAGTCAGAACAGAGCAAGGAGACACCGTGTGGTTCAAAATCGGGAAGAATGTTCGCCAGGGATGTATTCTGTCTCCATACTTCTTCAAGCTATATGCAAAACAGATCATCCAGGAGTCTGGGCTGTTTGAGGAGAAATGTAGTATCAGGACTGGAGGAAGACTCATCAACAATCTGTTTTATGCAGATGACACAACCCTCTTTGCTGAAACTGAGGAGGACCTAACGTGCTTGCTGCGGAAGATCAGTGACTGTAGCTTTCAATATGGTTTGAAGCTCAACATCAAGAAAACAGAAATGGCTTACACTGGACTGTTTGACAACATTATGATAGGTGGTGAAGTGAGTGAGATTGTTAACAGCTTTAGTTTGCATGGCTCTGCCATCAACACTCTTGGTACCAGCAGCCAGGAAATCAAGAGATGAATTGCATTGGGAAATTTGGCTGTCAGGAACATCTCCAGAGTACTGAAGAGCAATGAAGTCAGTCTGGAGACTAAGGTGCACCTGATCCAGGCTATAGTCTTCAAAATTGCTTACTATGCATCAGAGAGCTGGACAATGACTAGGGATAATAGAAAGAGAATTAATGCCTTTGAGCTATGGTGCTGGAAAAGAGTGTTGAATATACCATGGGTATCTAGGAGAACAAACAAAAAAAGGTTCATTCTAGACAGGGTGAGACCAGGTTGCTCCTCGGAGGCAAAGATTCTGAGGCTTTGTCTGACATACTTTGGGCATGTCACAAGGAGGGACTGGTCCTTGGAGAGGGACATCATGTTTGGAATGGTGGAAGGAAAGAGAGAGAGAGACCATTGATAAAATGGATTGATACAGTGACTGGGGTAATGACAGTAGGATAGAGCAGGTTTCATGGTCGTTGTAAATAGGGTTGCTGTGAGTTGAAAGCAACTCAGTGGCACACAACAACAACAACAATAATGAATGAGTGAATGAATCAGACAGATTGACCACAAACTAAATGGTAAAAAGTTCAAAATTTTAACTCAGAGGAGAGGAGCAGAAGGTTAAGGAGCAGTAGGAGGTTAAGAAGTCTCTTCCTGACTTCTCTTGTTTCCAGTGAAGTACAAAGCACTTTTAATTTCCATTTCTATTGTTTCCCATATCTTCTTTGTATATTTTTAAATTGATTTACCCCAATTATTTATAAAAACTATCTCTTTTAATAGACTAAATTTATTATTAAATTAAACCACCCAAACCCATTACTGTTGAGTAGTTCCATGCTCATAGTTATGCTGCTTCTATGTGGAGTCAGCCTAGCACTTTCTTATCAAGTTGTTGGTAAATTAGAAACCCCATAATGGGCCAAATGTCGCATAACTCCGATGTGTACACTTGCCATACAGAGGTAATTTGTGGTTGTTGTGAAGTTGGACACTGTGACACTGATGTGCCAAATGCCATAACGGTTACCCCTGGTGTTTGGTGGTGCTCCCTGATTAAAACAAGTTTGGAAGCAGGAGCAGCATCCACTTTCGTAAATAGCTTGTCTCCAGAAACCCTATGAATCTGGAGAAAGGATTAAAGTAATGCTTGCAAGTGTAGAGGACTTTCGTTCATACGGTTGCTATGAGTCACCTACGACTCAATGGCACTTAACAATGCAACACAACATAATGGGTTGGTAGTCCAACATATGACCGTATCACTATTAGGCTTCTCAAGGAGGACACTTTACTTAATAGTTGCCCTCATTTTATTTCTGAAAATACCTACATTTTTATTCAAATAGTCAAGTTAAAAGTTCTCAGTGCAAGATTTCCAGCACTCTTTAAAACATCATCGATGTAGTGGCACACAATTTTGTTATAGTCGCTAGAAATAAACTTAATTACAAACGTGGGTGTCTTGCTTACTGTAGATTAATCATTATTTGCTGTTGATGCTTAATGTGTAACTATGGAACTGAATACATTAAAATACAATTTCTACAAGTAAATGCCACATACCCTAAGAGTATATGTCTTTTTTAAGCACTTAGTCTGATGAAACAAAACCTTAATAATAAATGGAACAATGGAACAGTCATATCCAGCTCCTTGGCACAAAACATATTTCTGGCAGCCCAATATTCAGTTGCTGTGGAATTCTTCAAAAGCTATTATACTTCACTGTCAGAGCAGATGGACACTGTGCAAAGCAGAGAAACATGAGTTGGCAGGTTTTCTTCATGCAATATTTTAAAATGAGATTTATAATACTACTAAAAAGATACACTCTTCTGGAAGAGAACAACAGCAACACAATAAAGAGGAAAATGTATATATAGACAAATGGTACCATTACTGGAAGTGTTTTATCTCCTTTCCTGTTTTAGATGAAATAGATGCAATGGAGTAGGATTCTTCAGTTTTAACTGTTGTAGAGTTGTACATGTGACTTCAATATCTAAAACACAAAATTCAAATTTAGAGTGCTGAGCCCAGAGGCTGGGCACACAATTAAAGTATGTGTTCAATGTGGCACAGAAACTTTTAAATTGCTACCATGTTAACACTCCTGTGACTATGCAGGAATTGACTGTGCCGACATGTGGAAGAAGCTTACCTTAAATAAGGAAATTACTCCTTTATGAAATAAACAAAACTCTTTTCATTCTCATTCTTTTCTTTCATTCCTTGTGCCTCATCTTATCAGCTCCATTTTCTATTCTTGTTGCTTCTAGTGGGACTGTCCTCATACTAACCTCCCTATCAGATCATAATGGGCCAAATATGGAGACATAATCAACAAGATCAGGTCAAAATGGATATTTTCCTGTGGCTGCTGGTTAACTGACTCCTTTGCTTATACTCTTGGCCTAAGTGCTAGCAAGTTTTTGACCTTTGCTTGTGAGAGAACTGGAAAATCCAGATCTGACAATGACTATGTTCCCTGCTGTATGGAGAAAATCTGCCTGAAGAAGAAACAACAACAACAACAAAAATCAAATATACGGAGATAAACAGGGTAAGAGAAGGATTTTACATGTCATTTTGGATAGTTTTTACGGACTCCCTCACCATTGCTCTAATTCCTATTTAGTGGGAAAAAATCCTTAACTTTGTTGCTTACTCTAGTGTTATGTCATAACTCTTGCACTTATATCACAATAAAACCCACTATATGTGAATAAAGACAAAAATAAGTATCAAAAACCCACTAAATGTGAATAAAGACAAAAGAAATATCACAAGTATCAAAATTTGAGAAGAAGAGTATGAAAAGTTTTTTAATAGAATTTAGTCACATTTTTAGCTTATGATATTACCTATTTTTTTAGGAATTAAAATTTTATTTAATTCTACAAAGAGTTTAATTAAGCTTTACTCCTCACCCAGCAATAACAAAAGAAATAAAACTAATATTACACAGATTATATGTTATTGGAAATTGACAAGTCAGTTCCACCTGAGTGCAAGTCCTGTGACAGAGAACTGCCTCACAAGATTTTCTTGGTTTTTATCTTTTTTTAAAATTATTAATTTCAATGAACATTTACAGAGATTTTGGATTTCCATTCATTCATTGTGCACTTTTCTCCCCGCCCACCTCACCCCCACCCTCAGTTCACTCTTCTGTTTGAAAAGTAAAAGAAAAATTCCTTCATTGGTATACAATCCCCACGCAGCCCCCCACCCCCACCCCGAATATATTCCACTCTGTAACCTTCATTCCGGAATCTTATGATAATCATAATGTCCTAAAAGATATTACTTTTAACAGTTCTCTCCCTCATCGGTTTCAATGCAGTATATATAATTCATCCAGTTATCCGCAACCACTGTGGAAAGCGGTGTGGCGCTTTCTCAAAGAGTTGCAAATAGAGGTACCATTTGACGCAGCAATTCCACCACTGGAAATACACACTAAAGAGACCGTAACCGCCATCCAAGCAGATATATGCACACCCATAATTATCGTGGCTTAGTTCACAGTAGCAAGGAGTTGGAAACAAGCTAAGTGCCCATCAACGAATGAATGGATAGAGAGGCTGTGGTATATTCACACAATTGAATACTATGCTGCATTGAAAAACAAGGAACTCATGCAATATTATTAAAAATGGGTGACCCTCAAGGACATTATGCTGTTGTAGAATGGGACTGACATCAGAGTTAGGGTAAGAATATTATTTGTTTTTTAAATTTATCAGGTTTTTTTCTTTTTAATTTTAATTGAGATCATAATGAAAGTTTGTAGAGAAACTGGATTCCCATTCATTCATTGCTGCACATTTTCCTCCCTATCCACATGCCCAGTTCGCTTTTCTCTTTGGAAAAAAAAATCGTTCATTGTTGCACAATTTCCTTGCCACCCTCCCGCTCACTTTGTTATGCAGCTCTTATTCCGAACTGTTGTCATGCAAACAATATAAAATAATACATTCCCTTTAGACAATTCTTTCCCTAATCTGTTTCAATGAAGTGTTCATTATTTATCCTCTCTTTTCTAAGTTTCTCCCCAACCTCCATGTCACTCTTATTTTATAACATTGAAATTATGCAGTATCTGTCTTTTTGTGAATGAGATATTTCACTCAGCATAATGTCCTGCACTGTCACCCATTTTATACAATATTTTAAGAATACCTTGTTTTTCAGTGCTGCATAGTATTCCATTATACCAGAGTTTCTCTATCCACTCATTTGTTGATGGGCACTTTCGTTGTTTCCATCTCTGTTATTGGGAACAAAGCAGCAATAAACCTAGATGTTTATATTTCTGATTGGATGGCAGTTCTGATTTCTTTAGGATACACTCCCAGTAGTGGAATTGCTGGATTAAATGGTATTTCTATTTCCAACTTTTTGAGAAAGCACCATACTGCCTTCCAAAGTTCTTGTACTATTTTGTACTCCCATTGATAGTGAATAGAGTTTCAGTTTCTCCACAACCTCATAAGCATTTGTTGTTTGCTGCTTTGTTGAATTTTGCTATTGTTACTGGGGTGAGGTGTTATAGTTGTATTGATTTGTATCTCTCTTAGAGCTGGATATTTTTACCATTTCTTCATGTGTTTTTTTCACCATCTGAATGCTTTCTTTGATGAAATAACTATTCATATCCTGTGCCCATTTTGTAATTAGTTTGTAATTACCTTTATCTTGTGGTGGTGCTTTGAGTATTCTATAAATCCTAGATATATGTCCCTTATTAGACATGTCATTACCAAATATTTTTTCTCAGTCTGTGGCTTTCCTTTTTATCCTGTTGGAGAAGTTTTTGAATGTGCACAGGGATTCAATTCTTAGAAGTTCCCATTCATCTATTTTATTCTCTCCTGGTTGTAGGTTTTTGAGAATGCTAGGAAGATTGTTCATGTTGTGGAATAGAGTTCTTCCAAGCTTCTTTTCTGATGAAGTTTATAGTGCTATGTTTACTCCTAGGTCTTTATTGCACTTTGAGTTTGTTTTTGTGTGTGGTGTGAGGTGTGGGTTTTGCTTAAGTTTTCTGCAGATAGTTTTCCAATTTTGCCAACACAGTTAGTTAAAGAGGATCTAGCTTCCCCACTTAATTGATTTCATCTCCTTGTCAAAAATCAGTTGACCATACGTAGATGATCTGATTTCTGGGTTCTCAACTCTATTCCATTGATTTATGTGTCTGTCATTATAACAGTACCACCCTGTCTTGACCACCATGGTGGAGTAGTAGGATTTGAAATCAAGGAGTGAGATTACTGCTACCTTGTTTCTTGTTTTAAGGAGTGCTTTCCTTATTCGGGGTCTCTTTCCATTCCAGAAAAAATTGGAAATTGCCTTCTCCATGTTATTGAAGAATGGAATTGGTATGTGTATCAGGATTGCATTGAACTTGTAGATTACCTTTGTCATTTTCACAATATTAAGTATTCCCATACAAGAACATGGCCTATTCTTCCATTTCTCCAGGTCTCTGTTTCTTGTAGTAATGTTTTGTAATTTTCTTTGAATAAGTCATTTGTGTTTTAGTTAGATTTAGTCATAAGTGTTTAATCTTGTGATTAACTTTGTAATGGGTATTATTTTTCTTAGCTCCAGTTCTGTATTCTCTTTGTTACTTTAGTGTAGAGAAATCCAACTGATTTTTGTATGTTGAACTTGTATCTTGCCACTTTGCTAAATTGGTCAACTGTGTCCAGTAGTTTTCCTGCTGAGTCTTTAGGGTTTTCTCAGTATACTATCATCTGCATACAGAGATAATTTTACCTCCTCTTTGCCAATTTGTATACCTCTTACTTCCTTTTCTTATCTTTTGCTATTGCTAAAACTTCCAATACAATATTGAATGCAAGAGGTGATAGTGGGCATCCTTGTCTAGTTCCTGTTCTCAAAGGGAATGCCTTTAATCTCTCTCCATTGAGAACAATATTGGTTCTTGGTTCTGCATATATACTTTTACTATGTTAAGGAAATTCCCCTCTATTCCTATCTTGTTGAGTATTTTATTCAGGTAAGGGTGTTGGATTTTTGTCAAAGGCCTTTTCTGCATTAATTGATAGAATCATGTGGTTCTTGTTCTTTGCTTTGTTAATGTGGTGAATTACACTGATTGTTTTTCTTATGTTGAACCATCATAATTGTTATGAATCCCACTTGGACACAGTGACTCATTTTCTTTTTAATATATCTTTAGAAGAATTGGCCATCCACTTGCAAAATATCAGTCCTTTGAAAACCCTATGTACAACAGAGCACACATAGACTAGCAGATATGGTAACTGAGGCTAAGCCCTCAAGTAGGAAATACATAGGAAGATGAATAGCAGTATGCACACACTAGTGATTGGAACATGAAATGTAAGAACCATGAATGTAGCAAAATTGGATATTGTTAAGAAGGAAATGAAACACATAAATATTGACATGCTAGGTACTGGTGAAATTAGATGGATTGGCATGGGACATTTTACGTCAGAGTATCATATGATCTATTATGGTGGAGACAAAAAGGTGAGGAAAAATGGGGATGCTTTCACAGTTAAAAAAGTCATTTCTAGATCTGTCTTGAAATACAATGTCATAAGTGACAGGAAAACGTCCATACACATACAAGAAAGTCCAGTTAGTACCACCATCATTCAAATATATGCTCCAACAATCAGAGCCAAAGAGGAGGAAATAAAAGATCTCGACCAACTTTGCAGTCAGAGATTGATTGAACATACAATCAAGATGCATTAATAATAATGGTGACTGGAATGCAAAAGTTGGGAATATAAAGGAAGGATCTGCAGTTGGAAAACATGGACTTGGTGACAGAAATGAACCCAGAGACAGAATGCTAGAATTTTGCACAATCCACAACTTATTCATTGCAAACACATTTTAAAGTACATTTTATAAGAAACAGAAACGCAGACTACACACATGGATTTCACCTAAGAGTATGGCTAGAAATTATATCGATTACATCTGCCAAAAAAATAGCTGGAGATGCTCAAAATCTGCTGTTAAAACTAGGCCAGGTGCTGATTGTGGAACAGACCATCAACAACTCATATGTGAGTTGAAACTGAAGCTGAGGAAAATTAAATCAAGTCCATAAGCATTTCTGAAAGACACAATGAAAGACCTTGAGAAATGGAAAAATGTGCCCTGTTCATGATAGGAATACTCAATATGGTGACAATAACAATCCTACCAAAAGCAATCTACCTGTTCAATGCAATTCCAATCCAGATACCAAATTCATTTTTCAAAGGAGATTGAAAGGGAAATTATCAAATTTATTTGAAGAGACAATAGACCCCGAATAAGCAAAACACTTCTGAGAAACAAAAATGAGGTTGGAGGCATAGCACTCCCTGACCTCAAAATCTACTAAACAGCAATTGTAACCAAAACACATGGTACTGGTATAATGACAGGCACATTGACCAATGGAACAAAATTGAGAACCCAGAAATAGAATGAGCTATCTATTCTACAAGGAAATAAAAGCTATCGAATGGGGAAATCATAACCTCTTCAAAAAATGGTGCTGACAAAACTGGACTTCCACCTGCAGAAAGCTGAAACAGGATCCACATCTCACACCATACACAAAAATCAACTTAAGGTGGATCAGAGACCTGACAGTAATGCCCAAAATCATAACAATCATCAGAGGAAGACTGGGATAAAGCTTAGAAGCACTAGTCCAAGATATGAAGAGATTGCCAAGTACAACTAGAAATGCACACTCTAAAGAGAATAAAATTGATGCATGGGACCTCCTGAAGATTAAATCTCTGTGCACATCAAAACTTTTTTTCAACAAGGTGAAAAGAAAAACCTACAAACTGGGAACAAACATTTGGAAATACTATCTCAGAAAAGAGTCTTATAACAAACAGTTTACTTCTGGGCTTCCACAAGAAAAAGACTGATAACTCAATTACGAAATGGGCAAAAGACATGGAAAGAATTTTCACAGAGGAAGATATTTTAATGGCAAACAGACACATGAAAAAATGCTCCAAATCACTGGCAATAAGAGAGATGTAAATAAAAACCACAACGAGGTACTATCTCACTCCAGTAACAGTGGCAAAGTTTAACAGGACAGCAAGTAATAGATGTTATACAGGATGTGGTAAGAAAGGAAATCGAATACATTGTTGGTGGGGTTGTAAAATGGTGCAACCATTCTGGAACAGAGTTTGGCACTTCCTCAAAAAAAGCTGAACATAGAAATTCCATATAAGCCAGGTATTCCACTACTTGGAATATATATATATATATACTGAAGCACAAACTAAGATTTGTACACCAATGTTCATTGCAACATTATTCACCATCTCAAGAACATGGAAACAGCTCATATGTCCAAGCACAAGCAAATGGATTGAGAAATTATGGTACATTCACACAATGGAATACTATGAAGCACGCAGGAGCAATAACTTTGTAAATTATTACCTAACTTGGGAGTGACTGGAAAACATTATGCTGAGTGAACTAACCCAGTTCCACAAGAAAAAAAAATTGCATAAGACTGTTATTGTAGAATGAGTATAAGGATCCAGGAGGGGTTTGAGAGCCTGGAAGCAGAGGGATGTGGATGTACAGAGGGAAGAGGTATTAAGTATTGGGTTCTACCATTTGATGGGGGGAGGGGTGAAGAAAATGGAAAGAATTAGTTCAAATTTGTGTTCAAATTTTGTAAATAAACTAGTGAAGGGGAACAATGAAGATAGAAAGAGTATACAGAGTCATTGTATCAAAAGGAACTGATGGACACAGGAGAATTTCAGGAAACAATATATAAGCAAAAGCCTGCGTAATGAAAGAAGTTCAAGCTACTCTGAAAAAATTGGCAAAATACAAGTCCATAGAAGTTGATGGCATACTGAATGACATATTTCAAGAAGGAAACACTGCTCTGGATGTGCTCACAAAGTGGTGCCAAGAAATCTGGAGGACAACTACCTGGCCAACTGACTGGAAGAGATCTATATTTGTTCTCATTCCAAAGAAAGGTGATCCAACAGAGTGTGGAAATTATAGAACAGTATAGTTGATATCACATACAAACAAGATTCTGCTGAAGATTATACAAAAATGACATCAATAGAAAACTGCTTGAAGTGCAGCCTGGATATAGAAGAGGCCATGACATTAGGCATATTATAGCTAATGTCAGATGGATCTTGGCTGAAAGCAAAGAGTACCAGAGGAAATGTCTATCTATGTCTCATTGACTATGTAAAGGCATTTGACTGTGTGGATCACAATAAACTGGTTCTGAGAAGAATGGGTATCCCAGAACACTTGATAGTGTTTATGCAAAACCTATACTTGAACCAGGAGGCAGTCATCAGAACAGAGAAAGGAAACATTGCATGGTTCAAAATTGGGAAGAGTGTGCATCAGATATGTGTCCTGTCTTCGTATCCTTTCAATCTTTATGCAAAACAGATTATACAGGAGGCTGAGCTCTATGAGAAGTGTGACATCAGGAATGGAGGTAGACTCATCAACAGTCTGCGTTATGCAGATGACACAACCCTGCTTGCTAAAACTGAGGAAGACCTGAAGTGCTTGCTGCAGAATGCAAGGACTGCAGCCTTCAATATGGATTGAAGCTCAACATCATGAAAACAAAGGTTCTCACCACTGGGCCGATTAGCAGCATCATAGAGTGAGACTGTTAACAGCTTCAGTGTACTTGGCTCTACAATCAACATTCTTGGTACTAGAACTCAGGAAATTAAAAGACGAATTGCATCGGGAAAGTCTGCTGTCAGAGGCCTCTCCAAAGTACTGAAGAGTAGTGATGTCAGGCAAGAGACTAAAGTGTGCCTGATACAGGCCATGGTCTTTGCAATTATTTGTTATGCATCAGAGATCTGGACAATGACTAGGGATGTTAGAAGGAAAGATGATGTCTTTGAGCTGTGGTGCTAGAGAAGAGTATTGAATATACCAAGGAGAACCAAGTTCGTCCTGCAGAGGGTGAAGCCAGGCTGTTCCTTGTAGGAAAAGATCTTGAAGCTTCCTTTGACATACTTTGGACATGTTACCAGGCAGGATCAGTCTTGGAGAGGGACATCATGCTTGGAAGGGTGAAGGGACAGCACAGGAGAGGGAGACTCTTGATAAGTTGGATTGATTCAGTCATTGGGGTAATAGGGATTGGTGTTTCAGAGAAAATGACATTGCCAAGGGAAAGAGCAGGATTTAGGACTATTCTACATAAGGTCGCCATGAGTCACAGGCAACTTGACGGCACACACCACGACAACAAAGACAACAACTACAACAACATCATTGGAAACATTGGCCAGGATTTTATTCAGGTTTTTTGCATCTATGTTCATGAGAGATACTGGCCTATAGTTTTCTATTTTGGTGGTTTCTTTGCTTGACTTTGGTATCAAGGAAATGTTTGCCTCGTAGAATGAGTCTGGGAGAATTTCGCCTTTTTCTATATTCAGAAATGCTTTATGTAGGATTGAAGACATTTCTTCTCTGAATGTTTCATAAAATTCACTTGTAAAACCATTTGATCCGGGGGTTTGGTTTTTGTTTGTTTTGTCTTGTTGGAAGTTGTTTTATTACCTATTAAATTTCTTCTTTTGTCAAGGATCTGTTCAGGTGTTTGATTTCAATCTATGTCACTTTAGGTAGGTTGTGAGTTTCTAAGTATTTGTCCATTTCCTCTAGGTTTTCATATTTATTTGAGTATACTTTCCCACAATATTCCATTGTCAACCTTTTTATTTTAGTTCGTTCTGTTGTGACATTGCCCCTTTTCTCTCTTATTTGGAGTATTTTGTGTCTTCTTTCATTTCCTTTGTTAGTTTTGCTAGTGGTTTGTTGATTTTTTTTACCTTTTCAAAGAACCAATTCTTGCTTTTTTAATGGTTTCAATTGTTTTTGTGTTTTCTATTTCATGTATTTCTGCACTAATTTTTATTATTTCCTTTATTTAGATGATGTCAGGTTTCCTTGCTATTCTTTTTCCCATTGTTCGAGATGTTTTTTTCTTATGTCCTCCTATTTTTGCTTAGTGTTATAAATTGACCTCTGATTACTGCTTTGTCTGTTTCCCAGAAGTTTTGGTAAGTTGTGTTTTCATTGTCATTAATTTCAAGAAAACATTTAATTTCATTTTTTATTTCTTCTGTTTTCTGCATGTCATGTTCACGTAAGGTGTTCTTCATCTTCCAAATGTAATAAATTTTTTTCTCCTTTATCTTCTTGTTATTAATTTCTAATTTTATAGCATTGTGGTCTTAGAAGTTGCTTTAGATTATTTCTATGTTTTCAAGGCTGTTTGCCTTCTGACCTAAAATGTGATATATTCTGGAGATCATTCCACACAATTGGAGCAAAAGGCATACTGCACTTTCTTTGGAAATGTATTAGCCTATATATGTCTATGAGATCACATTGGTTCATTGTATGGTTTAATTTTTTAGCATCTTTGGTTAGTTTCTTTCTGGTGGTTGTATCTTTTCTTGAGAGTGGTGTATTGAAGTCTCCAACTAATATAGTGTTGTTATACTATGGTTTTGCCTATTTTCTTTTTAAATTTTGTTAATGTTTGTTTTGTATATTTTGCAGCTCTCTCATTTGGTGCATAGATATTTATTATTTTTATGTCCTCTTTTTCTATTGACCTTTCAAGTATTATGTATGTTCTTCGTGATGGTATTCACAATTAAATTTATTTTATCAGTGATTAATGTCTCTACTCTTGGGCTTTGTTTGTTTGTTTGTTTTTTAAATTACAATTTTTTTAGTAATAGATTATTTTTTCTTTTTTTTCACCATTTGATTTTTTAAAAATAACTTTAATGAACATTTACAGAGATTCTGGATTTCCATTCATTCATTGTCTATTCCTGTTTTTTTCTGTTTGCCTTTTGTATGTTTTTTCCACCCTTTTATTTTTAGTCTTTATTTATGTTCACTTTTCAAATGTGTCCCTTATAAACAGAATATTGATGGGTTTTTATTTTTTTTATTCAATCTTCTACTCTTTTTCTCTTCAGTGGTGCAGTTAAACTATTTACATATAGTATGATTATTTAGAGGCAAAGTTTTATTGCTATTTTTTTTGGTTGGTGTTGTTGCTGGTTTCTTTGTCCATCCTGCTTTCTGTGGCACCTCTATAAGGAGGATATCTCTCAGTGTTACAGGAGTAAGATTGGTCTTGTTTTTACAAACTCCTTTTAGTTGTGTTTTTCTGAGAATATCCTTATCTCTCCTTCATACCAGATGGACAGTTTTGTGGAGTACAATATTCTTGGTTGACAGTTGTATGGAGTGCTCAGTATATACCATTCCACTATCTTCTTGTTTGCATTATTTCAACTGAGAAATTTGCATATATTTACTCTCCCTTATAGTTTACTCCTTGTTTCTCCCTAGCTTTCAAAATTCTCTATTGTTGGTTCTGGCAAATTTGATTGATGTGGCTTGGTGTTTTTCTTTTGGGATCTATTGTCCGTAGTGTTTGCTCAGCTTCTTGAATATATATATTCACTCATTTTTCATTATTCCTGGAAACTTTTCTTCTAGTAATTCTTCCACAACTTTCTCAATGCCTTTATCTGTTTTTTCCTGTTCTAAGATTCCAATTATGTGCATGTTATTGGTTTTTATGGTGTACCACATTATTCTTAAGCCTTTCTTAATTTTTATTCTGCTTTTTGTTCTAGCAGTTTAGTGGTGACAATTCCATGCTCTATTTCATTGGTTCTATGTTCCTTCTCTTCATCTTTATTCATATGTTCCTCCTACATGTTGACAGCATCTGAAACATTGGTCTTTACATTCTAGATTCTGATAGGTTTTTGTGTGTTTGTTTGTGTTTAGCTTTTTCCTTGCCCCCCCCCCCCGCCCATGAGCCTCTAATATCTCATTTGTTTTATCTGAATGTTTTGGATTTTTTAAAAGTTCCTTTTGATTTTTTTTTCTTGCAATGTCTTTAATCCTTCAAGTTTATCTTTCACCCACCGAAAATATTAAATCATTCTTCTTTTAAATTCTATGTCAGAAAGTTACATCAGACTTTCTGGCTTCAGGAAATCCACTGATACTGTGTCACTTTGGGGGGGGGAGTGGCACCGTAGTTTGGGTTTGTGTAGGGTGTGGGGTAGCCTACTTCCTACGTGACCTTGCTGTTGTAGAATTTATCATCCCTGAGACAATAATAGGCTCTTGGTCTAATGGCACTACTCCAGAGTAGGGCAGAGCAGCTTTCCTGTCTAAGATTCTCTCTGAAATTTTGACTCAAGGAAAGACTTGTGTCATTTCAGGTGAGATACGAGCTATGCACTAGCAGCCTATTCTGTTAGACAACTGCTTCAGGTAGGCAAGTCCAGGGTCCGTTGGGTTAATTGTAGCTCACATTTTGGGGAGGGTGGGAATGAAATGGGTTCATCTGTGATAAGAACTTCCAAGGCACAGTTCAGAGGGTGGCCGTGTGTCATTCTCCAGGCACTGGGGCTGGGCGTCCAGGTGGTGGTGTGGGACATCCCAGGTTGTGGGGGTGGAACTTCCAGGCAGAAGGCCTGTGTGTCCAGGTGGTGGGGATGGGACTTCCAGGTGGGTTTCTATGTCAGGCATCCAGACAGCTGGCAGGAGCATCCAGGTAGCATGGTATGGTCATCCAGGTGACAGGCTTGAAGGTCCAAGAGGCAGGGCCAGGGTCTTCTAGTCAGGGGGAAGGAGTAGGGACCAGACAGCACAATCTAGTGCTCCAGGCAAAAGACCAGTCCCAGATGTTGTTGCTGTTGTTGTTATGTGCCGTCGAGTCATTTGCAACTCAGAGCGACCCTATGTACAACAAACCTGCTCTATGCTGTGCCAATTGCATTGACTCTGACACACCCGTCCCGATTACCCCAGTCACTGAATCAATCCACCTCATAGAGGGTCTTCCCCTCCTGCACTGTCCCTTTACGCTACCAAGCATGATGTCCCCCTCCAAGGACCTGTCTCTCCTTACAATATGTCCAAAGTATGTCAGACGAAGCCCCAGAATCCTTGCCTCCAAGGAGCAGCCTGGTTTAACCCTCTCTAGAATGAATCCGTTTGTTTTCTTGGCAGTCCATGGTACATTCAGTACTCTTCTCCAGCACCACAGCTCAAAGGTGTCAATTCTCCTTCTATCCTTCTTACTCATTGTCCAACTCTCTGATGCATAACAAGTGATTGCAAAGGCCATGACCTGTATCAGGCGCACCTTAGTCTCCATAGAGACACCGTTGCTCTTGAGTACTTTAGAGAGGTCCTTAACAGCAGACTTTCCCATGACAATACGATTTTTTATTTCCTGACTGCTCGTGCCAAAAGTGTTAACCATGGAGCCAAGCAAACTGAAGCTGTGAACAAGCTCAATCTCTTCCCCATCCATCCTGATGCTACCAAATGATCCAGTGGTGAGAATCTTTGTCTTCTTGACATTGAGCCTCAGTCCATACTGAAGGCTGCCGTCCTTGACCCTTTGCAGAAAGTGCACGAGGTTCTCCTCAGTTTCAGCAAGCAGGGTTGTGTCATCTGCATAACACAGATTGTTGATAGATCTTCCACCAATCCTAACGCCACACTTCTCCTCATAGGGCCCAGCCTCTCGGATAATCTGCTCTGCATACAGGTTGAAAAGGTATGGAGATAGGACGCATCCCTGGAGTACACCCTTCCCAATTTTGAACCATGCAGTGTTACCCTGCTCTGTTCTGATGACTGCCTCTTGGTCCAAGTATAGGTTTCG
>NW_006399946.1:3235295-3263714 GCF_000299155.1 Elephantulus edwardii
TAAAAAAATGGTATCTCTATTTGCAACTTTTTGAAAAATTGCCATACAGCCTTCCATAATGGTTGCACCATTTTACACTCCCACCAACAGTGAATAAGGAATTCAGTTTCTCCACACCCTCTCCAGCATTTGATGTTTGCTGTTCTGTTCAATTTTGCTATTCTTACTGGAGTGAGATGATATCGCATAGTTATTTTAGGAGCAGTCTTATGCAGTATTTGTCCTTTTGTGACTGAATTATTTCACTCAAGATAATGCTCTCTAGACTCTCCCTTTTTGTGTTGTACTTTATGAATACTCTATTGTTCTTTGGTGCTACATAGTATTCCATTATGTGAATATACAACCGTTTTCTAGCCATTCATTTGTGCATTGGCATTTGATTTGTATTTATTTTCTCACCATTGTGAACAATGTTGCTGTGAGCCCAAGTGTACATGTCTCTGTGTCTCAGCTCTCATTTCCTTGGGGTATATTCCCAGCAGTGAAATTGAGGCTGACTCAGGCCAAGAAGACACAAACTTAGCAAAAAATAGGAAACCTATTTATGTGTCTATGTGTCTATCCTGCTAATACTATATTTTACGCAGGCCCAGGCCCAAGAGGACACTGGCTAAGCAAAATAAGGAAACCCGTTTAGCAGACTCAACCCCCAGGAGCTGTGGCTGGTGAATAGCTCTAACCATATAAGGGAGATATAAGTTCAACAACAAATAACAGAAAAACTGGTCCAGCAGCTGCAGGTTGGTTGCCCAGTAACCTAACGAGGGAATTTTAACCAATTTATGACCTTTCTCCTTGTATACCTGACTTATAGACCCTTTGCCTCAAAAGGTTTTAACTAACCAATCATAGTGTATGTAAATCTAGCCAATAAAAAAAAAAGAGACCCCAACCATTAACTTGTAAGCCTATATAAAGAGAGAACATTCTGCATTTGGGGAGCCTGACCCTTAAGAGGCTGTGGTCTCTGTCAGCACAACTTGTGGACAATATGTGCACAATAAAGTTTTTCTTGCTTCACCAAAAAAAAAAAAAAAAGAAATATGTCAATTGGTATACCATCTATTCCAGGGGGCCTTATTTTTTGCTATTTCCTTCAAAGCAGCTTGAACTTCTTCCTTCATCACCATAGATTCTTGCTCAAATGTTATTTCATTAAATTCTTCTGTATCTGCCAATTCCTTTTGATACAATGACTCAGTATATTACTTCCATCTTCTTTTGATACCTCCTGGATCATTTAGCCGTTTCAGATACATTAAGAAATTCTTAAAGCAGCTACCTAAATAATTGACTGCATACATGCCAGAGAGCAACACACTGGAAAGAAACCTAAAATTTAGTCACTTTTAATCCTACCAATAGTAATCTACATGTTAAATGCAATCTCAATATAGATACTAAATTTATTTTTCAAGGAAATCGAAAGGGATATTGTCAAGTTTATTTAGAGAGGAAAAAGATCCTGAATAATCAAAGCACTTCTGAAAAACAAAAAAACAAATAAAAAAATGAAGTGGTAGGCATAACACTCTCTGACCTCTAAACCTACTATAGATTGGTAGTAACCAAAATAGTCTGATACTGGTACAATGAAAGGGACATAGACCAATGGAACATAATTGAGAACCCAGAAATGGACCCAGATATCTGTGGTCAATTGATATTTGACAAGAAAGCAAAATTTATTAAATGGGGAAATGACAACCTCTTTAGCAAATGGTGCTGGCAAAAATGGACTGCTATGCACAGAAAGCTGAAAGAGGATCCACATCTCATACACAAAAATAAACTCTAGATAGATCCGGGAAGTGGAAGTAAAGCCCTAAATTATAAAGTTCATCAGAGACAAACTGGGATCAAGCTTAGATGGTCTGTTGTTGTTGTTGTTATGCGCCATCAAGTCGTTTGCGACTTATAGTGACCCTATGTACAACAGCCCTAAACTCTGCTCTGACCTGTGCCAGTCGCACTGTCTCTGACACTCCCATACCAATTACCCTGAATCAATGCACCTCATAGAGGGCCTTCCCCTACTGCACTGCCCCTCCACCCTCCCAAACATGATGTCATTCTCCAAGGACCGGTCTCTCCTTACAACATGTCCAAAATATGTTGGATGGAGCCTCAGAATCCTTGCCTTCAAGGAGCCACCCAGTTTAACCCTTTCCAGGATATTTCCAAATACAGTCAGAAATGCACAATCAAGAGAGGATAAAATTGATGAATAGGACCTTCTGACAACTAAATTCTTGTGCACTTTAAACACTCTTTCCAGCAGAGTGAAAAGAAAACTTACCAACTGGGAACATTTGGTAATACTATTTTTTACAAGAATCTCATAATGAACGTTTTCAGAATACTCCTTGACCTCCACAAGGAAAAGACTGAGAACTCAATTACAAAATGGACAAAAGACATGGAAAGACTTTTCACAAAGGAAGATATTCAGATGGCCAACACACACATGAAGAAATTATCAAAATAATTGGCAATAAAAGAGTTATAAATCAAAACCACAATGAGATAACATCTCATTCCAGTAGCAGGGGGAAAGTTAACATGACAGCAAATAATAAATGTTGGAGAGGATGTGGCAAATCTCACAGATTGTTGATGGGATTGTAAAATGGTACAACCACTCCGGAAGGCAAATAGCTGACCATAGAAATTCTATATGACCCAGCTATTTCACTGCTTGGAATATACCCTTAGAAGATGAGAACTCAGGCACAAACAGAGACTTGTACACCAATGTTCATCGCTGCCCTATTCACCACCACAAGAACATGGAAACAGCCCAAATGTCTCACCACAGTGGAATGGATTGGGAAATCATGGTACATTCACATGATGCAATATTATGCAGCATGCAGGAGTAATGATTTTGTAAATCACTAACTCACTTGGGAGGAACTGGAGAACATTATGCTAAGTGACCTAACTCAAACACATAAGGAAAAATACTGTATAAGATCATTATTGTAGAATGTGTATGAGGATCCAAGAGTGGGAGGATGAGTAAGGGTTGGGTTTAATCATACGGTTACACAATTTGATGGGTAGAAGGAGGGATGGGTAAAGAACATTGGAAAGGTCCAGTATGAAAACAATGTATACAAACTGTGTAAGTAAACAAATATCAAATAAAAATTTTATTAGAAACAAAAATTAGTCACAGTAAAATGTATTTTGAAACAAGACAGTAGACTTTCCCCCTATATTAAAAAAAAAAAAAACAAGAAAATACCTTACATTGTCTAATTTCTTACCAGTTACTTACATCACAGTTTGGATTGGGTTTTGTTGTTGTGGTTTTTTTTTTACAAGTTTTGCTTTTATTACGTGAACGAATTAAATGCAGAATATAATTTGTATTAAAACATCTGTGCACAAATTAAATCCAAATAAAATAAAGAGATCTGATGTTTAATGACTTACACTCTTTTATCCACTGTCCGTTGTTTGGCGTTTCTTTCTAATAATGTCAAGTTTTTTAGTACATTTAGAATCAAATATTTATTGTTTACCCATACTCATTTGATTTGTTTTTCAGTATAGATCTTGCTGTCTTTCTATTAAGGATTTTTTATTCCCCTGTCATTTTTTTTCTGTCCTTTAATTGCAACATCATCCGTGGAATGACTTTTTGTTATATGCCATTGAGTTGCCTGTGACCCATTGTGACCATATTTATAGCAGCTCTGAACACTACCCTGTCCTGAGCCAGTCTCACTAATTCCAATACTCCAACACCTAAATTGGCCCAGTTATTGTACCAATCCATCTCATCCAGGGTCTTCCTCTCCTGTGCTGCCCCTCCACCCTTTCTAGCTTAATGTTCTTCTTCAAGGACTGGTCTCTCCTGGTCACCTGTCCAAAATGTATGAAATACATTTCAAAATACTAGTCTCCAAGGAGAAACTTGGTTTCACTTTCTCCAAGACAGAAGTATTTGTTTTCTTGGCAGCCAATGGTGTGTTCAAGAATTTTTTCTCCAGCACCACAATGTGAGGGCATAGATTATTTTTCTGTCATCCTTAGTCATTGTCCAGCTCTCTGAAGCATAACAAGTAATTGAGAAGGTGCACCTTAGTCTTGAGACTGACATCATTGTTTTCAGCACTCTAGAGAGGTCTCTGACAGCAGATTGTCCCAGTGCAATTCATCTTTTGATTTCTGGATGGCTGGTGTTAATAGTGTTTATACGGAGCTGAGCAAACTGTAACTGTTAACAACCTCAATCTCTTCTCCATCTATTATGGTGCTGCCAATTTGCCCAGTGTGAGAATCTTTGTCTTCTTGATTTTGGGCTTAAATCCATATTGAATATTACAGTCCTTGACCTTCTCCAGCAAGTGCTTCAGGTCTTCTTCAGTTTCAACAAGCAAGGTTGTGTAATCTGCATAATGTAGATTGTTGATGAGTCTTCCTCCAATCTTGATGTCACACTCCTCATAAAGCCCTTCTTCCTGAATGATCTGTTCTGCATATAGATTGAAAAGGTATGGAGAAATAATGCATACCTGACGCACTCCTTTCTTAATTTTGAAATGTTGGTATTAAGTGCCTTTAAATTGGCTACATCTCACAGTGGCCCTATGAGCAATATTTCTGAAGCTTGCCCTTTCCGAGCCAAGTCTTATGATCTCTGATATGTTCTAGCCTGTTGATACAGTCACTATGTTAATCCACCTTGTTAAAAGCCTTCCTGTCTTTTTCTTACCATCCACCTTTCCCAATATGATGTCTTTTTCCTAGGCTAGTCCTTCCCGACAACATGTCCAAAATATATGAGAACACCCTTGCTGTATTTACTCCAAAATGTACCTTTTCTCAGTTGGCAGTTCATGAGATATTCACTAATGTTCACCAGCACCACAGTTTAAAGGTACAAATTTTTCCTCAGTCTTCTTTACTCTTCTCCAACTTTCAGATGCAAATGAAAAAACTATAAAACTGAGGAGGACCTGAAACATTTGCTACAAAAGGTCAAGGACTGTAGTCTGCAATATGGATTGAAGCTCAACATCAAGAAGACAAAGATTGTCACCACTGGGCCAACTGGAAGCATCATGATAGATAGAGAAGGAATTGACGTTGTTAACAATTACAACTTGCTCAGATCCACAATCAACACTATTAAAACCAGCAGTCAAGAAATTAAAAGAAAAAAAAAAGAAATTAAAAGATGAATTGCATTGGAAAAATCTGCTGTCAGGGACCTCTCCAGAGTGCTAAAGAGCAACAATGTCAGTGTGCTTAATCCAGGCCATGGTCTTCTCAATCACTTGTTATGCTTCAGAGAGTTGGGCAATCACTAAGAATGACAGAAGAAGAATCGATGCAGTCAATTTGGGATGCTGTTCAATTTGTTCAATGTCTTGAACATTCCATGGGCTTCCAAGAAAACAAATCAGTCTGTCTTGGAGATGGTGAAATCAAACCTCTTCTTGGAGGCTAGATTTTTGAAGCTCCATCTCACTTACTTTGGATACATGGACAGGAGAGATCGATCAGTCCTTGTAGAAGGCCACCATGTTCAGAAGACTGAATGGACAGTGCAGAAGAGGAAGACCTCGGATGAGATAGATTGATACTGTAACTGGGGGAATGGGGGTTGGTGTGTGGGATTTATTGAGACTGGCTCAGGACGGAGAATGGTTCAGAGCTTCTGTACATAGGGTCTCTATACATTGCAGGTGACTGAATGGACATAGAAACAATAACATACAAGCTTGGAAGCAGAAGTGGCATCCACTTCCTCAATAACATGTGTCCAGAAACTTTATGAACTTTGGTAAATGTCTATAGTTGTAGAGGGGATTCAGGCCTTTTGTTCATAGGGTGGCTACGAGTCGTGCTTGACTCAAGGGCAGTCAACAGCAACAACAACAACATGAGTATTGATGGTGGATTTAAATAAAATTAAACATTCAACAACTTAATTCTTTGTACATATATCATGATGTTGTCTATTGGGCCAGTCATGAGTAATTTTATTTTCTTGTTATTGAAGGCTAGACTTTGAAATGTTTCAAGTCTTTTTCACTTTTCTTCACAAGCAATGTTGTGTCATCTGTAAAATGTAGGTGTTGATGAGTCTTCCCACAGTCCTCATACCACAGTTATTTTTATATAGTCCAATTTCTCAAATTCTTTACTCAGGATACAGATTTAATAGATATGGAGAAGGTTTACAATCTAAATCTTTCCTGATTTGAAACCATACAATATCCCCTTGTTCTACACAAATCATTGCTTCTTGGTTTATGTACAAGTTTCAAACGAACATAATTACGTTTTCTAAAAATCTCTTTCTTCTCAATATTAGCAATAATTTTTTAATGATTTAAAGGTAAAAAAACCTTTACATAGTTAATAAAATATAAGTAGACATCTTTCTGGTGTTCTCTGCTTTCAATTAAGATTCTCCTGAATTTTGACCTTGAACAATTTTGGCCTTGTACCACAGCCTCTTCTGAATCCAATTTGAATTTTTATCAGTTCCTTGACAATATACATCTCTAGCCTTTTCAAAACAATATTCAGCAAGATTTTTCTTGCATGTAATAGTAATGATATTGTTTGGTAATATTTGTTGTTGTTGTGGTTGTTATGTGCCGTCGAGTTGCCTGCGACTCATAGCGACCCTATGTACAACAGCCCTAAACTCCGCTCTGTCCTGTGCCAATCGCACTGACTCCGACACTCCCATACCAATTACCATGAATCAATCCACCTCATAGGGGGCCTTCCTCTCGTGCGCTGTCCCTCCACCCTCCCAAGCATGATGTCCCTCTCTAAGGACCGGTCCCTCTTCACAACATGTCCAAAGTATGTTAGACGGAGACTCAGAATCCTTGCATCCAAGGAGCCACCTGGTTTAACCCTTTCCAGGAAAAATCTGTTTGTTTTCCTAGCAGTCCATGGTATTCTCAATACTCTTCTCCATCACCATAGCTCAAAGGCATCAATTCACCTTCTATCCTCCCTGGTCATTGTCCAACTCTCAGATGCATAACAAGTGATTGTGAAGACCATGGCCTGTATCAGACGCACCTTAGTCTCCAGAGAGACACCATTGCTATTCAGTACTTTGGGGAGGTCCCTAACAGCAGACTTTCCCATGGCAATGTGCCTTTTAGTTTCCTGGCTGCTGGTGCCAAGACTGTTGACTATGGAGCCAAGCAAATTAAAGCTGTGTACAATCTCAATCTCTTCACCATCCATCCTGATGCTGCCAATTGGTCCAGTGGTGAGAATCTTTGTCTTCTTGACATTGAGCCTCAACCCATATTGTAGGCTGCAGTCCTTGACACGCTGCATCAGGTGCTTCAGGTCCTCTTCAGTTTCAGCAAGCAGGGTTGTGTTATCCGCATAACGCAGATTGTTGATAAATCGTCCACCAATCTTGACCCCACATTTCTCCTCATAGAGCCCAGCCTCCTGGATAATCTGTTCTGCATATAGGTTGAAAAGGTTTGGAGATAGGATGCATCCCTGGCGTATGCCCTTCCCAATTTTGAACCATGCAGTGTTCCCTTGCTCTGTTCTGACGACTGCCTCCTGGTCCAAGTATAAGTTTCGCATTAGAACGATCAAGTGTTCTGGGATTCCCATTCTTCTCAGAGTCAGCCACAGTTTGTTATGATCCACACAGTCAAATGCCTTTGCATAGTCAATGAAACACAGATAGACATTCCTCTGGTATTTCCTGCTTTCAGCCAAGATCCATCTAACATCAGCTACAATATCTCTATTACCACGACCCCTTCCAAACTCAGCCTGGACTTCTGGTAGTTCTCTGTTGATGTGCTGTTCCAGTCGTTTTTGGATCATCTTCAGTAAAATCTTGTTTGCATGTGAAATCAGTGAGATTGTTTTGTAGTTTCCACATTGTGTTGGGTCACCTTTCTTTGGGATAGGAACAAATATTGATCTCTTCCAGTCAGTTGGCCAAGTGGTTGGTAATATTAGATCACTTTAAAAAATAATGTGAGCAAAAATAGACCTCTTCTGGTCAGTTGGCCAGGTAGCTGCTGTCTTCAAAATTTTTCGGCATAGACTAGCGAACAGAACCAGGGCTGTAGGACTGAATCTGTTTGTTCAAATAAGGTAACTAGTATTTCATTAATTCCTGGGACCTTGTCTTTGCCAGTACTTTCAATGCCACTTTATGTATTCCTTTATTATCATTGGTTCTTGGTCATATGTTCTCTTGTTCCATTTGAACAACAGCTTCTTGGTCTAGGTATAGATTTTGTATGAGCACACTTAAATGTTCTCAGATTCCCATTCTTTCCAATATTAACCATGGTTTCTTGCGGAAAGCCTACAGGGATGTTCTACTCTGTCCAGTAGAGTTGCTGTCCATCACAATTGACTTGACAACTAGTTTTGTGTAGGAAAAGCAGGATTGATGAGAAGAGAGAGGAAGAAGTATAAAAAGACTCAGATAGTCTCAATATTTCAAAGATGAGAATGGAAGAATCTATAAACAAGATCTCCAAATATCGCCTCCAAACTGTCTCCAATGTACTTGATGCTGTGAGTCCTTAAATTTCTAAAGCAACACAGAAGATGACAACAGATTAGTCCACAGACTCTTAGATATTTTATTGAGCTCATGACACTCCTGGCTTTATAGAAATGATGCATAATTTCTCAAAGTTCAGAGGAATTAATATCAATCAATTATTTTTGGTAAAGTGACTCTATATAATTTTTCATCTTTATCAATTTGCATACAATAATTTGTTTACATTGTATTTCATTCATGTACATTAGTTTTCTTTTCACCCCCTCCATCCATCAAAAAAACTCTGTGACCCTTTTTTACTTTTTTATGCTTCTTGCATCATTCAATATTTTGCCCACAGAGTCATTTGGTATTGCAATTAGAGATTTACATTTGTTTCTACAGTTGTTTCATCTCTAAAAATGCCAAGAGTGACCTTTCTTTTTCATTTCTATCTCCAGGTCTTTTTACATTTCATTACTATGCTTTCCTCTGCCTTCTTGATCTGTTCTTCGGAACTTTTTTACATCTTTCATTTATCATAATTTCTCCCTTTTGCTTTAGCTCATTTACTTTGGAAACCAAGTTCCAAAGTCTCTTCTGACATCTTTGTTGGTCTTTTCTTTCTTCCTTGTCTCTATAACAACCTTTCTCTTTCTTCAATCTTAATGTCTTCGGTGTTATCCCACACTTCATTTTGATGCTCTATAGTGTTCAGAGCATCAAACAATTGAAATAGCTTTTAAATAAGTTGGGATAAGCTCAAGGTTTTATTTTTACTTTTGCAGACATGTCTTCCTTTTCTTTAGCTTCAATTTGAACTTCCATAAACGTAATTGATATGTGTTCTACAGTAGGCTCATTCATTTTTTTGACTGTTTATATTAGGCTTGTCTATCCTTTTCAAATGTGTTGTTCATATGGCTATGAGTCATAGTCAACTTGATGGCAAATAACACCACGACATATTTCCACAGATGTAGTAAATTTGATGTTTGTATATCCTATCAGGTGAGGTCTTCTATATGATCTCTTGTCTTATTTCCGTTGCCAAGGCCGTATTTTCCAATTACCAGTCTTTTTTTGTTTCCAGTTTTTACATTCCAGTCACCAATTATATTGTTGCATTTGATTGCATGCTTAAGCTATTTTTAGACTTCATGTCTGCTTCTTAGTGTTTGGTCAGTATGTTATAGAGGCAGAGATTCATTGTATGCATATGGACACTGTCTTAGTACTGATAGCATTAAACTTCAGGCTAGACATTGAAATATTATTTTTGACAAGAAACGAAACACCATTCCTCTTCAAATTTTCATACCTAGAAAAACAGATCATAAAGTCTGATTCAAAATGACCAATACCTGTCCATCTCCATCCACTAAGGTCTAGGATACAGCTTTTCTTGCGGTCCATTCCCTCTTTTACAAATTCCAATTTCCCTACTATATACTTTATATATTACATGCATCAACTAATACTTAATTTTTGTAGCTGATTCTTCTCATTTAGAATATTAAAGTATAAAGAAATGAAGATTCTTCATTTTGAAGTTTTACTCCATCTGTGTCATGAAGACAGACTTTTCTTTGTGGACATAGATCTTCTCTAGTTGCATTTTCAATGTCTCCAACCTAAGGAGCTCATCTTCCAGTACTATGTTTTGCTGCTATTCATAGTGATTTTAAGGGCCTATTATTTCAAAAGAAGATTACCAGTACTGTTTCTTAAATCTGTCTTAGTCGGGTATGGCATTGAAACTTGTCTACCAAAGGTGGCCCAACCGTTACAAATACCAGTGGCATAACCTCCAGCTCCCCAGAAGCATGCAAGTCTCCACAATCAGGTAAATTAACGGTTAATTGCTGTTGAGGCCACATACCAATTTGCAATCTGTAAATGGTGGAATAAGGAATGATTTTATTTTTTTTTTAATTTTCTGTAGTAGCTGTTACAATCACAGGGTTTGCTTATTATCTGAATTGAATCCAGAAATCTGAGTTATAACCACAGCTCTGCTTCACCTGCATTTTCTTCCACAAGTTAAACTTAAGTCTGTCTCTCTCCTTAGTGTAACATTATAGGGTTTTCAAGAGATATCTTTTGGTTTGTAAATTTAATTTCAGATATAAAGAGAGTTATCCATTTGAAGCATGTTCCAGTGGAGCATAAAGACTAAAATGGAATAGGAAGCATGTTTGACCCCAACAGTGGCATCGCAGTAAAATAGATCAGGTAATCTGTACCTGTAAAGAATACAATCTAGGAAAACCCAGTGGGGCATTTTAGTGTGCCATATGAGACCACTCTGGGTGGAAATCAGTGAGCAGGATCACCCAATGAGGATAAATGTTAGTGACATTTCTTCAACGAGATGGAAAAGGCAATCTCCAATTTCGTATGGAATGGGAAAAAGCCCCGAATAAGCAAAGCACTCCTTAAGAATAGAAGAACGGTAGGAGGTATCTCACTCCCTGATTTCAAATCCTACTACACTGCCTTAGTAGTAAAGACAGCATGGTACTGGTACAATGACAGACACATAGATCAATGGAATCGAATTGAGAATCCAGAGATCAACCCATCTATCTATGGTCAACTGATCTTTGACAAGGAGATGAAATCAGTGAAGTGGGGGAACGACAGCCTTTTTAACAAATGGTGTTGGCAAAATTGGAAAAATATCTGCAAAAGACTCAAGCAAGACCCACACCTCAGTCCATACACAAAAACCAACTCAAGGTGGATCATGGACCTAGGACTAAAACCAAGGACTATGAAATTCATTACAGAAAAGCTAGGAACAACACTAGAAGTCCTAATCCACAACATAAACAGTCTTCCCAGTATCCTGGAAAAGCTACAACCAGGAGAAGATAACATAGATGAATGGGACCTTCTAAGACTCAAATCCCTATGCACATCCAAAAACTTCTCCAGTAGGGTAAAAAGGGAAGCCACTGACTGGGAAAAAGTATTCGGTAATAACATATCAGATAAGGGACTTATATCCAGAATTTATGAAATACTTGAGCACCACAACAAGATAAAGGTAAATAATCCAATAGAAAAATGGGCACAGAATATGAACAGGCACTTCACCGAAGACGACATTCAGATGGCTAACAAACACATGAAGAAATGCTCAAAATCCCTAGCCCTAAGAGAGATGCAAATTAAAACAACTATGAGATATCATTTCACCCCAGTCAAAATAGCAAAATTTAACAGAACAGCAAGCAACAAATGTTGGCGAGGTTGTGGAGAAACTGGAACCCTGATTCACTGTTGGTGGGAGTGTAAAATGGTGCAACCCCTGTGGAAAGCAGTATGGCGCGTTCTCAAAAAGTTGCAAATAGAGATACCATTTGACCCAGCAATTCCACTACTGGGAATATACCCTGAAGAGACCATAGCTGACATCCAAGCAGATATATGCGCACCCATGTTTATTGCAGCTTTGTTCACAATAGCAAGGAGTTGGAAACAACCTAAGTGCCCATCAACAAACGAATGGCTAGAGAAGCTGTGGTATATTCGCACAATGGAATACTATGCTGCATTAAAAAACAAGGAACTCATGCAATATTATTCAAAATGGTTGACTCTGGAGAACATTATGCTGAGTGAAATATCCCAGTCACAAAAGGACAAATATTACATGATGCCACTGTTGTAGAATGGGACTGTCCTTGGGGTTGGGGAGAGACTGAGTAAGATGGGTTCAATAATGTATACTGCACTGAAACTGAGGAGGGAGAAAACTGTTTAAAAGAGATATATAACTAGGTATTTCTGTCATCACAGGAGACTAGAGCGAGGGCTACATCGTGGAGGGGACCTGGGGGAGGGTTTGTAAAACAATGAAAGAATCTTTTCTTTTACTTTTCCATAATTTTTGACTCATGTACTTATAACTTGTTAGTCAAATTTGTGTCTTCTAGGTTGCAACACCCCCATGATACATCTTCAAGGATATGAACATGTACAGCCAAGCACAATCAATAAGAGTGCATCTAAATTCCAAAATCAATCTCCATAATAGTCTATGTGTTTCCTACTGCCAAAGGGGCCCTTTAGAGTAGTGAGAGAAGATCTTCACCCTGAAACCCACAGCGTCACTTTTCAGCAGTAAGTAGCTAAGAGAATACGCCATCCCCTTTCCCTTATGAATCAGGGTGAAGTCTCTCCCAGGGAGGAGTGATAGGGAATGGCAAAGGACACACTGACAAAGGAGATTAACCAGAATTGGCTTTGACAAGCACTGTGGCATTTGGACAAGAACAAACTGGGAGGAGGGTAGAGAGAATAGTGCAACAATGAATGAATGGAAACCCAAAATCTCTGTAAATGTTTATGAAAATTAATAAAATATAATTATAGAAAAAAAAAGAAAGAAAATACACTGAAGGGTCAGCAATGAGTTGGTTTTGACCTCATGTCAAAAAGAGTGAGACAGCTGACAAATTTTCTGAAATTTGTAAACTTTCATCTTTTAAATTCTTCAATTTACATGTTTTTTACCACAATAGGCTAGAATAAATGGCACATTTGTTTCTCTAATCTTCATGAATTGTTTAAAATGTCTAAACATCTCAACTAAGAGCTCTTGAATCAACATAACATATGTTCTCTACAACATTCTAATTTACATAGTTAGGCTGAAGTTATCCTATTGCTGTTATTCACTGTAACTACCACCTATAGGTCAGTTTATCATGCTGTCATAGTTAATGTGTTGCTGTGATAATAAAAGTCCATACTACTAGTGTTTCAAATAACAGCTGGGTTACCCACTGTGAGTAGGAAGTATCTTCTGGAAATCTACTTTTGAAAATTAGCATATAAAATTTCTATGGATCATAACAATATAGTATAAGAGGATAATCCTCCTAGTTTGGAAGGAAAGAATGTACTACTCAAGTTTGCCTTTTGAGTATCATGAGGATAGTGCAACATCTCATTCTGGTTATGTGGAATCCCCATGAGTTGAAGCCTGTTTGACAGTAACTAACCACAACAGCTTTTTATAAAGACTAAGGAAAACAGGCTCAAAAAGTGGCATACCTTAGCTTTTCATAAATGAATTGAAGACACCACAAACATCTTGAAATACTTTCTTATAAAAAATTTCTTAGAAATTACTCTAAATACAAGTGTAAATCATAATTCTCTTACTAGATGAGGTCATTGTGTGCCATCAAATTGGAAGCAGTTCACAGCTGACACTCCAGTGGATTTTCAGAGGCTGTCAATCTCACAAGAGCTTATGCTCACATTTCTTCTACAGAGCAGCTGGTGGATTTGAGTGATATGTCTCTAGGTGGGCAGTGCAGCTCTTTTTCTAGTAGGCTACCAGAGTGTCCTCGTTAGATAATAGTTTGTCATAACTTTCCAGTTTAATTTTGGATCTAGTTGGGAGCCTGTGATGCTGTCTCAAATACTATCCATTATAGTAGCTATAGGCACACTGCAGAACAGGAAAATTCATGTTCATTCAAAATAAGTACATTTTCAAAAACTTCAGATGTATTCTCATTAGTAGGTATATTTGAATTAAAACACAAATTGTTAAGTCCTGTTTATACTTCCCAAGGAAACTAAGCAAGCAAGCTAGTCTTAGAAGAGAGAAAAGTATACTTCACTCTTTCCTCCTTTATTCTTGTTAGAAAAGCAAGCTTTATATGAAATAGAAACCAGATGTGATAGTTTGTTTTGAATGTCCACTTGTCTGGCCTACAGTGTCCACTGGGCAAAATATTACTTGGCCTCAAGTAAAGCAAGCTCATCTATAATTATTGTGCAGATAATAAAAAAAATATAGCTAATTATTGAGAAAATGTGAATTCCAGAACACAATTCTCCTTATATGAAACCTACACATAATAATGGAATACTGCATCATAACATAGGCATTAGGATTGTATTTTTTCCTCCATATCTATCCAATCTGCATGCTGAGCAAATAGCTTGAGAAGTTGGATTGTTGGAAGAAGAATATGGCATCAGGATTGGTGCAAAACTCATCAATCACCTGTGTTTTAGAGATGGCATAATCTTGCTTGTGAAGAGTGAAGAAAACTTAAAGCACTTACTGAAGAATATCAAAGATCACAGCCTTCAATAAGAATTACATATCAGCAAAAAAATACACCAAAATTTCTCACCGTTAGAACAACAGGCAACAAGAAGACAGAAGGAGAAAAGGTTATAATTGTCAAAGAGGTCATTTTACTTGGATTCACAATCAACAAATAAACAATGGGGGAATATTCTTTCAAAGACCTCTATAAATTGCTCTTAAAGAAAGGTAATCAATTTAAAGACCATGATGTGTCTGGCCTAAGCCTTGACATTTTCATTCAGCCTTGTCTTTTATACATACATATTAAGATTAGATAATGAATGTAGATATTCTAAGAAAGCTCAATGCCTTTGCATTATGGTGTATGTGAAGAATGCTCTGACAAAAGACTAATTTGTCTTGAAGGAAATGCAATCAGGGTGCTTCTTAGAGACAAGAATGATGTAACTTCATCTTACGTACCTTGGGTGTGTTTTCAGGAAGGACTAGTCCTAAGGACAATATATCATGCTGAGAAATGGAGATGGTCAGTGAAAGAGAGGACCATCTCCACTTGGTGAACTGACAGTTATTGTAACAATGAGCTTGAGTATGATTGAAATTATGAGGAGGGCACAGGATAAGGCAAGGTTCAAATTTACTGTTCATAGAATTGCCATGAGTTTCAATGGCCTAGTAACAACAAAGAAATTACCCTCCAAACATAGGCAGGCCTCGGGAATCAGTTGAATACCTTAGAACAAAAGGGGAGTTTTCCTAAGGTGTGTTATGCCTCAAGGGTATATATAGATCTTTTTCTACATCATCTTTTTTGTTTGTTTGTTTTGTGAAGGAAGGTAGAGGGTGTGTACCATTTTATTGAAATTGCAGTATAATATACTGTACATACTTAAAGCATACAGTTTGAGTTTTGACAAAATTCCCATAGACTCATTACTATAGTTAAGATAATGAGTAATTTTATTATACTCAGAAGGATTCTTGTACCCTTTTTTAACACATTCTTCTCTCCACTCTCACTGCCAAATGAATTGATAGTTTAAAATTGCTGTAACAAAGTACAACAAAAAAGTGCTTAAAACAACAGAAGCTTATTGTATTAGAGTTCTAGAGACTAGATGTGTTAAATTAAGCTATTGGCAGTATGTATTCTTCTAAGGACTTTGCAGAGTATATTCCACTCCAGAACTTCAACAAGAAAAAGGTAAACAACCCAATTGCAAATGGGCACAGGATATGAATAGACACTTCACCAAAGAAGACATTAAAATGGCAAACAAACACATAAAAGAATGTTCAAAATCTCGAGCTATCAGAGAGAAGCAAATCAAAACAGCTATGAAATATCACCTCTCTCCACCAACAATAGCAAGGTTCAATAGAATAGCAAACAACAAATGCTGGAGGAATTATGGAGAGATAAGAATCCTTATTCACTGCTGATGGGAGTGTAAAATGGTGCAACCACCATGGAAGGTAGTCTGGCACTTTCTCAAAAAGTTGGAAATGGAAATATCATTTGATCCAGAAATTCCAACGCTGGGAATATACCCTAAGGAAACCAGGGCTGCCACCAAACAGATATATGCACACCCACTTTTATTTCTGCATTACTCACAACAGCAAAGAGATGGAAGCAACTCAAGTGCCCATCAGTAAATAAATAGATAGTAAAACTATGATATATACTATGCAGCACTGGAAAGCAAGAAACTTGTAAAACATTTCACAATATGGGTGATCATGGAGGACATTATGCTGAGTCACAAAAAAATAAATACTGCATAGCACCACTGTCATAAAAAAGGACTGATATAAGGGCTTGGGGAGGAATCTAGGAAAAGAGAGGATAGATAAAGAACACTATTTTGGTTTTTTTTTGGTTTTTTTTCTATATTTTATTAATTTTCATAAACATTTACAGAGATTTTGGGTTTCCATTCATTCATTGTTGCACTATTCTCTCTACCCTCCTCCCAGTTTGTTCTTGTCCAAATGCCACAGTGCTTGTCAAAGCCAAAGAACACTATTTTGGAACAAAGGAAAGAACTGTTTAAAAGGAATATATGGTTAGGCATTATATGTACAGCAACAGTTCAGAATAAGAGGTGCATTGCAAAGTGGACTGGGGAAAGGAGGGGGAGAGAAGAAAATGTGCAACAATGAAATAATGAAAATCTAACTATTCTGTAAACTTTTGTTAAAATAACAATTTTAAAACCTCTTATTAAAAATAAAATTGGCAAATCTGCTGAAAAGATGTCACTTTGAGGATTAAAGTATACATGAAACCATGGTGGTATAGTGGTAAGAAATTGTACTGTAATTCCAAAGGCACATGGTTCGAAACCACCAGCTGCTCCCTGGGATGACAGACAATCTTCTCCCAGGTGATTTATTCCCTCTGTAAACCCCCTGGGGAATCAGCTAAGGGTTGGATTCAACTCAAGAGTGTATAATAGCAAGAACAGATGCATGTGAAAGTTAGACAGTGAACAAGGATGGCTGAAGGACTGATGCCTTTGAATTGTAGTGCGTAGAATAATATTAAACATATCTTAATGCTTCCAAAAGGACAAAGAAATCTCTTACAAGTACAGAGTGAATGTTTCTTAGAAGACACAATAATGAAACTTTGTTTCAAAAACTTTGGGTGTATTAGGAGGAGAGATCAGACCCTGGAGAAAGACATCATGCTTGATAAAGTAGAAACAGGGTTAGTAATAATAATAATAATAATAATAAAAAGAAGCCGCTCAAAAAGATGGCGGCCCAAGTGGTGGCTGTCAATGATGCATTTCAGTACAGATAATGGTGGCACAGAATCTGGCAACATTTGTTTTACTATATATAGGTTTGATGAGCTACAACTAACAGCACTGGTAATAAGTTGATTCTATAATCACTGTAGAAAAAAGTAAGGGCACTCTAGTCATGCAGTGCATAATGTGTCAGGCTGCTAAGCAAACTGTAAAAATACATCAGCTGTTTTGAGGAAGAGAGGTGGGAAATTTCCTCCTGTAAAGATTTACAGCCTAGGAAGTCAGGAATAGGTGTGATGGCAATAACTAGAAGGAAGGTAACAACTCCTTCCCCCACACCATTCAAAATTCAAAAGCCATTGTAATTCAGTTGGAACCAACTCTAAGCTGACCTTCTATTCAGTTTCCAGTGGCTGTAATTCACCAGAAAGGAGACTGTGCATCATTCAACTCTCTAGCTTTTGAAAGAGTTTAACTGCTAGAGAGGCATCATCTTTGGGTTTACAGAACTCCCTACTGACTTCAATTACATGAGAGCTCCCTAATTTTCCATTATAAGTTCTGAATCCAACTGAGCAAATATTCCAGAATATTTTTAATATTTGTAATAATACACCACTCTGCATCAGCAACAATAACAAAGTTCAACAGGGCAGCAAACAACAAATGCTGGTGAAGTTATGGAGAGATTGGAACTCATATTCACTGCTGGGAATATAAAATGATACAACTATTATGTAATGCAGTCTGGTGCTTTCTCAAAAAGTTGGAAATAGAAATACCATTTGATCTAGTAAAAACTACAAGGAATATACCCTGAAGAAACCAGAGCCATGTCTCAAAGAGATGTATGCACACCCATATTTATTGCCACATTATTCAAAATAGCAAAGAAATGGAAGTGACTCAAATGTCTATCGATGAATGAATGAATGGATTGAAAAACCATGGTACATTCATATAATGGAATATTATGCAGTACTGAAAAACAATGAAATAATAAAATATTATACAATATGGGGAGCCTTAAGGAAATTATGTTAAGTGAAATATCACAGTCACAAAAGGACAAATACTACATAACACCACTATTATAAAATAGGACCGACATGCGTGGCTTAGGGTGGGAATGAAGAAAGAGTGGATAGATAATGAACACTGTGTTATAATAGATGAAGGGAAGAACTGTCCAAAAAGGAATAGATTATTAGGCATTATATTTATAAGAACAATCTGGCGTAAGGGGGGGCATTGTGGGGTGGGCTGAGGGAAGGGGAAAGGACAAGGGGGAAGAAATTGTGCAACAATAAATAAAAAATTTTTAAAAATCTGCATAAAAGATAAACAAATTTAAGACACTCCATAGAATACAGTTTTTAGTGATCTCCCTGGTTCTGTTGAAACTTAGCCAGCCATCTTTGATATTTCTTGGCTTGTAATTACATCACTCCGTGCCCATTTCCCCTTATGTGTCTATTTCTGCATTTCTTCTCATGAACACTCCACTTTTATCACCTCTCCTTTAAATTGGGGGATTCAAGCCTGCAGGATCTTTGGCTTGCTCCTGTCTTATGGATTTTGGACTTGCCAATTTCTCACAATGCTGTGAATAAATACTCTGATGTAGGTTTTTAAATTTCTCTCTTTCACTATAGATATAGATGGATATATCTCTCTATATATATCTATATCTATATTGATATATCTCTCTATATATCTCTATCTCATCTCTACCTCTATCTATCTATCTATCTATCTATCTATCTATCTATCTATCTATCTATCTATCTATCTCTAGTACCATAGATTTGTAACAGAACCATAGCTGACCTTCCAGCAGGTTTTCAGAAGCAGTTACTAGCATGGGAGGAGACTGGGAGATTGCCCATCCTTCTCCCATGGAGCAAGTGGGATTTGAACTGTGTGCCTTTGAGATTACAGCACAGCTTCTTGCCACTTGGCAACCAGAGCACAACACACAACACTGTGTGTGTGTGTGTGTGTGTGCGCGCGCGTGTGTGTGTGTGTACAGTGTTGTGTATTGTCGACTTGAAACCAATCAATAACTGATCCTCCAGAGAGTTTTCAGAGGCAGTTAATCACCTCTGAATGGAAGGATATTGTCCATCTTTCTCCTATGGAGCACCTCATGGATTTGAACCATGTGCCTTCAGGATTGCAGCACACCTTCTAGATATACCTCTTTATTACTCTCTTTCTCCTTTCTTTAACAATTGCTAATTTCTGAAGATCCAGACTTTTATTTCCAGGATCAACATCACCATCATTTTTACCCTACCTTCTGCTGGCCTTCCCGTCTTCAATATCATATTTTGTGCACTCAGTCCAGCTCTCAGAAACAACTAAGCAGAGTGTGTGTGTGTGTGTGTGTGTGTGTGTGTGTGTGAAAGAGAGAGAGAGAAAGTACAGAAGTCAGGAAGGAAACCATTCTCCATGACTTAGTTAGTGGCTTTTTGAAGACATGATCCTCCCAGTAAAATGTTACAGGTGTAATTAGGAGACAAGTACTACCCAGTACTACTAGATTAGGATATGGGAACATTTGTAATTATGGAATGGAGGGATATATTGACTCTAAGAGTGTGAGGTGTCAGCAACAGGCACTGAAAAGACATCCTTCTTGACTGTGTATTTGGATAAATGAAGTTATTATACATTCCTTTTAAAATTTTTTTCCAAAAATTATATACATAGAACATAAAAATCATCACAAACAAAATTACCTCCTTTATATAATTTAGAAAATACTTAAGGATATTGAATATTTTTAATTTTGAAGGAGAAACTCTTTACTATGTGGCTTTGAAATGCTGATCCCATGTGAATTGGTCCCATGCTATTTTCTGAAAATTATTCTGAAAATAAACTTCTGTTATCTATTTGTTTCCAAACTCTTTTCTCAAAGAAGTTAACAACTGAAGAGATTTTCAGTAAGTAAAATATTAGTTGTCTGGCTGTCAGGTTGATGGTAGTTTCCTGAATATCTGTGTATACATTAAACACTGTCCAGAAAATGTCAGATTTTTTTAAATTAAAATAACTTACCAGTTCTACAGTTTACTTGTAATTCTAAGATGTTTATGTAATATTCTATCTTCCTTACTCCTATATAAAGTTCAGAATATAGTTTGTGAGAGAAATTTAATGGGATTAGAATATATTGGAAATTATTTCTTAATCAGCAAAGCACTAAGCAATGCTACTTTTTAAAGCAATCAGCCTACACTCCATCTTCAGTGGTGTTTAGCTTTAAGGAATGCAGTGGAACACAGAATTTCAAGAATCCAGGTGGATTAATGACCATAGTCCCACCTACTAGAGGGAAGCCTGCACTTCACATAGGGTCTAGTGGAAGTATTTAAATACTTGGGCAATACTGGCATTCATTTCCGTCATAGTTTTAAAACTTAATGTTCAATTAAACTGTATTTGTTTTTCAGGCTCAAACATAGTTTTACATTTCGGTAAGCATTAGCTTACTAAGCAATAGTTTTACATCTATCCTTAAAGCAATAGCTTTACATAAGCAATAGCTTTCATCTATCCTTAAATTTGTTTGGGAATGCATATAAATTAAGAAACTTAACACTAATTTTCCTTTACTTCAGGTTAACTCTCCCCTCTCTGCCTCCTTCAAAACCAAATAGGAATTTCTTTCTTCTGAGTATAGCAGAGAGTGATCTTGAAAATTCAGGTGGAAAGTAAGTCATGCTTTGAATTACCACTCCACCACTTGGCCATAGGTGAAATATATTGGGCATTAATTTTGTTATTTTATGTATCTTGCTTTGTTGGAGGAATCTCTCACATGACAATGGCACTGTATGTACATACAAGACATTTATACAAACCATCTTGTGTAGTGTATGGTAAAAAAAGGAATAAATACTGGTAGCTGTTATTAACATAAGAATATCCCCCCAATTACTATTTTAAAAGAGTGATGCTGCAATACATGTTATACCCTGAAGCATAAGAATATTAATATTACAAAATGATGACAGTTTATTATTTACTTGCCTTCTTTGAGTAACAATGTATATACAAATACACACAGAAACATACATGTCACACACACAGAAACATACATGTCACACACAGAATCAAAGAAACACATACCACACTCTCAGACAAAAATAACTTACATACAAAGGGATACATTACAATGTACAAAATATGTTTAGCATCTCTTCTCTCTCACACTTGGTCCATGTTATAATCTCTATTGATTATGTAATTTTTCCCATTAATGTAAATTTGTCAAATCTCTTGAAATTACTTTAGGAAAGAGATATAGAATTAAGTTTAGGTTTCATTTAATAAAATTTAAGTCCTTCACGATAAGCTTACCACCCTTTAAACAGCAGATTTGTGTTTATGTTGTCTCTTGAAAATACACATGGGATATGATTTGAATGTTGGGGAATCTATAATTTCTGCAAAAGCCAAAGGAATAGAGCTACTGTGTTGCCCAGCCAAAGCAAAGTGTGTCAAGGACAGACACATAAATAGGATAAGTATTAAAATGATCTAATAAAGTCAGCACATGAGGTGTGACTGAGAAAAATTGGATAAATTATGTATACTGCATTGAAACAGATGAGGGAGAGAATAGTTTTAAAGCAATATTTGATTGAGTATTATGGACATGAAAAGAGTCCAGAATGAAGGCGGCATAATGGAGTGTATTGGGGTGGGAGGGATTGTATACCAATGAAAGAATTTTTCTTTTACCTTTCAAAGAGAAGAGCGAACTGAAGGGAAAGGGGTGGGCAGGGAGAAAACTACAATAATGAATGAAGGGAAATCCAAAATATCTGTACACATTCATTAAAATTTTTAAAAAATTATTGTATTTGTCCATTTCATCACTAAAGCTTGTTCTTTTCAGTTTTTTAATTTAATTTAATTAATTTATTTGTTTGGTTTTTTTTAGCCATCTTCACTCACTACAGTAAAATCTATTTTGATTTGCTGGGTTTCCAAGAATATAATTCTTAAAAGAATGAGAAGACCTAACTTTCTCCTGCAGAGTTGCTGGTGGATTTGAAGCAACAAAGATGCATAATCTTATGTGTAGCAGCTCATCAGGCTAAAACCTAGCAAAGTTCTTTAGGAGAAATACAATTCCTGTGCCTACCTCAGTAGTTTGCATTTACAGCTTTCTGAGAACTAATGACATTAAACACTTGTTAATGTGTTTGATGAACATTTGAATATCCCCTTTGTCAAAATGCTTATTAAGTTCTTTTGTTGTGGTTGGTTATGTTTTGTTTGTTGTTTTGAATCTGGCTATTTATTTGTCTTTTTGCTATTGTTTTAGTCAAAGTGAACATTTCAAGATCTAACCTGAATACTGTGCTATAAGGAGTATCAATCTGCATACAGGGAAGACCTATTTAATATGACTATTACTGAATATAATCAACATTCCTGTAGAGGCACAAAGCCTCATGGTAATGGCCATAGCTGAGCTCCACCAATTCACTCAGTCAGGACAGCCACTGAGTTTCACAGGCAACTCAGCCTTCAGCCTTGCTGCTTTAGGCCAATAACAAAGCTCTTGATCTTGTCAATTATATCTCTCTTCTCTTCCCCTAGTCTTCCTGCAAGTTTGGGCAAAGGTTCTTATCTTTGGTTTCATAGTCAGGGTAGCTGTCTGAAGGTCAGCTCTGTCTTATGTCGGATTTCTGCTTTTTGTAGGTCTGGTTGGTGCAAGAATCTCTGGTTCAAAAGGGCATACACTGCATTCCTGCTTCTTCTTTTCTGGTAATGTGATTCTCAATTTCTGCTGTTGAATCTGCTCAATTTAATGGTAAGAGTAATCAATACCCCTGTAGATAGGCTAACATGACCCAATTACATATTCCCACCCATTCACATGGCAAAGGCAAAGTCAATGGCTAGGAAAGTAATTTTGAGCAATAAAACTTTAACATGGCAATTCCTCTGTCAGTTCATCATAGTATGATGACTGATGTTGGATGCTTTGTTATCTCCACTTCAAGTATCAGCAGGGTCATCTATCACAGACAAAATACAGGAGAGCTTCCAGACTGAGGCTGACTGAGAAACAGGATTGATTATCCACTTCTAAAATAACAGATCCTCGGAAAATCTATGAATAAGACTGGATAATGCCGGGTAGAGTGTTCCAATATGGGCCCTTCAGGATGGAAGGCATTCAAAATGCAAATGTGGAGGAGCTGCCTCCTTAAAGAAAAATCTACCTTAATAATGTAGGTGGAAGGAACACTTCACTCAGTGTAGGGCCTTCATTTGGATGTTGATGAGCCACCACTCTAAACTAAGAAAACCAGCTGCAAATATAATAATTGAAACATGAAACTAATTAAGCATTGATCTATGAAAATTGAAAGCTGTAAAAAATTATCTGGGATGCATAAAGACTGAAATCCAAGGTATTAGCGAATAGGATAAACTGGTATTGAACATTTTGAATTAGACAATCGCATAATCTATCATGCTAACAATGACACCAAAAGAATGGCATGCATTCATCATTAAAATGAACATTTCAAGATCTGTCCTAAAGTGTAATGTTGTCAGGGGTACGATAATACCACATAATCACAAAAACTTGTTAATACGACTATTATGCAAATATTCATCAAACTCTAAATAGAAAAAGTAAGAAATCAAGTATTTATACCAAATATTGCAGTTTTGAATTGAGTGAACATACCATCAAAATGTATTTATAACTGGAGATTTAAGTGCTAAAAGTTGTAAATAAGAAAAATGCTGCATTGAAGCTGATGAGGGAGAGAACATTTTAAAAGTAATATATTCTAGGGCATTATGATTATTATAAAAGTTCGGAATGAGGGTTGCAGAGTAGAGTATACTGCGGTGGGGGTGGGGAGATGCAGGTGGATTGTATACCAATGAAGGAGTTTCTCTTTTGCTTTTCAAGGAGAAGAGCGAACTGGGGGTGGGGGTAGGGTGGGCAGGAAGAAAAATGCAACAATGAATGAATGGAAATCCAAAATCTCTGTAAATGTTCATTGAAATTAATAAAAGAAAATGAGACGGAAGAACTCCACCACAAGACAGAAGGGCTCTGCCGCCAGATGGAAGGGCTCCACCACCAGATGGAAGGGTTCCACAGCCAGATGGGGCTCCGCTGCCAGATGGACCGGGAAGAGACCCGGGAAGAGCAACAGTTAGCCACCCACCGCGGAACTCCAGAGTAGCTTGAGACCCCAGAAGAGAGAAGACTACCTGCCACTGTGTGACCCTCCTGCAGCCAGTAGGGTGCTGCTGCATAAACCCCCAGCAGTGCCCAAGCCCCGCCCCCACCTCTTGGTGATAGTGTCCAAGCCCAGGGCTCCTTACCCACCTAGTCCCTTGCTTTCCTCCCCTTCCCATGTCCCCATTGCGGCTCCACAACCACGCACCTCAGCCCCCACCACAGCCCTGTGACCTCAGAGCACCACCGCAGATCCAGCGATCACGCAGAGCTATCAGCAGAGCTGCTGTGGAAATAATCTGGCAGGAGTAATTCTGGTAGGATCCTGGCTGTGTTTACTGGGGCATTGCTGATTACCTGGGAGAACACCTAAGGGCGTGCCCACTGGTGGGGAATTTGGCCGAGCTCTCTTGGGCTACACCAATTGCCCAAAACAAGCCAGCCAGCTGGCTTCTGTGATCTCTGCAGACCAGCAGAGGCTAGGGGCTTGGTGGGAATTTGACCTTGACTTTTCGGATCCTGTCAGATCGAGGACCCTGCTGGAGCAGGGGCTGTTGTGTGAGGGCACCTGCCTAAGTGCCACCAAGCAGGGAACACTGAGAAAACCACTGGGTAGGAAACGGAGAGCAGCAATTTGAGTAAGGACCCCAGTTGTGAGCACACTGAGACAGCAGAGGTTTGAGCAAGGTCCTCAAAGTGTTTGACCTGCCCTTGCGATTGCCCGAACCCTTTGCCTGCCTCACCCCATCTGGCTCCACACCAGGAACTACACGTGTGGGCAATCAACTTGCCTTTAAACAGGAGCACCTTGACATGTTTTAGCAATAAGAGATTGCCCTAGCAGGCACTGAACTGACATTTTTCTTAAGTCAGAAAGTCAGAGAAATGCACAAGTTTGGTAGCTGCCCATCTGATCTAAAGAGCATTGTCTTCATATCAAGAACGCATACCAATGTCTCGAAGAAAGCAAACTATCCAACACAATACACAAGAACAAAGCAAGATGTCACTCAATAGCAGTGGATACCCCAAAGCCAGAAAGTCTCATGGAACATTCTGACACAGAATTTAAAAGAGGAGTGGCTGAATATACCCAATAGATGAAAGACAAACTTGATGAATTATAGGATGCTACAAGCAAAGACCTGGAGGAGTTAAAAAAAACAATGCAAAACATTGCAGAGAAAACAAATGAGGCATAAGCGGCACTGGAAAAACAAGAATCCACCATTCAAAATATAAGGTCCAATGTTTCAGAGGCCGTCAACATGATAGAGGGATATATGAGCAGAGTTGATGAGATGGAACACAGAATCAGTGAAATTGAAGACAAAATTGTCACCAATGATCTGATAGAGCAAAAATCAGACTGAAAAAAGAAGGAAAAAGAAGAAAATCTAAGAATAATGTGGGACAACATCAAGAAAAATAACATGCGCATCATTGGAATCCCAGAAAAGGAAGAAGCAAGTAAAGGCATTGAAAAAGTTGTGGAAGAATTACTAGAGGAAAACTTCCCAGACATAATGAAGAATGAGAGAATATAGGAAGCTCAGCGAACACCATATAGATTCGACCCCAAAAGAAAAACATCAAGGCATATCATAGTTAAATTTGCCAGAACCAAAGATAAGGAGAAAATCCTGAAAGCAGTAAGGGAGAAACAAAAAGTAACCTAAAAGGGAGAACAGATAAGATTAAGTGCTGATTTCTCGGCAGAAACCATGCAGGCAAGAAGAGAGTGGAAGGACATATATCAAACACTCAAAGAACACAACTGTCAACCAAGAATGCTGTACCCAGAAAAATTATCCATCAAATATGGAGGACAGATCAAGATATTCCCAGAAAAGCAGAACCTAGGAGAGTTTGGAAAAACAATACCAGCATTGCAGGAGAGATTCAGAGACGTCTATGGTCCAAAAACTAGCAACAACACCAAAAAGAACTCAATACAATGATAGCAATAAAACCTAGCCTCTCAATAGTCACACTGAATGTGAATGGTTTAAATGCACTGCTGAAGAGAAAGAGAGTATAAGACTGGATAAAAAAACAAAATCCATCAATATGTTGTCTACAAGAGACACACCTGAATAATGAAGATAAAAACAAGCTAAAAACAAAAGGGTGGGGAAAAATATACCAAGCAAATAGCAACCAGAAAAAAACAGGAGTAGCCATGTTAATCTCTGATAAAATAAATATCAGTGTAAAAATGATCACAGAAGACAAGGAAGGTCACTACATAATGCTGAAAGTGGCAATAGAACAAGAGGACATAACAATAATAAATATCTATGCACCAACTGAAAGACCAGAAAAATACATAAAACAAACAGTAACAAAACTGAAAAAGGAAATAGACAACACTACTATACTACTGGGAGACTTCAATACACCCCTCTCAAGAAAAGATAGAACTACCAGAAAAAACTCAACAGAGATAATGAAGAATTAAATCACACAATAAACCAACTTGACCTCATAGATATCTATAGGCTACTACACCCCAGAAAAGCACAGTATACCTTCTGCTCCAATGTGCATGGAACATTCTCTAGAATAAATCACATTCTAGGTCACAAGGCAAGCATCAACGGATTAAAAAAGATAGAAATAATACAAACGACCTTGTCAGACCATAATGCCACAAAATTAGAAATTAATAATAGGACGATGAAGGAGAAAAAAGCATACATTTGGAAGGACTGGGTAGTAGAAGAAATAAAAAATTAAATTCAAAAATTTCTTGAAACTAATGACAATGAAAACACCACTTGCCAAAACCTCTGGGAAACAGCCAAAGCAGTAATCAGAGGTCAATTTATAGAAATAAGCAAACACATCTAAAGACAGGAAAAACAGATTATTGGCTCTCTAACCCAATATCTCCAGCAAATTGAAAAAGAACAGCAAGAAAACCCGACACCCTTTAAAAAAAAACTGCAATTATTAAAAATAGAGCAGAAATAAATGAAATAGAAAACAGAAAAACAATTGAAACTATCAACAAAACTAGGAGTTGGTTCTTTGAAAAGGTCAACAAAATCAATAAACCACTAGCAAAACTCACAAAAGAAAAGAGGAAGAAGTCACAAATAATCTGAATAAGAGATAAATCAGGTAACATCACAACAGACCCAACTAAAATAAAGAATCTAACATTAGAATACTAGGAAAAACTATACTCAAACAAATATGAAAATCTAGAGGAAATGGACAAATACTTAGAAAAACACAACCTACCTAAATTGACACAAACCAAAACTGAACATCTGAACAGACCCATTACTAAAGAAGAATTTGAAAAGATAATACAACTTCCAACCAAGAAAAGCCCTGGACCAGATGGCTTACCAAGTGATTTTATCAAACTTTCAGAGAACAACTGTAACCAATTCTACATAAATTATTTCAGAAAATAGAAGAGGATGGAACCCTACCAGAAACATTCTATGAAGCAAACATATATTTGATACCAAAGCGAGGAAAAGACACCACCAAAATAGAAAACTATAGGCCAATATCTCTCATGAATATTGATGCAAAAATCCTGAATAAAATACCGGCAAATAAAACCAAGGATACATAAAAAAAAAATAATTCACCATGATCAAGTGGGATTCATAACAGGTATGCAAGGATGGTTCAACATAAGGAAAACAATTAATGCAATTTATCACATTAACAAGGCAAAGAACAAGAACTACATGGTTCTATCAATTGATGCAGAAAAAGCCTTTGATAAAATCCAACACCCTTTCCTGATTAAAGCACTCAACAAAATAGGATTAGAGGGGAATTTCTTCAA
>NW_006399946.1:3264989-3266994 GCF_000299155.1 Elephantulus edwardii
TAAAACAACTATGAGATATCATCTCACCCCAGTCAAAATAGCAAAATTTAACAGAACAGCAAGCAACAAATGCTGGCGAGGTTGTGGAGAAACTGGAACCATGATTCACTGTTGGTGGGAGTGTAAAATGGTGCAACCCCTGTGGAAAGTGGTATGGCACTTTCTCAAGAATTTGCAAATAGATATACCATTTGACCCAGCAAATCCACTACTGGGAATATACCCCGAAGTGACCAAGCAGATATATGCACACCCATGTTTATTGTAGCTTTGTTCACAATAGTATGGAGTTGGAAACAACCTAAGTGCCCATCAACAAACGAATGGATAGAGAAGCTGTGGTATATTCGCACAATGGAATACTATGCTGCATTGAAAATCAAGGAACTCATGCAATATTATTCAAAATGGTGGAGACCATTATGCTGAGTGAAATATCCCAGTCACAAAAGGACAAATATTGCATGGTACCACCATTGTAGAACAGGACTGACCTTGGGGTTGGGAAGAGACTGAGTAAGATGGGTTCAATAATGTATACTCGACTGAAACAGACGAGGGAGAAAACTGTTTAAAAGAGATATGTGATGAGGTATTTCTGTCATGACAGGAGTCTAGAGCGATGGCTACATGGTGGAGTGAACCTAGGAGAAGGTTTGTAAAACAATGAAAGAATCTTTTCTTTTGCTTTTCCAAGAGGGTAGTGTTCTGGGGTGGGGGGAGGGGAGCCTTGGGAAAGGACAAATCTGTGAATGAATGGAATGGAACAATGAATGAATGGAAATTAAAAGCCTCTGTAAATTTTCACTGAAATTAATAACTAATTTAAATTTTTTTAAAAAAAGAATTAAGTTAGAGTAAGGATGGCAATGGATTTATAACTGTTCAAGCTAATAACACTATATTGTGGCATGGAGGAGGAATAGTGTAAATGTATCTACATTTACAGCATTCCTCTTATGAAAACCATTTATGGAAAATAGGTACTGCATTAGAACATGTATCTCTGGATTGGAAATGATGATATTGTTAATATATTTAGCCTTAAGCTTAAAAGACTATAATGTTCACAATTATTTCTTATACATTTGCTTAAATTTTCCCCTCTTTGAACAACTGGGATCTAGAGGGAAGAGAAAAGACCAGAGAATGGCCAAAATTATTGGGGCAGCTATTGCTGCCACTTTAGCGCCTGTGTCAGGAAAAGGAAGTCTTACTCATATACAGTGCCACCTAAAGGAAATAAAGGAGGTCAGAATTGCTTCCACTGTGTAAAGTTGGGCCACTTCAGTAGACACTCTCACAGACGAGAGCCACAGATAGGCAAGGGAGTAGAGAGGATGCTCCCCCTCACTTTCTTTAAGTGTGGCCCTGAAGGACACTTGGCCAAGGTGGCCCACATCAGGTCCTCGTGGCAGACAGGACTGACAGGCCCCAGCTCCCAGCTGGAAACAAAAGAGGACACATCACCAATTTAGATCCGAAGAGTTGTGGGTGAGCATTAACATTACTGGTAAGTACATTCATTTTCTCCTGGACACAGAGCCTACTAATTGGTCCTAAAAGCCTTCTGAGGTCCCACCTCTTCTCACTATTTCTGAGTTGTTGGAATGGATGAAAAACGTCATAAGCATTTCCTTACTTCACCTCTACATTGCATGCGAACTTCAGAGTTGAAGTTCAACCGAGTGGTAGATGGAATTTGCTCCAGGACTTAAGAACCAAAAATGACATAGCTGAGCCTCTACATCTTGTGGTTCCTAATCTCTACACTATAACAGACAAAGTGCTAGTCTATAGGCCTTTTATTGTAAGAACCACCTCCCCTCTGTAACTTGATTTGTGCCACTATTAGAACCTCTACTCGGAATATTATTATTATTGCTTTTTAATTTTTGACTCATGTATTTTTTTTTAATTTAGGTTGTTTATTTTTCATTTCAATGAACATCTACAGAGATTTTGGAATTCCATTCATTCATTGTTGCACCCTTCTCCCCGCACA
>NW_006399946.1:3267874-3279160 GCF_000299155.1 Elephantulus edwardii
CACCCTGAAACCTACAGCGTCCCTTTTCAGCAGGAAGTAGCTAAGAGAATACGCCATCCCCTTTTCCTTATGAATCAGGGTGAAGTCTCTCTCAGGAAGGAGAGATAGGGCATGGCAAAGGACACACTGACAAAGGAGATTAATCAGAACTGGCGTCGACAAGCACTGTGGTAATTGGAAAGCACTGTGGCAATTGGACAATTAAAACAGACATTCGTGGGGGGGGGGAAGAAGAACGAACTGGGGAGGAGGGTAGAGAAAACAGTGCAAAAATGATGAATGAAAACCCAAAATATTTGTAAATGTTTATTAAAACTAATAAAATTTAATAATAACTTTAAAAAAAGAACCTGTGTTATGCAGATGGCACAACCTTGCTTGCTGTAACTGAGATGGACCTGAAGTGCTTGCTGCAGAAGGTCAAAGACTGTAGTCTTGAATATAATTAGAAGCTCAACATTAATAAGATAAAGATTAATATGTGCAACAATGAATGAATGAAAATCCAAGTTCTTTATAAACTTACAATAAAATCTCGATTAAAATAAAAAAGAAAAATAAGAAAAAAAGGGAAAAAGAACATAGAAAAAAGAATGACTGATATTGGAATATTTGGCGTTATTGACAGAAATGTGGTTATAAATGGAAAACACCTTTTAAAAAATATGGCAACTTTTGACATTGACTTCACCCAAAGTAATTAGCAAATAGGAATCACACTGCATCTGTGGAGCAGAGACACTCACAATCCTAAGTCAGAACAATGTCAGGAGCTGACTGTTGGACAGTCATCAATTACTCACATGCAAGTTTAAATTAAATCCGAAGAACATTTCAAATATAAAAACTATAGAAAACTAGCTTTGATGCATTAACACTAACTACCAAAGTTCAGACTCATTATGGATGGCATCACATTGGGTGTTATACACGAAGAAAACAAAAGGTCATTTAAAAGGAAAAAGAGCAAAATAGATGTTAGAAGAGACTCTAAAACTTGCTTTTGAATAGAAAGAAGTTAAGGAAAAATCAAGAAATATCAGGAAAGTTAAACAGATGATTCCAAAGCAGCAGCTCAAGATGATAAAATATAATGAAATAAGCAAATTCAAATTTATTCTCTTAGATTTTCTCAAATTCAAAACCTCATTGCAGTAAAATCAGAACACTGCAGCAAGTTTTTGGACGTTGTGAATCTCACAAGATGTAATTTCCCCTCTCTCTCCAGAGAAGTCAATGGTGAACCCAAACCAAGAGAGAGGCGAGGCCTCTGGGTTAGCAGTGCAGTTACTTACTGACTACACCACGAGAGTTCTGTTTCTTAAAGTTTAAGAGGCTAGACATCCAAATTCAGAATAGCTGCTGTAGGGAAAGGCCAGTTCTTTGTCAGTTATGGAGGGAAAAACACTGCTTCTTTAGCATCTGTAGGTCCAGCAATCTGGATATCTCCATGCAGCCTGGTCTTTCCAAGTAACAAGCAGTTTTGTCAGATAGCGACTTGGGTCAAAAAAAGACATACTCCACTTCTGGTGATTACTTCTTAGATTTCTCGTCAGGACTATAAACTTCTTCCTAGCTCATTTTCTTCCCCTTTAATATGTACTAAGAGAAAAGGAATCACTGAGCTTCCACATCATTAAGTATTACATTTTGAGAAGATACACAGGATCCAAGGCAGATTATGAGTTTATGTTAATAGGGGAGGAATAATTCCAAAAAGGAGACTGATAATGGCTATAGAACCTGACCAATGTAATAATTTTGCTTGTATATGCAGAAATTTTAATTATAGAATATTTTTCCTATGAAGAAAAACAAACATTTCTATTTGGAATAAAGAAGAAAATAGTTATTTCCATTTTCTCAGCTGCCAGAAGTTGTAAAATACAGGAAAGCAGATCAATGGAGAAATCTTTAAAGGGTGAAGGTGTTTACAGCTGTGCTTTATTTGAAGTCATGTCTAGCCATCCATTTTTTTTTCTGTGGCCTGTGGTCTTCTTTATTCTAATTGTAATGTCTATACATGTTTGTCTATCTGCACTGAACACACAGATTGACTGTTTCAAACTCCCTGGCAGCCTTAGACCACCAGGAAGGAGACTCAGACACTGGCATGAACCACTGTATGGTAGTTGCATTTACCTGTGAGTAAGTGGGGAACAAGAAACAGTGTTGGAAAAGTGAAAGCAATTATAATCATTTGTAGAGAGCAATCATTAAACAGTAACGATAGATTCCCAAAGAATTGCTTACTCAGGTATGCCTTTGCTCAGGTCAGCTACTGTGTCCACATCACTGCTGCCTTGCGCTACTTTCACGTTGCTTGGGGAAAGTATAAAGCTCCTACATCTTGGGCCCTGATACTTAAGTTTGCTGCCATCTTGAAGATCACTGCAATAAGATCTCCAAACATCTGTCACTTGGCCCTTCCAAGCCTCCAGTGTGGCCCCTGCCATGCTATCCAAGGACTTTTGCCACCATGCTACCTGGGCCCTGTTGGTGGTGGTGGTGTGTAAGGAAGTGTGCAATCCCTACTTAGGCTCAGGCACATTCTGTCTTCTTTTGCCCTGTACAAGCATGCTTCACAATTCTTGGTCCTTCAGGCAAAGCACCTTTCCCAGAAGTATCACTTCCTCCCTAGAGCTCACGCACAGGAGCATCTGAGAAAAACTATGCACAGGTTGTAGTACTCAGACCTCTACCCTGAATGGTATATGTTCCAGGTATTTTGGCTCCATCAGGAAGCATCTCTCCTGAAGGCACTCTTCTCTCACCCCATAAGGTTGGAGGCCCACAATCATCATCATTCATTTTTTATTTCTGGGTCTTGTAGTTTCTCAGCACAGAGAACATGAGTCTTTGGTCCAAAAACGTAAGACTTTTCTTGATGGTATCAAGTGCCCTGGAATCCCTGTGAGGTTCCCCACCCCCCCTATGCTCAATAAGGTTGAAAAACTGAATAATTCCTTTGGGGAGCTCTAGTGGTGGAGTCCATAGGGAGCTGTCTAATATAAAGGTGGCTCCTCTCTGGAAAGTTGAACCCACCAGCAGCTATGTGAGAGAATGATGGGCAATTTATGGGTGAGATTTATAGTTTTCAAACACCTTCTGGAGGGTCAGCTCTGAGTCAGGTCCAACTGAGAACAATGAGAGAGAAAGAGAGAAAATCTACTTGTTGAGAAGTCAACAATCATATTTGCATAGTTATAGGAAATTGTGCTATCCCTAAAAGAATTTTATACACTTTAGTTACATAGTCCCAAGCAATCATTTTTTAATTGCATACTCAGTTACAAAAGAATAGCTAAAGAGGCCATGTAAGTAATTCACTGCAATGTACAAATTCCACATCGCCAGGATTATGTGTCAAATATCCACTTGTAAGAATCAAATGAAAACAGCAGTAGACACCTTGATACCCAGAAATTTTATGATTGAGGAAAATGCTTGGGGAATATTTAATTTACATTTCTAAGAGTCATTTTCCTTCTTTTTTCTCCTGAACGAAGGTCAAATACATAGTTTGACAAAAAAATGTAACATTTAACCATATGGAAGGAAAAGTTTTATATTTTCCTTTATAACTGATGAAATGTATTTATCCTGCATTTTTAAAAAGTTTGTTTTGGGAAATGCATCTCATCTGTCACACTCCATCAAATTTTCACTTGTCAAATGGCAAATTACCTTATTTCTGAGGATATTTGTCTAAATAATTTTGTAGTAATTTTCATTAGCTTTGCTCTCAAAGGTCAAATATAGGAAGCTCTGGTGGTCAAATGGTAAGGATTTTCACAATCAAGCCAAAGGCAAGCAGTTTAAATCTAGCAGCTGCTTTGAGGAAGAAAGATGAGCCATCTCCTGACCTGCAATTTATGTTGTTTTGTTGTTATGTGCCGTCGAGTCGCTTGTGACTCACAGCGACCCTATGTACAATAGCCCTAAACTCTGTTCTGTCTTGTGCCAGTCGCACTGACTCTGACACTCCCATCCCAATTATCCCAGTCACTGAATCAATCCACCTCATAGAGGGCCTTCCTCTCCTGCACTGTCCCTCCACCCTCCCAAGCATGATGTCCCTCTCCAAGGACCGGTCTCTCCTCACAACATGTCCAAAGTATGTTAGACGGAGCCTCAAAATCCTTGCCTCCAAGGAGCCACCCGGTTTAACCCTTTCCAGGACAAATCTGTTTGTTTTCCAAGCAGTCCATGGTATTCTCTTCTCCAGCACCACAGCTCAAAGGCATCAATTCTCCTTCTATCCTCTTTGTCCAACTCTCTGACGCAAAACAAGCGATTGCAAATACTGTGGCCTGTATCAGGCACACCTTAGTCTCCAGAGAGCCACCACTGCTCTTCAGTACTTTGGAGAGGTCCCTAACAGCAGACTTTCCCATGGCAATGCACTTTTAATTTCCTGGCTACTGGTGCCAAGAGTGTTGACTGTGGAGCCAAGCAAACTAAAGCTGTGTACAATCTCAATCTCTTCACCATCCATCCTGATGCTGCCAATTGGCCCAGTGGTGAGAATCTTTGTCTTCTTGACATTGAGCCTCAATCCATATTGGAGGCTGCAGTCCTTGACACTCTGCAGCAGGTGCTTCAGGTCCTCTTCAGTTTCAGCAAGCAGGGTTGTGTCATCTGCATAACACAGATTGTTGAAAACCTGCCAGTTGATCAGCTGAGTTAGTTTCAACTCAGTAGCACAACTTAAAAGTCAGGCAGTACCTTTGGAAGACTTTCCAGGGAATAAAAGGGCATCATATGGCTTAAAATTTTTATTAAAAATTGACCCCCAAAAAGCACTCATTCCATTTATTCCATAAATATCCATAAGCCCTAATACATGCCAATCAGCCCATTATAAACAGGTAAGTGCTCAACTGCTGTCTGAAAGGTCATAGGTTTGACAGTTTCATGGAATACAGTTTACTCTGCACATGGGGTGTGGTGGGGATGCACTCGTAATGCATTGGACTTGACTGAAGAGAAAGTATGACAATTTTATGTGCTAGGCAGATGGGATATGGGAGTGAACAGAATACCTGCAAATCCTGCTAAACCCATGCATGTGTGCATGCACACAAACACACATACACTCAGACTCATTGCTTCCGAGTGAAACCAACTCAAAGTGAGCAACCATCAGGTTTCCAAGGCTGTAAATCTTCATGAGAAGAAAATGCTAGCAAAACTGAAGAACAGCTAGTAGATTTGAACTACCAACCTTTTGGCTAGCAGCCCAAGATGTAATCCAGTATGCCACCAGAGCTCCTTCTAGAAAAAAATAAAATTGGGGCAAACAAAAGCAAGCTTTCTTAAAGAAAGTACTTCCTACATATTCTTTGTATATACAGCAAACATTCCATACCTTTAGCCACCTTACAAAGTGTTCTACAAAGACTTTAACTCACCATGAAGACTTTAACATGCTTCTTTAAGATGAGAACACAGAGATAACACAAAGCCAAGAGTGCCAAAGGAATATCTATGTTTCATTGACTATGCAAAGGCATTTGACTGTGTGAATCACAACAAATTATTGCTAGCCTTGAGGAAAATGGGAATCCCAGAACATTTGATTGTGCTTATGTGAAACCTATACTTGGACTAGGAAGCAGTCCCCAGAACAGAGCAGGGAAACACTGTAGAGTTCCAAATCAGGATAAGAGTGCATCAGGGATGCATCCTGTCTCCATAACTTTTCAATCTATATGCAGAACAGACCATTTGAGAGTCTGGGCATTATAAGGAGGAATGTGGCATCCAGATTGGAGGAAGACTCATCAATAACCTACATTGTGCAGATAACACAATCTTGCCAGCTGAAAGTGAGGCAGACTTGAAGTGCTTGCTGCAAAAGGTCAAGGGCTATAATATGGACTTCAGTATAGACTGAAGCTTAACCTTAAGAAGACAAAGATTCTCACCACTGGGCCAATTGGCAGCACCACAATGTATAGAGAGGAGACTGAGGTTAACATTACAGCTTGTTCGGCTCCACACTCAACACTCTCGGCACCAGCAGTCAGGAAATCAAAAGACAAATTGCACTGAGAAAACCTGCTATCAGGGACCTCTCCAGAGTAATGAAAAGCAAAGATGTCAGTCTAGAGACCAAGGTGTGCCTGATCCGGGCCATGGTCTTTGCAACTATTTGCTGTGCATCAGAAAACTGGACAATGACTAAGGATGATAGAAGAAGAATTGATAACTTTTAGTTGTGGTGCTGAAGAAGAGTTTTGAACATACCATGGTCTTCCAGGAAAACAAATAAGTCTTGGAGGGGGTGAAACCAAGTTTCTCCTTGGAGACTAGGATTTTGAAGCTCTGTCTCACCTACTTTGGGCACATGGCCAAGAGAGACCAGTCCTTGGAGGACATCATTCTCAGAAGGATGGAGAGACAGCTCAGGAGAGGAAAATCTCGGATGAGATAGATTGGTACAGTAACTGAGACAATGAGGGTTGATGTGTTGGCATAAGTGAGACTGGCTTGGGACAGGGCAGGGTTCAGAGCTGCTGTACATAGGGTTGCTACTGGTCACAGTAGACTTAACGGCACATAAAAACAACAGGAAGTTTAAGACAACACAAAGCTTTTCAGCAGTAGAGATTTAAAAAAATTCTTTGTAAAGTATCTTGGAGAATCAAACTAAAGATACAATTGAACAAGTAATCATCTTTTCTGAGAAGTCACTGAAATTTCCAAGTAACTGTATAGTCTGGAAGTTAAACATACTCTTGCTCCACAGCACCATCCAGCCCTTGGTGTGGATAACACAGTGGTGTTCTCCTTACTGGTATGTTTCACTGTTAAGCCACCTGATGGTGGAAGGAACAAGCTCTGTGCCACCTGGATCACACACAGAGGTGGGAGGAAAGGCGCACTCTTTTGGAACATCTCTCCATTGTGTCTTCCATCCTCTCCAGAGACCAGGGGTTGCCTTCTTGAGCACTGTTGTCCAATTCACTTCCCAAGACATGTGGAAGTCACAATTTCTCTGTACTTAAAAAAAAACCCACAAAAACAAAACAGACCCATGATTAACTTAAACAGGAGCTCTTTGCCCCCAAAGTCACTGGGTGGAACATGAATGTGTGGTGGAAGACATGAAGGGACTATAGGGGTCACTACAGGCACTGAGAGGCACAAAGGAAAGGAGAGGTTGCCCTGGCTCCTATCAGGCCATCTGAGAATGCAGCCAGATTTTTTCTTCAGAATCATGCTTTTTATTGATAAATAGTGCTAATGTGATTAACATTTGGCAATGACATATCTGATAAAAGATATATATTTAAAGTGTATAGGATACTCCAGTACCTCAAACAGAAAAAAATAAAGACCCCCAAAACAAAATGAGCATACGATATGAAAAAAACTTCACCACCAAAAAAGTTCAGATGCCAAACAAACACCTGAAGAAATGTTCAAAATCCCTAGCTACCAGAGATACACAAATCAAAAGTACTATGAGATACAGTAGTAACAACAGCAAAGTTAAACAGGGTGGCCAACAACACATGCTAGCAAGGTTGTGAAAGGGTTGGAACTCTTACTCACTGCTGGTTTGAATGTAAAATGGCATAACCACTATGGAACACATTCTGGTACTTTCTCAAAAATCTGGAAATAAAAATATCATTTGGCCTAGCAACCCCCACCCACTACTGGGAATATACCCGAAGGAAACCAGAGCCAATTTAACCAGAAGTATGCACAATCATGTTTTTGATACATTATTCACATTAGCAAAGAGATGGACTCAATCCAAGTGCCCATCAGCAAACAAATGGATCTAAAACTATGGTACATTCATACAATGGAAGGTTACTAAACATTGAAAAAGAATTAACTTGTAAAGCTCTACAGCAAGAAAGACATTATGCTGAGTGAAATATCTCAGTCACAAAAGGACAAACACAAGGACAAAACACTGTATAAAACCATTATTGTAGAATGAGTATAAGAATCCAAGGCAAAGGGAAGAGGGTGGAAATAACAGTGGGAATAATGGGGGTGGAGTGGAATATTAATCATAGGGTTGCACAATTTGATGGCTGGTTGGTTGGGGTGAAGGAAATGGGAAGGATCTTCTACGAAAAACAATGTATTCAACTTTTGTAAATAAATCAGAGTATTATAATTATTATTTTTTTTTAAAAAAGAAACACTGCATAACGTTGTTATAAAACAGGAAAGAATAGGCAAAGGGTGGAAAGATAATGAACACTGCTTTGAAACAGAAGAACGGAAGGATGATCTGAAAGGAATGTATGATTAGTCATTATATGTATGATAAAAGTCTGGAATAATTGGTGTATTGCAAAGAGGGGAGAAGGAATGGTAGGGAAGGGAGGAAAACATTCAAAAATGAATTAATGCAATGGAAGAGGGGTGAGAGCAGATAGGTGAGGATGGGTAGGAGCGAAACCACAGGGTTGCACCATTTGGTGGGTGAAGGGAGGGAGCAAGGAAATGGGAAGGATCCAATGAGGACCTGAAAAGATGGGGTAATGATGGGTAAGGTACAATGGTGATTAATTGTATAAAGCGTAATGTGTGGGGATGATTGTATGAAATACAATGTGAATGGAGAATAGTGTGAAATACAATGTATATAAACTTTTAAGGAAACTAAAAGAACATAAAAATGAGAGATTGAATGAAAATTCAACCTGTCTTTAAAAAACCTTTCTTTTTTATTAAAATATTAAAACAAAGAACGTCTGACATATCTAACTAATGTTTTGGCACAGAACAAAATTTCTGAGGTTTAGATGAAGAGTAAAATAAGCATCTCAAAAATGCAGCAAAAAATTACAGTTTCAAAAACCTATATATGTTGTTGCTGTTATGTGTCATTGAGTTGCCTGCAACTCATAGCGACCCTATCTATATACAACAGCTTTGAAGCCTGTCCTGTCCTGAGCCAGTTTCACCCAGTCACTATATCAATCCATCTCATTTGAGATGTTCCTCTCCTATACTGTCCCTGCACCTACTAAACATGATGACACTTTCTAAGGACTGGTCCCTCCTGGCCACATGCCCAAAGTTTGTGAGAGAGAGCTTAAAAATCCTAGCCTCCAAGAAAAAACTTGTTTTCACCTTCTTCAAGACATACTTATTTGTTTTCTTGGTGCTCCATGTAAGTTCACGACTATTGTTCTTAAGTGGCATCAAAGTCAATGATGACTCATAGTGACCCATGAACAACAGATCTTGCCCTGTGTCATCCTCATCATCATTGTTTCAGTTACTGTAGCAATCCATCTCATTGAGGGTGTTCCTCTCCTTCACTGACCAAGCAATGATGGCTTTTTCCAAAGGCTGCCCCCTCCAAACAAGATGCTCAAAGTATGTGACACAATGTTTCACTATTCTTGCCTCCAAGGAGCATCCTGGCTGCACCTTTTTAATGAATACTTGTTTATCCCTTTGGAAGTCTATAGGATATTCAGCATTCTTTTTCAACACCACAACTCAATGGGGATTGCCTCTTCTTTTGTAATCCTTATTTATTGTCCAAATTTCAGATGTAAAGCAAATTAAAGATCAAGGACTAGATCAGGAGCACTTTCACACTGACATCCTTGTTCCATAGTACTCTGGAGGCTCTCTGAATATACATAATGCTAAAAAACCAAAACAAAGGGAAGAACTGATGAAGTAAAGGAAATGAAGATTTCAAAGAGCAAAAAGACAAAGTACTATGAAGGAATGTGCAAAGAACTGAAGTTGGAAAACAAAAAGAGAAGAACTCTTTTGACATTTCTCAAGCTGAAATAACTGGGGGGGGTGGGAAGAAAGCCTTTAATTGCAATACCAAGAGAGGCTGTGGAAAAAATCTTGAATGATTCAGGAAGCATCAAAAGTAGATGAAGGGAATACAATATACAGAACTACTGCAGGAAGTAGGGTATGATAGAGAACTAATGGTGATAAAGGAAGGTTCAAGCTGCATTCAAGAAATTAGCAAAATTATAAAGCCCAAGGAGCTGATGGTATATCAACTGACATTTTTCAGAAAACAGATGCAGCCATAAAGCTATGTAAGGATATTTGAAAGACTTTGAAAGACAGGTACTTGGCTAACTGACTGGAATAAATACATATTTGTTTCTCTCCTTCCAAAACAAGTGGTTCAACAGGTGATGGAAATTACCTAACGATATCATTGATATCACATGTAAATAAAATCTTGTGGAAAATTACTCAAAAACAGCTAGAAAAGAACATAGAAACAGAACCTAAGATGAATTTAGAAGCATGACATGAAGGATATCATTGCTGATGTCAGATGGATTTTGTCTAAAGCAAAGAATACCAGAAAGATGTCTATATTTGTCTTACTGACTATGCAAAGGCATTTGATTGTGTGGATCACAACAAACTGTGGATGCCATTGAGAAGAAAAGGAATCCCAGAACACTTAATTGTGCCCATGCAAAATCCATATCTAGACTAAGAAACTGTTTAATGAACAGAGCATGGGAACACTACATGGTTCAAAATCAAGAAAAGTGTGCATCAGTTCTGTATCTTTTCTCCATAGCTTTTCAATCTGTACTCAAAATATATAATTTGAAAACCTGGGCTATATGAAAAACAATGTGGTATCAGTATTGGAGGAAGATTCATCAACAATCTGAGTTACACAGATGATACAAGCTTGTAAAGTAGGAGGATGTGAAACACTTGCTGCAGAGGATCAAAGATTACTGCATTCAACATGGGTGCTGTTTTGGGGTGCTATCAAGTTGACACAGCGAAACCCGGCCAGAGAGGGAGGGAGAAGGCGGCACTGGGCAAGGTCACCTCGGATAACAGCAGAAGAAGGCGTCTTCCAGGCGTCTTCCAGGTCAGACACAGCGAAACCCGGCCAGAGAGGGAGGGAGAAGGCGGCACTGGGCAAGGTCACCTCGGATAACAGCAGAAGAAGGCGTCTTCCAGGTCACACACAGTGAAACACGGCCAGAGAGGGAGGGAGAAGGCGGCACTGGGCAAGGTCACCCCGGATAACAGCAGAAAAAGGCGTCTTCCAGATCAGACACAGTGAAAAAGGGCAGAAAGTAAAACATAATCTACACAAGAGTTCTACAGGACATGTCAACTTCCCTTGGAGACAGCACAACTAAACAAGAGACACTGGTCAAAAGAAAAAAATGTCAGCAGTCGACGTTTTTGGAATCACAGAAGCCAAGAAAGCTTAAGATACAAGCTGTCAGATCATGGGTTGGAAAATGGAAGATATTTTCTGAAGGGACTTGGCAGATGAGAAGG
>NW_006399946.1:3302326-3315237 GCF_000299155.1 Elephantulus edwardii
AACAGCAAGCATCAAATGCTGGTGAGGTTGTGGAGAAACTGGAGCCCTTATTCAGAGTTGTTGGGAGTGTTAAATGTTGCGACCACTGTGGAAGGCTGTATTACACTTTCTAAAAAATTGCAAATAGAGATACCACTTAACCCAGCAATTCCACTACTGGGAATTTACCTAAAGAAACAGTAACTGCCACCCAAACAAATAAATTCACACCCATGTTTATCGCGACTTTGTTCTCAATAGCAAAGAGTTGGAAACAACCCAAGTGCCCATCAGCAAACAAATGGTTAGAGACGTACAGGTATATTCACACAATGGAATACTATTCAGCATTACAAAACAAGGAACTCATAAAATATTATGCAAAAATGAATGACCCTGAAGGACATTATGCTGAGTGAAATATCTCAGTCACAAAAGGACAAATATTGCATAGGGTCACTGTTGTAAAACAGTACTGACATTGGAGTAGAGGGAAGACAGAAAAGGAGGGGAGAAATGATTTATACTTTATTGAAACAGATTAGGGAGAGAACTGTTTAAAAGGAATATATGATTGGATATAATTGTCAATACAGGAGTCTAGAATGAAGGCTGCACAGTGGTATGGACTAGGAGGGAGGGAAAGTATAACAATTAGAGTTTTTCTTTTACTTTTCAAGAAGAGTGAATTGGGTAGAAAGGGGTGGGTAGGGAGAAAAGTACAACAGTGAATGACGGGAAACTCTTAAGTCTCTGAAAACTTTCATTAAAATTAATAAAAAGATATGAATTAAAAGAAGATAAACAATTCTCTTATAAAAAGAAAAAGCATTCTAGCAAACATGTCTTTACATTCATGTGTGAGTCTGGGTCCAGGTATGTGAGATTCACAGATGGGACATTGAATAAAAGATCCACAATGAGGCTGAAATGATGATGAAAATTTAAAAACTAAACTAAGGCAAACACAGAATATTTTTGGAACTCAGAAACATTTCAGAAGTAAAATCTATGAGATTTATTGTCTAATTCCATGTGAAGAGAAAAAGAGATGTTGTTTAAGATAACAGTTGGTGGTTTTGATGACTGAGTTGATAAGGAGAAGATAGTGAAGCTCAGATGTGATGATGAAGGAAGATAGGGTAGAGCAGAAGGAAAGCATAAGTCCCTTGAGGTTTACAAGTCATGAACTCAATTTGTGTGTGGGCATGTGAGTGGAAATTTCCAGTAGGTCACTGAGTAAATGACCTTTGATTCAGAAAAGGCATTATCTTGTAGAGGAAGATGTAGATGTTTTCAGGGTATTAGAGAAAGCTGCATTTATAATAACTTATATATAGTGTGTCTTAGTTGAATAAAATAACTGAAAATCAAAACAGCATAAGATTGGTAGTCACAGATGGAACTGCAGTGAAAAATTATCAGAGGTTGGTTGTCTTTTCCCCAGTTGTATATATTGTGTAGCCCTGCTTCTCATGTTGGAGCATGTATCTTATGCCTGGCTTTTCAATCGTTTGTGCATCTTTTTCAGAGATGCCTAGTTCTGTCAGCCATGCGGATATCACAAAGAATTTATACTTTGTATGATATCAAATGATTGGTACACTATTATCCTGTCTTAAATTTCATTATATAGAACAAACCAATTTGAAAGTGCTAAAGAATAACACACTCCCGGAAAAGGATGAAAGTCACGCAAGTGCTGAGGACTTCCGTTCATATGGTTGCTATGAGTCACCTACGACTCGACCACATTTAACAACAATAACATCAACATAGAGAGAGATCAGTTGGCTTAGTGGACAGAAAGTGATGCCAAAGGTGAGTGACTTTTAATCCGCGGCCCTGAGGAGTGTTTTTCATTGTTTTTGGTCAAATATTCTTCTAGATTTTATAACCCTGGTGTGTCTACTTGCCGTACAGAGGCAACTTGTGGTTGTTGTGAAGCTGAACACTGTGACAACGATGTGTCAAATGTGTTAATGGTTACCCAAGGCTCTACAATCAACACTTTTGGTAAGTGCAGACATGAAATTAAAAGAAAAATTGCATTGGGAAAGCCTGCTGTCAGAGACCTTTCCAAGGTACTGAGGAGCAACAATGTCAGAAGAAGGTGTGCCTGCTACATACAGTCCATGGCCTTTGCAATCTCTTGATTTGCATCAGAGAGCTGGAAAATGACTAGGGAGGATAGAAGAAGAAATGATGCCTTTGAGCTGAGGCTTTGGAGAAGAAAGAGTATTGAATATAACATGGACTGCTTAAAAAACAAACAGGTTCATACTGGAGAGGGTTAAAACAGGCTATTCCTTGGAGGCAAGGATTCTGAAGCTTCGTCTGACATACTTTGGACATGTTGCAAGGAGGAATCAGTCTTTGGAGAGGGCCGTCATGCTTGGAAGGTTGGAGGGACGATGCAGGAGAGGAAGACCCTTGATGAAATGGATTTATTCCATCACTGGGTAATGGGGATAGGCATATTGAAAACAATAAGACTGGCAAGGGATAGGGCAGAGTTTAGGTTTGTTGTACATAGGATCTCTATGAGTCACAAACGACTCAACAGCACATAATGAAAACAACAGTTGTATTCTATCCTTAAAGAAGCAGCAACAGACATTTAATAAATTTAAATGGAAACATCATAATCTCTAAAGCTTTTTCCAGAGATCACATTCTATGACTTTACAGTCTCAGTCTACAATCCAAGAGATTATATACACCACTGAACTAAAAACTGATAGTTATTTATCCTACAGCCACAAAGACTCCATTCGGGCATTAAATACACACTGTTTAATCATCTAACAGATTACACAAAAATAAAACAAACTCTGGTGCTACAGACATTTAGAAATATATCTTCAATTAAGATTGAATAGGAATATCCTTAGAAAGAATCAGTTCATTGTGAGAAGTAGATTAATACCTGCACTTCTTTGCCTATCTAGGTCTAACTGAAGAAATTAAGAAAAAGCCTATCAATTTTAAATTCAGTTCCTGACCATAAGAAGCATGTTGTTGTTGTTGTTGTTGTTGTTATGTACCGTCCAGTTGCTTGCGAATCATAGCAACCCTATATACAACAGCCCTAAACTCCGCTCTGTCCTGTGCCAATCGCACCGTTTCCGATACTCCCATCCTGATTACCCTCATCACTGAATCAATCCACCTCATAGAGGGCCTTCCCCTCCTGCGCTGTACCTCCACCCTACCAAGCATGATGTCCCTCTCCAAGGACTGGTCCCTCCTTACAACCTGTCCAAAGTATGTTAGACAGAGCCTCAGAATCCATGCCTCCAAGGAGCCATCCGGTTTATTCCTTTCCAGGATGAATCTGTTTGTTTTCCTAGCAGCCTCAATAGTCTTCTCTAGCACCACATCTCAAAGGCATCAATTCTCCTTCTATCCTCCTTCATTGTCCAACTCTCTGATGCATAACAAGTGAGAGCAAAGACCATGGTCTGTATCAGACGCACCTTAGTCTCCAGAGAGACACCATTGCTCTTCAGTACTTTGGCGAGGTCTCTAACAGCAGACTTTCCCATGACAATACGTCTTAATTTCCTGGGTACTGACGCCGAGAGTGCTCACTGTGGAGCCAAGCAAACTAAAGCTGTGAACAATCTCAATCTCTTCACCATCCATCCTGATGCTGCCAATTGGCCCAGTGGTAAGAATCTTTGTCTCCTTGATATTGAGCCTCCATATTGAAGGCTGCAGTCCTTGACCCTCTGCAGCAAGTGCTACAGGTCCTCCTCACTTTCAGCAAGCAGGGTTGAGTCATCTGCATGACGCAGATTGTTGGCAGATCTTCCACCAGTCTTGACCCCCACATTTATCCTCATGGAGCCTAGCCTCGCAAATAACCTGTTCTGCAAGCAGGTTGAAAAGATATGGAGATAGGATGTATCCCTGGCATGCGCCCTTCCCAATTTTGAACTAGGCAGTGTTCCCTTGCTCTGTTCTGACGACTGCGTCTAGGTCCAAGTATAGGTTTCTCACTAGTACAATCAAGTGTTCTGGGATTCCCATTTTTCTCAGAGTCAGCCACAATTTGCTATGATCCACACAGTATGTATAAGAAGCATACATAGGATAAAAATCAAAGCTGGTTTGGAAGGGTAAAGGGGAGAGCACAGGAGAGGAAGAACCAGGTGAGATGTACTGATATGGTAACTGGGGCAATGGAATCAGGTGAGTGGGAGTCAGTGAGCTTGGTTCAGGATAGAGTAGGTAGGGTTCTGAGCTATTGTACATAGGGTCAGTATGGATTCCAGGCAACTTGATGGCACATAACAACAGCAACACCATATGAGACATCTGTAAGAATAAACTGCTGAGATTTCCTCCCCAAACTTACCTTCTGTATCTTCCAAGCTGAGTATTTTTCAAGCTGAAAGAATTAAAGGACAAATTCAAGCCTCAAGTTGTAAAACTGAAGGATTCTATGGACAAAATCATGATGATGCAAGAAGTTTCAAATGTAGATGGAAAGAATACAGTCACTGTACCAAAAATATGAAACACAATATGAATGAATAATAGTTTTAAATACAACGTATACAAACTTGGTAAGCAAACTAATATAAAATAAAACAATAAAAAATTAAAGCTCCATAGCCTTTGAGTCACTCACTCCCTTATGTTTCATGGGCTAATCATAATGAATTTATTCTCCAGTTATTCAACTTTTAGTGATTTCTCTGGCTTCTGAGAATTTGTAATTGTTTTGTCTCTTGGGAAATGTTATCAAAACTAACTCCAAAGCATTGCTTCTTAGGAAGGGCTTGATCTTTTCTAGGATGATTTCACATGTAAGAATTAAAAATTGCATAAAAATAACAGGCAAAGTTATGAGGTAAATGTGTTTAAAACAAAGAATGTAATTGCATTTAATTTCTGATGTAACCATCAGTAAATAATACAAACATTTGCAAAGCAAATACTTTTTCAGAAAATACATGCAGAGGGCATATGCAAAACATTTGTCTAGAAAAGTGTTATCACATGCCTACAGCAGTACCTTACTGTTAATATTCTGTATCTACTCATTATTATACAATGATAGCAGTAATACTGAAGTTACAAAAATGATTGTATGGGATAATTATACTAACAACTTTTTTGCTGGTCTTTGAAATCCTAAAATATATCCTTAGTTCTTGAAATAATATCAGGAGAATATTTCTTAAACTGACATTTCTGTTTACAGGGAGCTGAGCCCTAAAGTATAGTTAGTCTGAATGCTTACAATTATTATATTAACTATATTGTTAAATTGTTATGTGCTGTTGAGTCACTTCTGACTCATAGCGACTCTATGTACAACAGCCCTAAACCCGGATCTAGCTTTTGCCAACCTTATTGTCTCTGACACATCTATCCCCATTACCGCAGTGACGGAATCAATACGTCTCATCGAGGGTCTCCCTCTCCCACACTGTCCCTCCACCCTCCTAAGCATGAGGTCTCTCTCCAAGGACTGATGCCAGCTTGCAAAATGTCCAAAGTATGTAAGACAGAGTTTCAGAATCCTTGCCTCCAAGGAGCAGCCCCGATTCACCCTCTTCAGGATTAACTTGTTTATTCTCCTAGCAGTTCATGGGATATTCAATAATCTTTGCCAGCACCAAAGCTCAAAGGCATCTATTCTCCTTCCATCATTCCCTAGTCATTGTCCAGCTCTCTAATGCATAGCAAGGAATTACAAAGACCATGGCCTTTATCAGACAGCTTAGTCTCCAGACTGACATCGTTGCTCCTCAGTAACTTGGAGAGATCTCTAACAGCAGACTTTCCTAATGCAATTTTTGTTTTAATTTCCTGGCTGCTGATATCAAGAGTGTTGATTGTAGAGCCAAGCAAACTGAGGCTGTCAACAATCTCAATCTCTTCACTATCTATCACGATGCTGCCAATTGGCCCAGTCGTGAGAATCTTTGTTTTCTTGACATTGAGATTTAATCCATACTGAAGGCTGCAGTTCTTGACCTTCTGCACCAAGTGCTTTAAGTCCTCCTCAGTTTTAGCAAGCAGGGGATGGATAATATTTTCTGAAATGCCATTATTATATTCAGTTCCATATTTCCACTTTCATTACACATTAGAAATGCTCTTTCATTTCCCTAAGAATTTATAGTCATACTGTTATGCTTTACTTTGATCATCTATAATGTTAAGATAGTGGTTGTGCCAATATTTCACAGACTTGCCTTCATGCTTTCATTGTAAATAATTTATACTAGAAATGGTGAATCATGAAACCAAGGTTAAGAAAATTGCTATTTAAGCAAATAAAATTGATATAAAATAATTTCCATTTTCCTGCACTGTGATTTATCTAATAGAAAATACTGTATTGAGGAAAGCGGGAATGCCGCCACTGGGAAGAGACCCGGGAACAGGAACAGTCTGCCAGCTACAGCGGAACTCCAGAGGAGTGAACACCGTGTGACCCCAGAGGAGCAACGACTACCCGCCACAGTGTGAACCCCTGTAGTCCACGCCTATGTGAGCCCCAACACACGCGGTGCTGCTGCATAAACCCCCAGCAGCACCCAAACCCCACCCCTTACCTCTTGGTGGTAGTGTTCAAGCCCTTTGCTCCTTTGCCTCCCTAGTCCCTTGCTTTCCCCACTTGCAGCTCCACAAACACACACATCAGCCCCTGCCACAGCCCTGTGGCCTCAGGGCACCACCGCGGATCCAGCCATCACCCGGAGCTATCAGCCAAGCTGCTGCGGAACTAATCTGGCAGGAGAAAGGCAGGTAGGATCCTGGCTGGGTTTACTGGGGCATTGCTGATTACCTGGGAGAGCACGTAAGGGCCTGCCCACTGGTGGGGAATTTGGCTGAGTTCTCTTGGGCTACACCAACTGTCCAAAACGAGCCTGCCAGCTGGCTTCTGTGGATGCTGCAGATCAGCCAGAGGCTAGTGAGTCAGTGGGAATTTGACCATGACTTTTTGGATCCTGTCAGATCCAGAACTCTGCTGGATTAGGGGCTGTTGTGTGAGGGCACCTGCGTAAGTGCCACCAGGCAGGGAATACTGAGAAAACCATTGGGTAGGAAATGGACAACAGGAATTTGAGTAGGGACCCCAGTCGTGAGCACACTGAGACAGCAGAGGTTTGAGCAAGGTCCCCAAAGTGTTGGACCTGCCCTTGCGATTGCCCCAACCCTTTGCCTACCTCACCCCATCTGGCTCCACAACACTGCCTACACGTCTGGGCAATCAACTTGCCTTTTATCAGGAGCACCTTGACCTGTCTTACCAACAATAGATTGCCCTAGCAGGCTCTGAACTGACATTTCTCTGAAGTCAGAAATTCAGAGAAATTCACAAGTTCGGTAGCTGACCAAGTGATCTCAAGAGCATTGTATTCAGATCAAGAACATATCCATGTCTCAAAGAAAGCAAGCTATCCCACACAATACACAAAGCAAAGCAAGATGTCACTCACAAAGGGCGACACAGTAACAGTGGATTCCCTGAAGACAGAAAGTCTCATAGAAATTTCTGACATAGAATTTAAAAGAGGAGTGCCTAAATATACCAAATGAATGAAAGACAAACTTGATGAATTACAGGATACTAGAAGCAAAGACCAGGAGGAGCTGGAAAAAACAATGCAAAACATTGCAGAGAAAACAAATGAGGCATTAGCGGCACTGGAAAAACAAGAATAGACCACTCAAAATATAAGGTCCAAAGTTTCAGAGGCTGTCAACCTGATGGAGGGACATATGAGCAGAGTTGATGAGATGGAACACAGAATTAGTGAAATTGAAGACAAAATTGTCACCACTGATCTGCTAGAGCAAAAAGCAGACTCAAAGAATAAGGAAAGAGAAGAAAACCTAAGAATAATGTGGGACACCATTAAGAGAAATAACATGCACATCATTGGAATGACAAAAAAGGAAGAAGCAAGTAAAGGCGCTGAAAAAGTTGTGGAAGAATTACTAGAGGAAAACTTCCCAGGCATAATGAAGAATGAGTGAATATGTATTCAGGAAGCTGAACAAACACCATGTAGATTAGACCCCAAAAGAAAAACATCAAGGCATAGCATAATTAAATTTGCCAGAACCAAAGATAAGGAGAGAATCCTGAAAGCAGCAAGAGAGAAACAAAGAGCAACCTATCAGGGAGAACAAATAAGATTAAGTGCCAATTTCTCAGCAGAAACCATGCAGGCAAGAAGAGAGTGGAAGGACATATATCAAACACTCAAAGAACACAACTGTCAACCAAGAATACTGTTTTTGTTGTTATGTGCCGTCGAGTCGCATGCGACTCACAGGGACCCTATGTACAAGAGCCCTAAACTCTCCTATATCCTATACTTATCTCACTGCCTCTGACACATCCATACCGATTATCCCAGTCACTGAATCAATCCTCCTCATAGAGGGTCTTCCCCTCCTGCGCTGTCCCTCCACTCTGCCCAGCATGATGTCCCTCTCCAAAGACCTGTCTCTCCTTACAACATGTCCAAAGTATGTCAGACGAAGCCCCAGAATCCTTGCCTCCAAGGAGCAGCCTGGATTAATCCTCTCTAGGATGAATCTATTTGTTTTCTTGGCAGACCATGGTACATTCAGTACTCTTCTCCAGCACCACAGCTCAAAGGCGTCAGTTCTCCTTCTATCCTTCCTAGTCATTGTCCAAGTGATTGGAAAAACCATGGCCTGTATCAGGTCCACCTTAGTCTCCAGAGAGACACCGTTGCTCTTGAGTACTTTAGAGAAGTCCCTAACTGCAGATTTTCCCATTGCAATATGTTTTTTGATTTCCTGGCTACTGGTGCCAAGAGTATTGACCATGGAGCCGAGCAAACTGAAGCTGTGAAAAGTCTCAATCTCTTCACCATCCATCCTGAGGCTACCGATTGGTCCAGTAGTGAGAATTTTTGTCTTCTTGACATTGAGCCTCAGTCCATATTGAAGGCTGCAGTCCTTGACCCTCTGCAGTAAGTAGATGAGGTCCTCATCAGTTTCAGCGATCAAGGTTGTGTCATCTGCCTAACGCAGATTGTTGATAGATCGTCCACCAATCCTAACACCACGCTTCTCCTCATAGAGCCCTGCCTCTCGGATAATCTACTCTGCATACAGGTTGAAAAGGTATGGAGACAGGACAATCAGCAAAATTAACCATGAAATATGAAGGACAGATCAAGATATTCCCAGAAACGCAGAACCTAAGAGAGTTTATAAAAACAAGACCAGCATTACAGGAGAGACTCAGAGATGTCTTTCTTACAGACATACCACATAAAGCTCCATGGTCCAAAGTAACTACCACCAACCCCAAAAAGAACTCAACACAATGATAGCAATAAAACCTAGCCTCTCCATAGTCATACTGAACGTGAATGGTTTAAATGCACCGCTGAAGAGAAAGAGAGCAGCAGAATGGGTGAAAATATGTAAACAACATCAATATGTTGTTTACAAGAGACACACTTGAAAAATGAAGATAAAAACAGGTTAAAAGTAAAAGGGTGGGGAAAAATATACGAAGCAAATGGCAACCAGAAAAAAACAGGAGTAGCCATGTTAATCTCTGATAAAATAAATATCAATCTAAAAGCAATCACAGAAGACAAGGAAGGTCACTACACAATGCTGAAAGGGTCAATAGAACAAGAGGACATAACAATAATAAATGTCTATATAGCAAATGAAAAATCAGCAAAGTACATAAAAAAAATTAACAAAACTGAAAAAGGAAATAGAAAACACTACTATACTGCTGGGAGACTTCAATACACTCCTCTCAAGAAAAGATAGAACTACTCGAAAAAAAACTCAAGAGAGATACTTAAGAATTAAACCACACAATAAACCAACTTGACCTCATAGATATTTATAGACTAATGCACTCCCCCCCCAAAAAACAAAAACCACAGTATACCTTTTTCTCCAATGTGCATGGAACATTCTCTAGAATAGATCACATTCTAGGTCACAAGGCAAGCATCAATAAATTAAAAAACATTGAAATAATAAAAACCATCTTGTCATACCATAATGCCACGAAATTAGACATTAATAATAGGACGATAAAGGATACAAAAACATACATTTGGAAGCTGAACAACACCTTGCTTGAACATGACTGGGTAGTAGAAGAAATAAAAAATCAAATTAAAAAGTTTCTTGAAACTAATGACAATGAAAACACCACTTGCGAAAACCTCTGGGAAACAGTCAAAGCAGTAATCGGAGGTCAATTTATAGCAATAAGCAAACACATCAAAAGACAGGAAAAACAGACTATTGACTCTCTAACCCAGTATCTCCAGCAAACTGAAAAAGAACAACAAAAAAACCAGACACCCTTTTAAAAAACTGCAATTATAAAAACTAGAGCAGAGATAAATGAAATAGAAAACAGAAAAACAATTGAAACTATCAACAAAACTAGGAGTTGGTTCTTTGAAAAGGTCAATAAAATCGATAAACCTCTAGCAAAACTCACAAAAGAAAAGACGGAGAAGACACAATAATCCACATAAAAGATGAATCAGACAACATCACAACAGACCCAACTAAAATTAAAAAAGCTAACATTACAGTACTATGAAAAACTATATTCAAACAAATATGAAAATCTAGAGGAAATGGACAAATACGTAGAAAAACACAACCTACCTAAACTGACACAAACCGAAATGGAACATCTGAACAGACCCATTAAAAAAGAAGAAACTGAAAAGGTAATACAACAACTTCCAACCAAAAAACGCCCTGGACCAGATGACTTTAAAAGTGAATTTTATCTATCTTTATAAACTGGCACTTTGGTGGGAAATCTTCAAGGACAGTGGAGGGAGTGCTGGGTGCTGGGTGCTGGGCCAGGGCTTGTGACCCAGCCTTCCCAAGCCCCTCTGCCTACAATTTGTAGGTGCAGACTAAAGTTCCCAGAAGTCTGCAGGGAAATGTCATCTTTATAAACTTGGACTTTGGTGGGAAATCTGCAAGGACAGTGGAGGGAGTGCCAGGCCAGGGCTTGTGACCCAGCCACCCCACACCCATTTGGGCCCTCCAGGAAAACAATCATATAAGCCACATCTATAAGATTTATCAACCTCCCCTAAAATACTCATGTACCATTGACGATTAAGTTACGTGGGGAATCAAACTGGTTTCTGGCCTGAGTACGTAGGGCCTACTAACTCAAACAAAAGGGAGATCCTTAGCATCTCCAAAGAGTGGGAAAGCTATTGCAGAAAGGGAACAACAGACTTCCTCCTTCATTATTTAGTTACCCCTGAGCCCCTCCCCATCTATATCAGTGTCCACTTCCTCCCTCCCCACTCACGTGAGCGTTGGACTGTGCATGCACCCTCTACACATCTACTCTTGTTCCTGCCCAACTTTCTTCTGGAGCAGTGATGTCAAATAAAAATCCAGCTACCACCTCAAACAAGAAGAACTCTGCAACACCAATGACCCATTGAAAGCAGAGTGCTTCACTTGTCCCACTAGGCCAAAGCAAGATATCAACCCCCAAAGAAGACACAGTAACAATGGATATCCTGAAGCCAGAAAGCCTGATGGAATTTTCTGACACTGATTTTAAAAGAACAATGATTGAATATTTTCAATGGATAAAGAGAAACTTGATGAATTACAGAACACTGCTAGCAAAGATCAGGAGGAGGTTAAAAAACAATCGAAAAGAACGCAGAGAAAACAAATGAAGCATTAGAGGCATTGGTAAAACAAGAAACTGTGATCCAAAATACGAAATCTAAGGTTTCTGATGCTGTCAACATGATGGAGGGACATACGAATAGAGGTGAAGAGATGGAAAACAGAATCAGTGAAATAGAAAATAGAATTTTCACCACAGATCTGACCGAGAAAAAAGCAGAATCCAAAAAGAAGGAAACAGAAGAAAGCTTAAGGATAATGTGGGAATACCATTAAAAGAAGTAACATCCCAATCATACGAATCCCAGGACGGGAAGAAGCAAGTAAAGGCACTGAAAAAGTTGTGGAAGAATTACTAGAGGAAAACTTTCCAGACATAATGAAGAATGACAGAATATATATTCAAGAAGCTGAGCAAACACCATATAGAATAGACCCTGAAAGAAAAACACAAAGGCACATCGTGGCCAAATTTGCTAGAACTAAAGATAAGTAGAGAATCCTAAAAGCAATGAGGGAGAAACAAAGAGTGACATGTAAAGGAGAACAGATAAGATTAACGGCTAATTTCTCAGTGGAAACCATGTGAGCAAGAAGAGAGTTGAATGGCATATAACGAACACTTAAAGAACACAACTTTCTACCAAGAATACTGCATCCTGCAAAACTGTCCATCAAGTACGAAAGAGAGATTAAAATATTTCCAGAAATACAGAACGTAACAGAGTTTGTAAAAACAAGACCAGCCATACAGAAAACACTGAGAGACGTCCTGGAAACAGAGATATCACAGAAAACAGGATGGACCAAAGTAACTAGCAACAACACCAAAAAGAATTGAACAAAATGACAGCAATAAAACCCGACCTCTCAATAATCACATTGAATGTGAATGGGTTAAATGCACCACTGAAGTGAAAAACAGAAGCAGATTGGATAAAATAACAAAATCCATCAATATGCTGCCTACAAGAGACATATCTGAAAAACGAAGATAAAGAAAGACTAAAAATTAAAGGATGGGACAAAATATACCAAGCAAATGCCAACCAAAAAAAAAGCAGGAATTGTTGTTATGTGTTGTCGAGTCGCTTGCGACTCATAGCGACTCTATGTACAACAGCCCTAAACCCTGCTCTATCCTGAGCTAATCTCATTGCCTCCAAAACATCCATCCCGATTACCCCAGTCACTGAATCAATCCACCTCATAGAGGGTCTTCCCCTCCTGCGCTGTCCCTCCACTCTGCCCAGCATTATGTC
>NW_006399946.1:3315836-3316764 GCF_000299155.1 Elephantulus edwardii
AAGATCCATCTAACATCAGCTACAATATCTCTAGTAACACGACACCTTCTAAACCCAGCCTGGACTTCTGGCAGTTCATTGCTGATGTACTGTTCCAGTCGTTTTTGTATAATCTTCAGTAGAATCTTGCTTGCATGTGAGATCAATGATATTGTTCTGTAGTTTCCACCATCAGTTGGGTCGCCCTTCTTTGGGATGGGAACAAATATAGACGTCTTCGAGTCAGTTGGCCAAGGGGTTGTACTCCATATTTCTTGGCACAACTTGGTGAGCACATCCACGGCAGCATCTGTTAGCTGAAATATGTCAATTGGTATACCATCTATTACGGGGGCCTTATTTTTTGCTATTTCCTTCAAAGTAGATTGAACTTCTGCCTCCATCACCATAGGCTCTGGCTCAAATGTTATTTCATTAAATTCTTCTGTATCTGCCAATTCCTTTTGATACACTGACTCAGTATATTACTTCCACCTTCTTTTGGTACCTTCTGGATCATTTAACATTATGCCTAAAGCATCCTTGATTGTAGAAACTCGAGGTTTGAATTTGTTCTTCAGTTCCTTGAGCTTAAGAAATGCTGAACGAGTGTGGCCCTTTTTATTTTCCGACTCTAGCTCCACGCACATTTCATTGTAGTATTTTGCTTTGTCATTCCGTGCTGCCTTTTGGAATCTTCTGTTCAGCTCTTTAGTGTAACGGATTCTTTCTTGTGCTTTGGCTTCTCTACGTTCTAGCACAATCTTCAGAGTGTCTTCTGACATCCATTTTCATCTTTTCTTCCTGTTCTGTCTTGGAAATGACTGCCTGCACTCTTCCTGGATGACATATTCAACTTCCTCCCACAACTCATCTGGTCTTTGCTCATTAGTGTTCAAGGCCTCAAACCTGTTCCTGAGATGATTCTGAAATTCAGGTGGTATGAAAT
>NW_006399946.1:3319214-3319816 GCF_000299155.1 Elephantulus edwardii
AGTTCTACCTAGGTTGCCCTTTCTGTTCGTCTACGTGTGTTGTTTTGTACATACTGTTTTCAGAGGCCTGCCATTTCAGAAGTGGATGGCCAATCATTCTTCCTACTAATTTATGGTAAAATAAATTTCAATGCAAACACCATCAAAAAGGACAAAGAAGTTCACTACATAATGCTCAAAGGGTCAAAAAACAAGAAGATATAACAATATTCAATATCTATGCACCAAATGAAAGACCTGTAAAAATATATAAAACACACATTAACAAAGTTGAAAAAGGAGATAAGTAACACTACTATAATACTTGGAGACTTCAATACACCCCTTTCAAGAAAAGATAGAACTACCAAAATGAATCTCAACAAAGATACTCAAGAATTAAACTGCACAATTAACCAACTCTATCTCAAAGATAATTATAGGCTAATGCACCCCAAAAATGCACAATATACCTTCTTTTCGAACATGAATGGAACATCCTCCAGAATACACCACATTCTAGATCACAAGGCAAGCATCAACAAATTAAAAAACATAGAAATTATACAAACTATCTTCTCAGATCACAACGCCACAAAATTAGAAATTAATAACAAGAGAAT
>NW_006399946.1:3344859-3353718 GCF_000299155.1 Elephantulus edwardii
TTATGCAGATGACACAACCCTGCTTGCTGAAACTGAGGAAGACATCATGCACTTGCTTCATAAGGTCAAAGACTGCAGCCTTCAGTACCAACTGAGGCTCAATGTCAAGAAGACAAAGATTCTCACCACTGAACCAATTGGTAGCATCAGGATGGGTGGCGAAGAGATTGAGATTGTTCACAGCTTCAGTTTTCTCAGCTCCACGGTCAACACTCTTGGCACCAACAGTCAGGAAATAAAAAGACGTATTGCTATGGGAAAGACTGCTGTTAATGTCCTCTCTAAAGTACTCAAGAGCAACGGTGTCTCTCTGGGGACTAAGGTGCACCTGATACAGGCCATGGTCTTTGCAAATCACCTGTTATGCATCAGAGAGTTGGACAATGACTAGGGAGGACAGAAGGAGAATTTACGCCTTTGAGCTGTGGTGCTGGATAAGAGTATTGAATGTACCATGGACTGTCAAGAAAACAAACAGTTTCATCCTTGAGATGGTTAAACCAAGCTACTTCTTGGAGGCAAGGATTCTGGGTCTTCGTCTGACATACTTTGGGCATGTTGCAAGGAATGACCGGTCCTCGGAGAGGGACATCATGCTTGGGAGGGTGGAGGGACAGCGCAAGAGAGGAAGGCCCTCTATGAGGTGGATTGATTCAGTGACTGGGGTAATCGGGATGGGTGTGTCAGACGCGGTGCGATTGGCACAGGATAGAGCAGAGTTTAGGGCTGTTGTACATAGGGTCATTATGAGTCACAAACAACTCGACGGCACGTAACAACAACAACAACAGGTTGCTTCTTCTTGTTCTAGGATTCTGATTATGTGCATGTTATTTTTCTCGATGGTGCCCCACATTATTCTTAGATTTTCTTCTTTTTCCTTCCTTTTTGATTGTGCTTTTTGTTCTAGCAGATCAGTGATCACAATTCTATCTTCTCTTTCACTGGTTCTGTATTCCATCTCTTCAACCTTCTTCATGTTTCCCTCCATTATGTTGAAAGCATCTGAAACACTGGATCTCAAATTTTGGATTGTGGTTTCTCATTTTTCCAGAGCTTCTAATGTCTCGTTTGTTTTATTTGCATTGTTTTCGATTGTCTTTTAAACTCCTACTGGTTTTTGCTTGCAGTGTCCTGTAATTCTTCGTTTGTCTTACAGCCACTGAAAATGTTCATTCGTTGTTCTTTTAAATTCTGTGTCATAAAGTTCCATCAGACTTTATGGATTCAGGAAATCCATTGATACTGTGTCACTTTTTGGGGGTAACATCTTGCTTTGGGCTTGTGTACTGTGTGAAGTAGCCTGCTTCCTACCTGATATTGCTGTGGCAGAGTTTTTAATGTCTGAGGTGATAGCAGGGTTTTTTTATCTGATGTTACCACTCCAGAAGAAGGTGGTACAGCTACCCTGTATAGGTTTCTCTCTGCCTTCTGACCCAAGGGGTGATATGCTTTAGTTCAATAGAGGGAAGGCCTGTGAAAGCAGTCTCCTGTGTTAGACAATCACTGCAGCTGGGGCAGCTTAAGGTGCTCTGGGCTAAAGGCAGTTGTTGGATTAGACCTGAGGAGACGTAAAGTGAAGTGCAGAGACCTGATTGGAAAACCTGGAATCCTTGGTTTTCCCTTCAAGTACGAGCTCTAGTTGTCTCACTTCCTTCTGATTGAGTTTAAGGGGGTCCCATGTGATACAGCCAAATAGCAGTGACCCTACAAAATACTTCACTCAAGTTCCAGCATGACTTCTGGTGTGTGTCAACTCCTGGTGCAGAGCGACCAGCATTCTGGGAGTGAGCTGATGGGGACGGGACTGCAGTTCCAGGCTCACACTCACTCAAATTCCAGCTTTGCTGCTCTCTCCTCTGTGAGTCACTCCTCAGTGCATGTGTCCACTCCCTGGTATGTGTCTCAGCAGCTCCCTGTCACATGTGTTGCCTCAGCAGCTCCCTGGCATGTGGCTCAGGGGGTGGAGAGCTACCAGTGGTTTATTTCCAAAATTTCTGGTCCAAGGTCCCTGTGAGTTCACAGCCCCTGCACTCTGGCCTCATCACAGGCTCACAAAACACTTGTCCTTGCAGCTTTGCTCCTGCCTTTCCCCACTGTCTTGCCCATACACCAGGAATCTGAACATAAACTGAGCTGGAAGCTGACATCACTCCCAGTTCCAGGTCCTTTATATGCATTTTCATCACATCGAATTGGTTATGATTGAACTGACCACAAAATTACTATAACGTTTTAAATTATTACACTAGTTTCTATTGTTGTTAGGTGTCTTTGAATGAGTTCAACTCTTAGCAACATCATGAACAACAGATCTCAACCTTACCCTTTCCTCTTACCTCACAATCTCCAATATACTTGAGTCCATTGCTATAATCAGTGTGCCAATAAATCTTATCAATGTCTTCCTCTTTGTCTCTGACTGTTTACCTTTCCCAGCATGATGCTTTTTTCCAAGGACACATCTCTTCTGCTAATATGCACAAAGTATGTGAGGTGAAGTTTCATCATCCTTTCTTCTAAAAACACATGGTTGCATTTTCTCCAAGCTATATTTGTTTGTTCTCTTGGCAATCCATGGAATATTAAATGCTCTTCTCAAACATCTCAGTTCATGGGCCTTAATTCCTCTTCTGTCATCCTTATCAGTGTATCACTCAATATACTCACTCCTTCACTCACACAACGATTGCTCCAGAGTGGGAACAAACTCATAGCTGACCCCAACTCAGTATCCAAGACTGTCTGCACATATGAGGCAACACTATAAGATAAATGATTGAAAACAATGATACCTCAGATAAAATACACATAGTAAGCTTTATTCTATACGTACATATTGTTTGAAAAAATGATAATACTCTAATACTCACAGTTGTATCCAGGTGCAATGCGGTGTTGAGCTTCAAGACTAGCCAATGTGATGTGGAAAATGATGTGTAGCAACAAGAAGGAGAGACTGGTGAAGCACAGGGACTTTAACAGCCGTCCTGTATTTCCTATGGGATCAAACACAGAGATGGTTAGACACCAGAAGTTGAAGCACACTTATTGTGACTGCCTGTACAGTCCGTAATAGGGGCTTTTCTGTATAATCTTTTATATATACAGAATCAATACTATATGAAACATAATGATTATTTTCTTAATTATTAGTCTGTAATTAAAAGCTATCTATTTCTCTCTGTAAACTTACACAATCAACCTTATATTGATCAATAATTTCCCAGAAAGACACCTGCCATATATCAAATGATGAACTACAGTGGAATCACAAAAAGAACTTGGGTCAGAAAACTTTATAAGAATGTTCTGTCAGCTCTGAAGGAATAGATAATTCTCACTTTAGAAAATAGTTTAGGAGAGACATATCTTTAAAGCATTATAATTAAAGGGAAAATTTCAAGTCTGTTTATTCTACTGACGAAAATATAATCAATTACTTACTAACCAAGTGAAATAATACAGTAAAAGTTTAATCTGTCACAATAAGCTAGAGTTTATTGAGAAAACCAAGTGTGGTTTAATGTCAAAAATTCTGTAAATATAATTAACTTATTAATGGGCTGATATCATGATTTTCTCAAATAGGTACAGAAGGAACATTTCACAAAATTATAATTTTAATCCATAGTTATTATAATTTTAATTAAAACCACTCAGAAAATAAAAACAAAATAAGAAAATAAGAACAAAAGGGAACATCATCAAGAAGTAAGTGAAATGATTTATACAATAACTAAAGTATGCATCTTGTATATGATCAAATTTCATAATCAGTTCCATCAGTGTCAGAAAGTGATCTAGAATCATATGAGCAATGCAATACTCAGTGTATCACTCAATATACTCACTCCTTCACTCACACAATGATTGCTGCAGAGTGGGAACAAACTCATAGCTGACCCCCAACTGAGTGTCTAAGACTGTCTGGATATATGAGGCAACACTATAAGATAATTAAGAATTGTAACAACTAGAATGATCTCAATAATATTACCAAATGCAATTATTTCTTAATGATACTAATATAAACATTGTGGCAAAACAGACCAAAGAAAAGAAATACAAGAATTCAGTAAAGTATTTAGATATAAAATATGAATTAAGTTCTTCCCCACTGGTAAAAACTTAAAGTATGATATAATTTACATGAGAAGTAAAACCTGTATTCAATAGTGTTGTCATTACATCGAGTTAGGTAGGCTATAGTCTTCACCTAAGGAAAGTGTTACAGAGTTTACAGAAGTGATCAAAGTTGATAATGAACTGGTTTTAAATAAAACAATTATTGTACACAATATAGGTGATCTTAACTCACTCTGCTGAGATTTCTTAAGACCAAAAAATGAGAGGAAGAAATTCTGTCGGTGTGAGCAACCATAGTACATCAAATGTTTTCAGCTTGACCATAATCTTCTTTACCTAAGAGTCTATCCTATGGATTTTGCATCTGCTTAGTCAGCTCTCATAATTGTTGTTATGTGCCTTCGAATTGCTTGCAAGTCATAGAGACTCTATGTACAATAGCCCTGAATGCTGCGCTATTCTAAGCCAACTTCATTTTCTCTGACACATCCATTCCCATTATCTGACTCACTAAGTCAATCCATCTCATTCAGGGTCTTCCACTCTTGTGCTGTCCTTCCACCCTCCCAAGTATGATATCCCTCTCCTAGGACTGGTCACTTCTTGCAACAAGCCAAAAGTATGTCAGGTGAAGCTTCAGAATCCTTGACTCTAAGGAGCAGCCTGGTTTTGTTCTCTCAAGGTCTAACCTATTTGTTCTACTAGTAGTCCATTCGATATAATTGAATACTCTTCTCCAACAAACACCACATCTCAAATATATCGACTTTCCTTCTATCATCCCTAATCATTGTCTAGCTTTCTAATGCATAACAAGTAATTGCAAAGATGATGGCCTAGATCAGGAGCACATTAGTCTCCAGACTGGCATTGTAGCTCTTCAGTACTCTGGAGTGGTCCCTGACAGCAGATTTTCACAATGCAATTTGTCTTCTTATTTCCTGGCTGCAAGTATCAAGCATTTTGTCTGTGAAGCCAAACAAGTTGAATCTGTTAACAATCTCAATCACTTCACTGTCTATTATGATGTTGCCAACTTGTCCAGTGGTGAGAATCTTTGCTTTCTTAATGATGAGTTTCAATCCATATTTCAGACAATGATCCTCGACCTTCTCTATCAAAAGCCTCAGGTCCCCCTTAGTTTCAGCAAGCAGCACTGTGTCATCTGCGTAACACAGTCAACAACACAAGTTGTTAATGAGCCTTCCTCCAATCCTGATGCAACATTCCTCCTAATAGAGCCCACCCTTGTGGATAATTTGTTCCTTATATAGTTTGAAAACATTTGGATATAGGACGCATCCCTGGGGTACACCATTCCTGAATTTTAACTATGCAGTGTTTCCTTGCTCTGTTCTGATGATTCCCTCCTGGTACAAGCATAGGTTTCACATAAGTACAATCAAGTGTTCTGTGATTCCTATTCTTCTCAGAGTCAGCCACAGTTAGTTGTTCTCCACAAAGTCAAATTCCTTTGCATAGTCAATGAAACATAGATATTCCTCTAGTACACATTAGTTTTCAGCTAAGATGCATTTAAATTAGGTATAATATACTTAGTATCCCTCGTTGTTGTTGTTGTTATGTGCCATCGAGTCATTTGCGACCCATAGTGACCATATATACAAGAACTCTAAACAATGTTCTATCCTGTGCCAACCTAGCCATCTCAAATGCACTCATTTCCATGGCTCCAGTCAGAGAATCGATCAATCTCATCGAAGGTCTTCCTCTCCTGCACCACCCCTGCACTCTGCTAAAATATGATGTCCCTCTCCAAGGACCTGTCCCTCCTTGAAACATACCCAAACTATGTCAGAAAAACTTCAGAATCCTTGACTACAAGGAGCCTTCCAGCTTCACCTTCTTCAGGACAAACCTGTTTGTTCTCCTAGCAGTCCATGGCATATTCAACACACTTCTCCAGCACCACAGCTCAAAGGCATCAATTATCTTTCTACCAACCCTAATCACTGTCCAACTTTCTGGTGCATAGCACGTAATTGCAAAGATTATAGACCGGATGAGGCACACCTTAGTCTCTAGCCTGATGTCGTTGTTCTTCAGTACTCTTGAGAAGTCCCTCACAGCTGACTTTCCCAATGCAATTCGTCTCCTGATTTCCTGGCTGCTGTTACCAAGAGTGTTGACTGTGGAGCCAAGCAAACTAAAACTGTTAACTATCTCAATCTCTTTACCATCCATACTGATGCTGCCAATTGGCCCAGTGGTGAGAATCTTTGTTTTCTTGATGTTGAGTTTCAATCCATATAGGAGGCTGCAGTACTTGACCTTCTGCAGCAAGCGCTTCAGGTCCTCCTCAGTTTCAGCAAGCAGGGTTGTGTCATCTGCATAACGCAGGTTGCTGATGGCTCTTCCAAAAAATCCTGATGCCACATTCCTCTTCGTACAGCCCAGCATCTCAGACGATCTGTTCTGCATGCAGATTGAAAAGGTATGGAGACAAAATGAGTCAATTTTTAAAATGGTCACTTTTCCTGTCTTTTAATGTGTTTGTTTATTGCTATAAATTTGCCTCTGAGTACTACTTTGGCTGTTTCTCAGAAGTTTTGGTAAGTGGTATTTCATTGTCATTTGTCTCAAAAATTTTTTATTTCATTTTTTTATTTCTTCTAGGACCGAGTCATGTTAAAGCAAGGTGTTGTTAAGCTTCCAAATATATAGGGGGTTTTCTTTATCTTTCTTGTTATTAATTTCTAATTTTGTAGCATTGTGTTCTGAGAAGATGCTTTGTATCAATTCTATGTTTTTAAATTTATTGATGTTTGCCTTGTGACCAAAAATGTGATCTATCCTGGAGGACATTCTATGCATACTGGAAAATAAGGTAGAATGTGCTTTTTTTAGAGGTACAGTTGCCTATAAATATCTATGTAATCAAGTTGGTTTATTGTGTGATTAAATTCTTCAGTGTCTTTGTTGAATTTCTTTCTGGTAACTCTATCATATATTGACAATGGTGTATTGAAGTGTCCAACTACTATACTATTGTTGCCTGTTTTCCTTTTCAGTTTTGTTAATGGTTGTTTTATATACTTGCCGATCTTTCATTTGGTGCATAGATATGTATTACTGTTATGTCCTCTTATTCTGTAGACCTTTTAAGCAATATGTAGTGAACTTCCTTGTCCTTTGTGATGGTTTTTGAATTAAAACTTATTTTATCAGATATTAATATCACAACTTTTGCATTTTTCTATTTTATATTTGCTTGGTATATTTTTCACCCTTTTATTTTTATTCTTTATCTTCATTTTTCAGATGTGTCTCTTGTAGATAACATATTGATAGATATTGTTCTTTTATGCAATCTGCTACTCTTTTTCTTTTCAGTAGTGCATTCAAGCAATTCACATTCAGTGTGATAATTGAGAGGCAAAATTTTATTTCTATCATTTTGTTGACTTCTTTTTGGTATTGTTGCCAGTTCCTTTGGTCCATTCTGCTTTCTGTCGCACTTCATTAAGAAGGATGTCTCTCAGTGTTTCTTGCAAAACTGATCTTGTTTTTACAAACTTCCTTAGGTTCTGTTTTCCTGGGGAATATCTTCATCTCTCCTTCATATCTGATGGACAATTTGCAGGGTATAGTATTCTTGGATGACAACTGAGCCTCAAACCATATTGGAGGCTGCAGTCCTTGACCCTCAGCAGCAAGTGATTCAGGTCCTCCTCAGTTTCAGCAAGCAGGGCTGTGTCAGCTGCATAACACAGATTGTTGATAGATCTTCCACCAATCTTGATTTCTCCTGATAGAGCCCAGCCTCTCAGATAATCTATTCAGCATACAAGTTGAAAAGGTATGGGGACAGGACACATCCCTGGCGTATGCCCTTCCCAATTTTGAACCATGCAGTGTTCCCTTGCTCTGTTCTGAAGACTACCATCTGGTCCAAGTATAGGTTTCACATTACAACGATCAAGTGTTCTGAGTTTCCCATTCTTCTCAGAATCAGCCACAGTGTTCTTATGATCCACACAGTCAAAACCCCTTGCATAATCAATGAAACACAGATATACATTCCTCTGGTACTCCCTGCTTTCATCTAAGATCCATCTAACATTAGCTACAATATCCCTAGCACCACGGCCCCTTCTAAACCCAGCCTGGACTTCTGGCAGTTTTCTGCTATGTGTTGTTACAGTTGATTTTGGATAATCTTTAGTAGAATGTTGCTTGCATGTGAAATCAATGAGATTGTTCTATACTATCCACACTCTGTTGGGTCACCCTTCTTTGGGATGGGAACAAATATAGATCTCTTCCAGTCAGTTGGCCAGGTGATTGTTCTCTAGATTTCTTTACACAACGTGGTGAGCACGTGAAGGGCAGCATCTGCTAGCTTAAATATTTCAGTTGCTATGCCATCTATTCCTGGGGCTTTATTTTTTGCCATTTCCTTCAAAGCAGCCTGAACTTCTTCTTTCATCACCATAGGCTCTTGCTCATATATTGTTTCATGAAATTCTTCTGTTTCTGCAAATTCCTTTCAAAACAGTGCCTCAGTATATTCTTTCAATCTTCTTTTAATTCTTCCTGGATCATTTTGTCAAAAGCATCCTTGAGTATAGCAACTTGAGGTTTGAATTTGTTCTTCAATTCCTTGAGCTTAAAGAATGCTTAGCGAGTTCGGCCCTTTTGATTTTCTGACTCCAACTCCTTGCACATTTCATTGTAATATTATACTTTCTCACCCAGTGCTGCCTTTTGAAAACTTCTATTCAACCCTTTTGTATCTTAAATTCTTCC
>NW_006399946.1:3357734-3359759 GCF_000299155.1 Elephantulus edwardii
GCAACAATGAATGAATGGAAACCCAAAATCTCTGTAAATGTTTATGAAAATTAATAAAATATAGAAAAAAAATTCTTCCCTATGCTTTGGCTTCTCTGTGCTCCAGTGCAATTTTCAGAGTCTCTTCCGACATCCATTTCGGTCTTCTCTTTCTCTGCTGTCTTTGCAATGACTCTTTGCACTCTTCCTAGATGATACCCTTGAAGATAGGTTTGCTTCTTCATTTTATTTTTTAATTATGCTGTTGTGGTTGTCATTGTCAGGTGCTGTTGTGTTGAGTGTGACTCGTAGAGAACTTTTGAATAGCTGGCCTGAACCTTGTCTTATCCTGTGCAATCCTCATTATCTGTGACATACTAGAGCACATTGCTGAAGTCACTATGTCTGTCCTTCTCATTGGGGATTTTCCTCTCCTTCTCTTACCCTCCATAATTCAAAGCATTATGTCCGCTTCTAAGGAATAGCCTCATCTAGCTACATGTTAAAGTATTAGGGACAGTGAGCAGAACAATCTGTTTTGGAAAATGTGTACTAGAAATATGTCTTGAAAGAAGTGTATCCACAATTATCACTAGAATCAAAGATAGGGAAACTTTGCTTTGTTTACTTTAGGCTTCAATCTCTGGAGAAGAGGACATTATGCTTGGTAAAGTAAAAGATAAAAAAAAAATAAAAATACTCAGTATGTATTGAAAAAGAAGCTGAAATGATAGTCTCATGCATAGCAGCCAACATCAGGATGACAGAAGACTTTGCAATATTTTTTCTGTTGAATAGCGACACCTTGAATTAAAATTAACTTCAGAGAGTCTGAGAACAACAAAAGCAGACTGAAAGTCACAAAATATGGCCTTATGATGGAAATGAGATTGATGATCAAATGATAGGATTCTGGGCAATGAATGACTTATTTACTAACAAGATCTTAAAAAAATTATAACTATGTAAAATTAATTTAAAAGGAAACAAATTGACTATATCTGTGGAAAGAACTGATTAAGAGTTCATTATTAGCAGTCAAAACAAGGCCATGGGTTAGTTGAACAGAACATAAATGACCCATTTACAAATTGAAGCTGAAGAAAATGAAAATAAGTTCATGAGAAAAAAAAAACCTAAGTCTATCTGAAATGAATTTAAAAAACTATCCCAATAACAGATTTGATGCAATGAATATTACTGGACAAAGAGTAGATGAATTGTAGTGTGACATCAAGAAAATCATCCATGAAGAAATCCAAAGGTAATTACAAAGACAGTAGAGAAATACAAGACCTAGATGAACATCAAAAGAGACTTTGAAAATTGCACTTAACCATAGACCAAACCAAAAGGAAGGATTGATGAATTAAGAGAGATGGACAAATTTCAAAGGGAGGCTCGAGAAAACGAAGCAAAGTATCATAACAAAATATATAAGGATCTGGAGTTACAAAAGCAAAAGGGAAGAACATTCTCAGCAAGTCTCAAACTGAAAAAAAAAAAGGAACAACAAATTCTATGGATTTTATGGGAAAAATCTTCAGTGATCCAAGGAGCAACAAATTAAGATGTAAGGAATGCACAGTCAATGTACCAAAAGGAACTGGCTGAACTATAAGGAAACATCTCAGGAAGTAGCATATATAATCATGAACCATCGGAGAAAAACAGGGCAGTCTGCACTCATAAACATTACTGGCTTCGAAACCTGAATTGGGTTACCATTCTTTTTCTTCTGGAGGCCCTGTAGGATAAACTTTTATTATGAAAGCTTTACATAGGAAAGTTTATTTGGGCAGCAAGCAATAAATTCTGGAGACAATGTGGAGATGTGGAAACTTAGACACTTTTGCTGGGATTGTATTATATATATTATATGGCTGTTGTTGTTATGTGCCGTCGAGTCGTTTGCGATTCATAGCGACCCTATGTACAACAGCCCTAAACCCTGCTCTATCCTGTGCCAATCGTATTGCCTCTGACACACCCATCCCGATTACCCCAGTCACTGAATCAATCCACATCATAGAGGGTCTTCCCCTC
>NW_006399946.1:3361069-3378393 GCF_000299155.1 Elephantulus edwardii
TTATATTATTACAACCACTCTGGAAGGCACTTTGGCATTTCCTAAAAAAGTTGAATATAAAAATTCCATATGACCCAGTTATTCCACTACTAGGAATATGTCCCAAATAAATTAGCACTAAGACACAATCGGAGATTTGTACACCAATATTCATAGCAGCATTATTACCAATATGGAAACAGCTCAAATATCTAATCACAACTGAATGGATGGAGAAATTTTGGTACAATTCACACAATGGAATACTATGCAGCACTCAGGAGTAATAATTGTGAAAATACTATGTTCCTTGAGAGAGACTGGAGAGCATTATTCTGAATGAACTAACTCAAGTCTCATAAGGACAAATACTGCATATGGCCATTGTCATAAAAAATAGAAGGATAACTAGGAAAACATGTACGGGGATTAAAGGGGAGAAAGGGATGTGAGCAGAGGGGTAAGGACAGATAGGAGCAAAGCCACAGATTTGCACAATATGATGGATGGACAGAGCAGGGAAATGGGAAGAATCCTGCGGGAACCTGAAAAGACAGAGTAATGTTGGTGAATAATTTTAGAAAACATAGTGCATGGGAATGATTGCATAAAACACAATGTGAATGAAGAATACTGCGAAATATAATGTACACAAGCTTTGTAAGCAAAGTAATAAAAAACAAAAAAATTTAAAATGTCAATAGTAATTTTTATGGGGATGATAATAAAAGTATATGATCTATAGTAATTAAACCTGATGGGTAGTTCTACTCTGTCATATGGTTTCTTTAAGGGTCAGAATTGACTTGGGAGCCTGGGCTCTAAGGAAGCTGCTTTGATTACTGTAGCTTTATAGGATGTTTTGAAATCTGGAACTGGGAACTGGGAATCCTTTATTTTTATTCTTTAAAATTTGTCTGCTTGTTCAATATTTCTTGTTCTGGTTGCATAGTCCACAGTGAGTCACACAGTTAAACCAAAGGCTGTTTGGCAGTTTAAACCACTAGTGGCTGTTTGGGAGAAAGAACACTTCCTTTGTCATTTACAGCCTCCCAAAGGTCCTAGTGGATCAGCTTTGAGTTGGTTCTTCTGACGCAACAGCAATGACTTTGAGAGTTAATTTTGTCCTTCCACATACATTTGATATTTCTGCAAAGAAAGCTGTGATTTTTAACGGTATTGAATTGGATTGGAACATTTTAATTATATGAAACCATATCTGTGAACATTGTTGCATTTATTAACGGAAACTTCTTTAGGGTTTTTTATTGATGTTTCTTAATTTTCTTCTTACAACACTTTTACTTTCCTTGTTAAATTCATTTGTATTAGAAATGGCTGTTGTGTGTTGATGAGTCAGAACCTACTCAAGCTGATCCTCCAGTGGGTTTTCAGAGGCAGTAAATTGCATGTTTTTCAACTTGATGGCACCAAATAACAACAAATTGCATGGGAGGAGAGTGCCCATCCTTTCCTGTGGAGCACCTGATGGGTTGGAACCAGTGCCTTTGGGATTGCAATGCAGCTTCTGACAATCAGGCCACAAGAGCTCCCTTCATTTTGAGTTTGCTCACTGACAATGATTTTTTTCACTTGCTGATCTTGAATCCAGCCAGTTTACTAAATTAATTTACAACAGCTCTATACAATCTTTCATTTACATTGTGTTTCATAAGATCATTCATATACATTCTATTTTTTATTATTATATTAGTTTACTTACAAAATTTGAATACATTGGTTTTCAGACAAGATTGTTTTAATTTCCCTCCTCCTCCATTTTACAACCCATAATTAATCCCATGACCCCTCCTCACACATCCTCATCCCTCTGCTACATGACAATGATTGTATGAAACACAATGTGAATGAAAAATAGTGTGAAACACAATATATACAAACTTTGGAAGAATGAACTTTTAGATGATGGAATGAATTAAATTGTACACTTTGTTCTGTTATAACACAGATAGAGGAGTGTAAATGCAAGGCAAATACTAATGTATCTTGTGATTCATTAATTTACCTGGAATGAACAAGTGCTGCTAGTTTCTTCTATGCCATATAATGTAATGTTTTCCTTCCACTCAATTTTTACTCTTGATCTTCACTGAAGGTTTTACATTGTTTGTATTCTCTAACATTTTAATGCACATAGCTGTACAATTAGGAATAAGTTAATGTATGATTTTAAAAGGTTAGTTGTTACATTTCATTCATTTACTCATTAATTTACCAAATACTTGTTGCTGGGAGGTGTAATTGAATTGGCTTCACTCCTGGTGACCTGAGCTGTCTGCTACTGTGTCATTCCTTCCTGTTGAGAGTGTGAAGCAAAGAGACAAACAGGACCCTTGCACATGAGAAGTGTACACTTGAAAAAGATAAATAAAACAAGAGATGAGTGAAATGTGTTCACTGTAAGTGGTGAACTGTACAAAATAAGGTCACATGACAGAGACCAAGGGAAGAAATGGTGTTTAGTTACAAGAAGGGGGAGGAGATGTTCAGATTTGTATATGCTCTGTGATCAGAGGGGGGAAAAAAACAAAAAAAAACCCTAGTACATAGAGTTTAAAAAGAGCATTTGAATTGTCCTTTGGTCAATTTTATACACAAATGAAAAGAATTCAATAGGGGGAAATGAATTAAAAAGTTGGTTTTCTAAGCTAGTAAAAGAGTATGTAAAGAGGATGGTTGTTATTTGGAGGAGATGTCCTTTAAAGGTACGTCACTCTTGGATTGCATGTGAGCATGAACAACAAAAAGAAACAAATGCTTGGCAACAACTGTCCAGGGCTGGCTTCTGGGGCATGAACAGAAAGCTCAGACTTAGCAAAATTAAACAGAATAGATCACAGGGTTGTGAGTCACATCAACTTCTTGCATGTTCCTCTGTTGGAAAAGCAACACGACAACAGCTCCAAAGTTCCTTTTCCTGAGGCAGGAATAGTAGCCTCTTCTAGCTAGTAGATATGTATATGTGAAAACACCTGATGAATACTGAAAGAGAGTTTGCAGATATTAATTCAAAACTCTCTTCATATTTTGTCCACTCTTAGGCATGTAGCTATGCTTGGACAAGTGTCTTCAATCTTTCATTAAGAAAAATTTGATAGCAATAAGTACTTCTTTACGCAACTAATAACTACTCCTACTTTATAATAAATGTTCACTAAACCTGTTGACGAGCAAAAGAAGGGAAAATAAGACAAGAGTATAAAAGAATCATTGTTTTCTTAATAAACTTACAGGAAAACTCTAAACAAGAGATATTTCAAGCTAATTGGTAAGAGTGCTCTACAGAGACGGGATGACTATTCAGTAGAGGACTCAAGAATTCAATGCTTTTGCATTCTATCATCCTTTGGGTTTGTATTTGACAAAATGTTTTAACAAGACAGCAAGTAGTGGAACTTACTGTTGGCTAAATACACAATATTCCTCCCTACTAGTGTGGAAATTAATACACAGGGCCCAAGTCTACTTCCGGCATAATGTTTATTCATTATAAGGCCTGTTGTTGTTCTTGTTGTTATGTGCTGTTAAGTCGCTTGCGACTCATAGCGACCCTATGTACAACAGCCCTAAACTCTGCATCTTGTGCCAATCGCACCGTCTCCGACACACGCATCCCAATTACCGCAGTCACTGAATCAATCCACCTCATAGGGGCCTTCCCCTCCTATGTCGTCCCTCCACCCGACCAAGCATGATGTCCCGGTCCAAGGACCAGTACCTCCTTACAATATGTCCAAAGTATGTTACATGGGGCGTCAGAACCCTTGCCTCCAAGGAGCCGCCCAGTTTGACGCTTTCGAGGATGAATCTGTTTGTTTTCCCAGCAGTCCACACTACCATCAAACTCTTCTCCAGCACCACAGATCAAAGAAATAAATTCTCCTTCTATCCTCCTTAGTCACTGTCCAACTCGCTGATGCATAACAAGTGATAGCAAAGACCATGGCCTGTATCAGAAACACCTTTGTATCCAGAGAGACACCATTGCTCTTCAGTACTTAGTAGAGGTCCCTAACAGCAGACTTTCCCATGGCAATACGTCTTTAATTTCCTGGCTGCTGGTGCTGAGAGTGTTGACTGTGGAGCCAAGCAAACTGAAGCTGTGAACAATATCAATCTCTTCACCATCCATCCTGATGCTGCCAATTGGTCCAGTGGTGAGAATCTTTGCCTTCTTGACACTGAGCCTCAATCCATATTGGAGGCTGCAGTCCTTAACCCTCTACAGCAAGCACTTCAGGTCCCCCTCAGTTTCAGCAAGCAGGGTTGTGTCATCTGCATATTGCAGATTGTGAATAGGTCTTCCACTAATCTTGACTCCATATTGCTCTTCATAGAGCCCAGCCTCCTAGATAATCTATTCTGCATACAGGTTGAAAAGGTATGGAGATAGGACACACCACTGGTGTACCTCCTTACCAATTTTGAACCACGCAGTGTTCCTTTGCTCTGTTCTGACAACTGCCTCCTGGTCCAAGTATAGCTTTCGCATTAGAACTATCAAGTGTTCTGGAATTCCCATTCTTCTCAGAGTCAGCCATAATTTGTTATGATCCACACGGTCAAACGCCTTTGCATAGTCAATGAAACACAGATAAACATTCCTCTGGTATTTCCTGCGTTCAGCCAAGATATACCTAATATCAGCTACAATATCCATAGTAAAACGACTCCTTCTAAACCCAGCCTGGACCTCTGGCAGTTCTCTGCTGATATGCTGTTCCAGTTGTTTTTGGATAATCTTCAATAGAATCTTGCTTGTATGTGAAATCAATGAGATTATTCTAATGTTTCCACACTCTGTTGGGTCACCCTTCTTTGGGATGGGAACAAATATAGATCTCTTCCAGTCAGTTGGCCAAGTGGTTGTTCTCCAGATTTCTTGGCACAACTTGGTGAGCATATCCAGGGTAACATCTGTTAGTTGAAATATGTCAATTGGTATGCCATCTATTCCTGGAGCCTTATTTTTTGCCATCTCCTTAAAAGCAACCTGAACTTCTTTCATCACCATTGGCTGTTGCTCATATGTTGTTTCATCAGTATATTCTTTCCACCTTCTTTAATACTTCCTGGATCATTTCATATTCTGCCTAAAGCATCCTTGATTATAGCAACTCGAGGTTTGAATTTGTTCTTCAGTTCCTTGAGCTTAAGGAATTCTTAGCGAGTTCAGCCCTTTTGATTTTCTGATTCCAACTCCTTACACATTTCATTGTAATATTTTACTTTGTCATCCCGTGCTGCCTTTTGGAATCTTCTATTCAACCCTTTAGTATCTTGAATTCTTCCTCGTGCTTTGGCTACTCTGCATCCCAGTGCAATTTTCAGAGTCTCTTCTGACATCCATTTTGGTCTTCTCTTCCTCTTCCATCATTGCAATGACCCTTTGCACTCTTCCTGGATGATGCCCTTGATATCCTCCCACAACTCATCTGCTCATTAGTGTTCAAGGCCTCAAACTTGTTCCTGAGATGGTTCTGAAATTCAGGTGGAATAGACTCAAAGTGATATTTTGGTTCCCGTGGACTTGGTTTCATTTTCCTCAGCTTCAGCTTGAACTTGCATATGAATAGTTGGTCTGTTCCACAATCAGCTCCTGGCCTAGTCTTCACAGCTGATATTGAGCTTCTCCAGTGGTTCTTTCCACAGATGTAATCGATCTGATTCCTATGCATACCATCAGGTGAAATCCATGTATGTAACCTGCGTTTATGTCTCCTAAAAAATGTATTTGCCATGAACAAATCATTGATTTTGCAAAATTCAATCACCCTCTCTCCTGCTCCATTTCTGTCACTGAGTCCATATTTTCCAACTACTGAATCTTCTTTTCTGTTCCCTATTTTTGCATTCCAGTCACCCATTAATATCAATGCATCTTGATTGCATGTTCGATCGATCTCCAACTGTAAAAGTTGGTAAAAATCTTCTATTTCCTCTCTCTTGGCCCTGGTTGTTGGTGCATATATCTGAATGAACGATAGTGGTATTCTTTTAAGAAGTGCACAAATCAGTGTTATGAAAGAACATGCCAGTAAAGAATTCTGACAAAACTGAATTTTTTTGTATATAGTGAGAAGAAATGAGAACCTTAGAACTATTGACTATACAGAAGTTCTTAGGAATCAATCTGTTGTTGTTGTTGTTGCTGTTGTTGTTGTTGTTGTTATGTGCCGTTGAGTCACTTGCAACTCATAGTGATCCTATGTACAACAGCCGTAAACTCTGCTCTGTCCTGTGCTAATCACACTGTCTCCAATACACCCATCCCAATTACCTCAGTCACTGAATCAATGCACCTTGTAGATGGCCTTCCTCTCCTGCGCAGTCCCTCCACCCTCCCAAGCATGATGTCCCTCTCCAAGGACTGGTCCCTCCTTATAATATGTCTGAAGTATGTCAGACAAAAACTCAGAATCCTTGCCTCCAAGGAGAAGCCAGATTTAACCCTCTCCAGGATGAATCTGTTTTTCCAGCAGTTATGGTACCTTCAATACTCTTCTCCAGCACCTCAGTTCAAAGACATAAATTCTCAATCTGTTCTCCCTAGTCCAATAAGTGACTGCAAAGACCATGGCCTGTATCAGATGCACCTTAGTCTCCAGAGAGATACCATTCCTCTTCAGTACATTGGAAAGATCCCTAATAGCCGACTTTCCTATCACAACATGTCATTTAATTTCCTGGCTGCTATTGCCAAGAGTGTTGGTCATGGAGCCAAGCAAACTGAAGCTGTGAACAATCTCAATCTCTTCGCCATCCATCCTGATGCTGCCAATTGGTCCAGTGGTGAGAATCTTTGTATTCTTGATATTGAGCCTCAATCCATATTGAAGGCTGCAGTCTTTGACCCTCTGCAGCAAGCGCTTCAGGTCCTCCTCAGTTTCAGCAAGCAGGATTGTGTCATCTGCATAACGCTGACTGTTGATAGATCTTCAAACAATCCTGACACCACGTTTCTCTTCATAGAGCCCAGCCTCCAGGATAATCTGTTCTGCATACAAGGTGAAATGGTATGGAGACAGGACATATCTTTGGCATAAGCCCTTCCCAATTTTGAACCATATAATGTTTTCTTGCTCTATTCTGGTGACTGCCTCCTTGTATGTATCGCATTAGCAGGATCAAGTGTTCTGGGATTCCCATTTTTATCAGAGTGAGCCACAGTTTGTTATGATCCACACAGTCAAATGCCTTTGCATAGTCAATAAAACACAGATAGACATTCTTCTGGTATTCCTTGCTTTCAGCTAAGATCCATCTAACATCATCTACAATAACCCTAGTACCACAAGTCCTTCTACACCCAGCCTGGACTTCTGGCAGTTCTCTGCTTATGTGCTGTTCTAGTCGGTTTTGGATAATCTTCTGTAAAATCTTGCTTGCATGTGAAATCAATTATATTGTTCTATACTTTCCACACTCTGTTGGGTCACCCTTCTTTGGAATGGGAACAAATATAGATCTCTTCTATTCAGTTGGCCAAGTGGTTGTTCTCCAGTTTTCTTGGCACAACTTGGTGAGCACCTCCAGGGCAGCATCTGTTAGTTGAAATATGTTAATTGGTATACCATCTATTCCTGGGTCCTTATTTTTTGCTGTTTCCTTCAAAGCAGCCTGAACGATGGAAAGCATATTTAGAAATCAGTCTACTACCTTAAAAATTTTCTAAAGAAATATTTTTCCTTTCTGATTTTGAAATTTTAATCAACAGAGAAGATTTTCTTCGCATTTCGTTTGTTTATTTATTGTGTGTTTACTCTTGTTCATAGCTTCTCTAACCACAACACCCTAAAGTAAGCAGCCGTAATAATGGAAATAAAGTAACCATCCTCATAATGGAAATAAAATAAAAAGTGCCTAAGACTTTTATTCTTGAGGGCGTTTTCCTGAGACAGTTGAGGGGTTTTGTAGTCTCTTTAGGGAATAATTCAGTCTGAGAAATCGTTTTATCCCAGAAACCAAAGTGTCATAAAGGTCTTTTATTTGCTTCTGGGAGAACAGTGCTGGCATGAGTAGTAGCTTCTCCTTTTGCAAAAAATATAGATCTGTAGGAGAAACTGTTGGAACATCAAACAGAAAATTTCTGCTGGCAGAAAATGTTAGAAGCTGAAGAGTATCTGCAGACAATCTAACAGTCATAACTCACTCTCCTTAGGCAACTAAAAAAAAAACACAGAAACTGTTAAGTTGTTTAGGATCAAAGCTGTACAAATTATAAAATAGTTTAAAAGAAGCAGTAGGAGAAAAAATACTGACTGTTAACGGTTTTAATTCTGTAGTATTGTGGTAGTGGTGGTTTTTTTTTTAATCTTAATTAACAAAAAGTCCTCTTACACAAGTTTCACCTTTACATGAAGATTTTTCTCAGTTTTCTGATAATACCATTCACCTTGCTGAGTTTTCAAATATCTGTGCACGAGGGAATCTAAAAAGGCAGACAAAGAGCCCACCACTGGGGTGGTTTCCTGGAGGGTAAGAGTGGTGACTGCCTTTCAAACCTAGTCTTGGCTGAATGCACTTGGTGCTGGCCAGTCAGGATCAATCCAAGTTCAGGGATGTTTGAACAGGGCACTGAGAAGTAGCTGCTTGTGTCTGAGGAAGACTGGTTATCTGCTCAATTTAATGCTCTGAGGAAAACCTTCATATTCACATTGGGTGTCCATCTTGAACTGTTCTCTGCCAAATCCTGCCACAACAAAGCATGAAAATGTGCACTGAAGATATTTTATTAGGGTGCTTGAAATCGGGTTGTTCAATTTGGCCTTCTTCCCATAGGTTAGATTTTTAGACTTTGGTGTGAAATTTCAAGCAATTATTATAAAGTCTTTTTTTAAATGCTTTTAGTATAGTTGAATTTAAATGTCTTATTTCTCCCTTGATAAAACTTGATTAACTACCTCATAATATTAAAAATTAAGCATATCTTTTCAAATTTTGTTCTCATTTTGGGCATAATTTCTGACTTCCTTTAGGAATTAGTGAAATTAGAAAAAGTAACAGTGTATGTGGATCATCTCCATGTGAATGCAAACAGCGAGTGCTTACCTGGCACCAAAAAAAAGGAACAATTAGGTTTTTAGGTTTTATGTACTTCTCGTGAATGGGGACTGACTCAATAACTTGATGGAATCAGTGTAACACAGAGTATGAAACTCCTTGAGTGGCAAAGTACAATCCTCTTTGTTACTTTATGCTTGTGAACATTTTGCCTATATTCTTCATCTAGTGTAGGAGTCAAGCAAACCACTGGTCACAAAATGGAAACACCACCGCCAACCCTTAGCCTTCTCACATACATACATAGTGTCTTTGTAAGATTCATGGAAAAAAGCAGAGGCTATACAGATTTAAATAGTTGAGTAAAAGGAGCAAAATCAATTTTATTTACAACTCATAAAATTTACATTTAGCATTGTTGTTGTTATGTGCTGTCAAGTCATCTCACATTTAGTGTATATAGATAAAATTGCAAACTAATGGTTTTACTTTTGTGATGCAACACAGAATTGACCAGTTGTAGTAGAGATTATGTCTCCAGTAGAAACTAAAACATATCTGGACTTCAGAAACAGAAGATTTTAAAAAGTCCAACAAAGTTTTGTTGTAAAGTTTCATTTCTTCTAAACATATATGTTCATAGGCAGGTGTATTTTTACACAGTAACTCAATGGCACATAACAATAACAACAACAACAACAGATAGTATGATCTCACGAATAAAGACAAAGTTTTCTTATGGTATGCTAAAAACTATAAAATCTCTAATGGTGTCTATTATGAAGAATACACAAAATAATTGCTAATTAATTAACAAATAGAAGATAATTCAACAAATATCTCTTTCACTATTCATTCCATATTCTCTCTATAGAATTCTTAAAGATGTATGCAGCTTGGCCCCAGAATGGGAGATTGTATGACACAGGCAGCCAAAGGGAGCCTGAAGGCCACTGTTGACCTGGTGAGTCCACCTGCAGACCATCCCCCCTAGTCTCAGAAGCATGGACAATGCAGGTTTCTTATCTTTGAATTAATCTGCTACCTTTGCTTTTCCTGACCCTGTACACAAGCATGGCAGTGGCAGGCCTCCCATGAAACCCTTGGGTCACTGCTGATATAACTGAGACTTGCTGAGAAAATTACACTCAGGAATCTTATGTTGTTGTTGTTGTTGTTGTTGTTATGTGCCGTCGAGTCTCTTGCGACTCATAGTGACCCTATGTACAACAGCCCTAAACCGTGCTCTATCCTGTGCCAATCTCATTGCCTCCGACACACCCATCCCGATTACCCCAGTCACCGAATCAATCCACCTCATAGAGGGTCTTCCCCTCCTGCGCCGTCCCTCCACTCTACCCAGCATGATGTCCCTCTCCAAAGACCTGTCTCTCCTTACAACATGTCCAAAGTATGTCAGGCGAAGCCTCAGAATCCTTGCCTCCAAGGAGCAGCCTGGTTTAACCCTCTCTAGGATGACTTTATTTGTTTTCTTGGCAGCCCATGGTACATTCAGTACTCTTCTCTGGCACCACAGCTCATATACCATAAAAATAAAGAGCCAGGAACTACACACACAAACACTTTAGAATCTACCTCATACGTACTAACAAGAGACCAACATCATGTCAAGGAAAGAACAACTGGGTTCAAACACTAAAAAAACGCAAATAAGCCTTCTGCTAAAAAACTAAACCACAGGCACAGAGAGTGATGCACACAGAGTGAGCAGGACAGTAGGAATTTGAGTGAGAAATATTATTAAAATAATTAGTTTGGGAGCCACAGGAGCAGAGAACTGTGGACCCCAGCAGAAACCACCAGCCTAGCCCCAGCATAAACTGCCAACCACTGTGGGATTCATCAGCCAGAAGCAAGCAGGAAAGTGGGAATTGGAATGAGTTTTCTTAAGCCCTACCCTACCCAGAGCCCCACCAGACCCATAGACCTTTTGGATAGCCTGACAGCTGGAATTAGAGTAAGGACCCCATGTGAGGCCACCCAGAGAGCTAGAAACTGAGTGAGCCCCCCCCCATGTACCTACACAACCCCTGTGACCACCTAGCACCTGTTCCACGCTTCAGCCATGCCTCCATGTCCCAGCAACTAATTTGCCTTTAAATTCACACACCTTGATCTGACTTAGCAGCAACAAGAGGGTACTCTCCCAGGCCCTGAACTGATTTAGAAGTTCAGAGAGAAAACACAGGCAGGGTAGCTGCCTCACCCACTTCTAGAGCAGTGACTTCAGATCAAGAACCAATCATCACCTCAGGGATGAAAAAGTGGACCACAGCAATGCCACATGAAAAACACACTACCTCACCCCTTACACAAGCCCAAAGCAAGATGTCACTCCAAAAGGTGACACAGTATCAATGGATTTTCTGAACCCAGAAAGTCTGATGGAACTTTCTGACACAGAATTCAAAAGAACAATGACTGAATATTTTCAATAGGTGAAAAACAAACTTGAAGAATTACATGACCCTGCAAGCGAAAACCAGGAAGAGTTTAAAAAAAATCCAAAGCAATGCTGATAAAACAAATGAGGCATTAGAGGCTCTATGAGGTCTAATCTTTCAGATGTTGTCAACATGATGGAGGGACACATGGACAGAGTTGAAGATATGGAACACAGAAACAGTGATATAGAAGATAGAATTGTCACCACTGAACTGCTAGAGCAAAAAGAACAATTAAAAAAAGGGGGGGTATAAAAGAAAATCTAAGACTAATGTGGGATACCATCAAGAGAAATAACACGCTCATCACTGGAATCCCAGAACAGGAAGAAGCATGTAAAGGTACCCAAAAGAGTGGTGGAAGAATTACTAGAGGAGAAGTTCCCAGGCATGATGAAGGATGAGTGAATATATATTAAATAAGCTGAGAGAGCACCATATAGAATAGACCCTAAAAGAAAAACACCAATGCATATCATAGTCAGATTTGCCAGAACCAAAGATAAGGAGAGAATTCTGAAAACAGCAAGGGAGAAACAAAGAGTAAACTATAAGGGAGAGCAGATAAGATTGAGTGTCAATTTCTCAGCAGAAACCATGTGATCAAGAGGACAGTGCAATGGGCTTTTTAGAAGTTGCCATCTCAGTGGCACTGTTGCTCACTCCACTTGCCCCAGCTATGGTCAATCCCAGTGTGTACTTTGATATCATCATTGAGGGCAAACTTTTAGGCTGCATTTTCTTAGAGCTATTTGTGAATAAAGTCTCAAAGGCAGCAGAAAACTTATGTGCTCTGAGGACTGGGGAGAAAGGATTTGGTTACATGGGTTCCTGCTTTCACAGAATCATAAGTTTATATGTCAGGGTGAAGAATTCACACATCATAATGGTACTGATGAAAATTTTATCTACAAGGGGACGTTTGATGATGACAACTTAATCCTGAAGCATACATGTCCTGGAATTCTGTCCATGGAAAATGCTGGACTCAATACAAAAAATTTCTAGTGTTTTCTTGGTTTGTTTTTGTTTGTTTGTAAGTTTGTTTTCCCTGTACTTCTAAGATTGAATGGTTGAACTGCAAGCATGTAGTCTTCTGTAAGGTGTAAAAAGGCATGAATATTGTGGAAGCTATGGAGCACTTTGAGTGTAGGAATTGCAATAGCAGCAAGAAGATAACCATTGCTGACTGTGGACAACTCTAATTATGCTCTGTACTTCATTTCTTTTCAACCACCACATCATCATTCTATTGTTCCAGCAATTATCTTGCTACCCACAGTGTGCTACAGAATCTTTTAATCTTTGTACTCTTGCTACAGTTCTTTGGGTTCCACGTATATGTTTGTTTGTTTTATTCCAAGATTAGCAGGATTGCAGAGTTAAATTTATGATTGAAATGAAAACTAGACATCATCAACAACAACAAAAAGAGGAAGACAGTGGAATGACGTATATCAAACACTCAAAGAACACAATTGTCAACTAAGAATATTGAATCCAGCAAAACTCTTCATCAAATATGAAGGAGAGATCAAGATATTCCCAGAAAAACAGAACAGAGGAGAGTATGTAAAAACAATACCAGTGTTGCAGGAAACACTAAATGACATCCTTCTTACAGAGATGCCACAGAAAGCAGGATGGAAGTAACGAGCAACAACACCAAAAAGAACTCAACAAGATGTCAGTAATAAAATCTTGCCTCTGAATAATCACACTGAATGTGAATGGTTTGAATGCACCACTGAAGAGAAAAACAGTAGCAAACTGGATAAAAACCAAAATCCATCAATATGCTGTCTAGAAGAGAAACAGCTGAAAAATGAAAATAAAGACAGACTAAAAATAAGAGAGTGGGGAAAAATATACCAAGCAAATGGGAATCAGAAAAAAAGCAGGAACAGTGATATTAATCTCTGATAAAATAAATTTCAATGTAAAACCATAAAAAAGGACAAGGAAGGTCACTACATAACGCTAAAAGGCCTATATAACAAGAGGACATAAAAGAAAAAAATATCTATGCACCAAAAGAAAAATGTGCAAAATATATAAAACAAAAATTAACAAAACTGAAAAGGAAAATATACAATACTACTAGAGTAGTTGGAGACTTCAAGACTCTCAAAACAAGATAGAACTACCAGAAAGAAATTAAAAAATTATGCTAAAGAATTAAACCACACAATAAACCAACTCAACCTCACAGATACTTATAGGCTAATGTACACCACCAAATAAAGTACAGTATACATTCTGCACCAATGTGCACAGAATATTCTCCAGAATAGATCACACTTTTGGTCACAGGGCAAGCATCAATAAATTAAAAAACATAGAAACAATACAAAATATATTTTCAGATGCTACTGCTACAAAATTTGAAATTAATAACAAGAGGACAAAAAAAAAGAGAATAGGAAAAAAAAACCCATGCATTTGGAAACTAAACAACACTTTGCTTGATCATGAATGAGTACTAGAAAAATAAAATATGAAATCCAAAAGTTTCTTGAGTGCTCGCGTTGGCAGCACATATACTAAAATTGGAACGATACAGAGAAGATTAGCATGGCCCCTGCGCAAGGATGACACCCAAATTCGTGAAGCGTTCCATATTTTCGACCCTGAAATGAAACAGTCTGTAACGAAGGCTAACTCCTACCTCCTTTCACCTACAAATTTCGTCTTTGGATACAAAGCTAAGTGGACAGTCCTTACCGAGGGACTGTTTAAAAAGAGGCAGGGAGAAGAAAAGAAAAAAAAAGTTTCTTGAAACAAATGAAAATTAAAACAACTCTTACCAAAATCCATTATTAAATAGCAAAAGCTGTAATCAGAGGTCATTTTATAGCAATAAGCAAACACATACAAAGGCAGGAAAAAATGACCATTGAGACTCGAACCCAATATCTCCAACAAATTATAAAAGAACAGCAAGAAAACCCGACACCCTCTAAAAAACCGGAAATTATAAACATTAGATCAGAAATAAATGAAATAGAAAACATTTAAACAATTGAAACCATCAACAAAACTAAGAGTTCATTCTTTGAAAAGGTCAATAAAATCGACAAACCACTAGCAAAACAAACAAACAAACAAAAAGACACAAATAATCAGAATAAAAGATGAAATGGGCAACATCACAACAGAACCAACTAAAATTAAAAAGCTAACATTGGAATATTATCAAAAACTATACTTAAATATGAAAACCTAGAGGAAATGGACAAATATTTATAAATTCACAGCCTAACTAAATTGACAGAAAATGAAATTAAACACCTGAACAGACCTATTACAAAAGAAGAAATTGAAAAGGTAATAAAACAACTTCCAGTAAAAAAAAAAAAATCCCTAGAGCAGATGCTTTTACAAGTGAATTTTATTTTCAAAGAAGACTTGTCACCAATTCTACATAAACTATTTCAGAAAGAAAAGGATGGAATTCTCCCAGACTCAATCTACGAAGCAAATATATCCTTGATACCAAAAACAGGAAAGGACACTACCAAAATAGAAAACTATAGGTCAATATCTCTCATGAACATAGATTGAAAAATCCTGAATAAAATCCTGGCCAGTAGAATCCATCAATACATTTTAAAAAAAATCCCCATGACCAAGTGGGATTTATAACAGGTATGCAAGGATGGTTCAACATAAGAAAAACTATCAGTATAATTCATACCTTTGACAAAGCAAAGAACAAGAACCACATGAGCCTATCAATTGAAGTGTAAAAGCCCTTTGGCAAAATGCAACCCTTTCCTTATTAAAACACTCAACAAAACAGGATTAGAGGGGAATTTCTTTAACATACTAAAAAAGTATTTAGGCAAATCCAAGAGTCAACATTATTCTCAATGGAGAGGGATTAAAGGCATCCATTTTGAGAACAGGAACTAGGCAAGAATGACCACTATCACCTCTCCTATTCAACATTGAATTGGAAGTCTTAGCAACAGCAATAAGAAAAGAGAAGGAAATAAGAGGTATCCAAAGTGGGAAAGAGGAAGTAAAATTATCTCTCTATGCAGAGGATATGATAATATACTTAGAAAACATGACTCAACAAGAAAACTTCTGGATATATTTGACCAATTCAGAAAAGTGGAAGGATAAAAGATCAACATACAAAAATTAGCTGGATTTCTGTACAGTGACAAAGAAAATACAGAACTGGGGCTAAGAAAATAATACCATTCAAAATAGTTAATCACAAGATAAAATACTTGGGAATAAATCAAACCAGAATCACAAAGAAACAATTAAAAAAATTACAAAACATTACTACAAGAAACAAAAAGAGACCAGGAGAAATGGAAAACTATCCCTTGCTTAAGGATAGAAAGACTCACTACTGTGAAAATGACAATATTACCAAAGACAATTTACACATTCAGTGCAATCCCAATACAAATACCAATTTCATTTTTCAGTGAGATGGAAAAGGCAATTTCCAATTTCATTTGGAATGGAAAGAGGCCCCAAATAACTAAAGCACTCCTTAAAAACAGAAACAAGATAGGAAGCATCTCACTCCCTGATTTCAAATCCTGGTACTACACTGGTGGTCAAGACAGCGTGGTACTGGTATAATGACAGACACATAGATTAACGGAATAGAACTGAGAACCCAGAAATCAGCCCTTCTAACTATGGTCAGTTGATTTTTGACAAGGAAATGAAATTAGTTAAGTGGGGAAACAACAGCTTTTTTTACAAATGGTGTTGGCAAAATTGGAAAGCTATCTTCAGAAAACTCAAGGAAGATCCACACCTCACTCCATACAGAAAAACCAACTTAAAGTGGATCAAGGACCAAGGACCATAAACTTTATTAGAGAAAATCTTGGAAGAACTCTAGAAGTCCTAATCCACAAAAGAAACAGTCTTCAAAGCATCCTGAAAAAGCTACTACAAGGAAAGGATAAAATAGATGAATGGGATCTTCTAAGAATCAAATCCCTATGCACATTCAAAAACTCCTCCAAAAAGGTAAGAAGGAAAGCCACAGATAAGGAAAGAAATATTTGATAATGACATGCCATATAAGGAACATATATGTAGAATTTATAAAATACTTGGGCACCACAAAAAGATAAAGGTAAACAATCCAATTGTAAAATGGGCACAGGATATGAACTAACACTTTGCCAAAAAGACATTCAGATGGCCAACAAATACATGAAGAAATGTTCCAAATCCCTAGTTCTAAGAGAGATGTGAATCAAAACAATTATGAGATGTCATCTCACTCCAGTAAGAATAGTAAAATTTAACAGAACAGCAAGCAACAAATGCTGGTGAGGTTGTGGAGAAACTAGAATCTTTATTCACTGTTGGTGGAAGTGTATAAAGGTGCAACTCCTATGGAAGGCAGTATGATGCTTTCTCAAAAATTTAAAAATAGAAATACAATTTGACCCAGCAATTCCACTACTGGGAATATACCCTAAAGAAACAATAACTGCCACCCAAGCAGATATATGCACACCTATTTTTATCATACTACACACTACACTTGATCTTAGGCAAAAGGCCGAGAATGTTAAATGATCCAGGAAGTATTAAAAGAAGATGGAAGGAATATAATGAGTCACTTTATCGAAAGGAATTAGAAGACACAGAAGAATTTCATGAAACAACATATGAGCAAGAGCCTAGGGTGATAAAAGAAGAAGTTCAGGCTGCTTTGAAGGAAATGGCAAAAAATAAGGCTCCAGGAATAGATGGTATACCAACTGACATATTTCAATTAACAGATGCTGCCCTGGAGGTGCTCACCAAGTTGTGCCAAGAAATCTGGAGAACTACCACTTGGCCAACTGACTGGAAGAGATCGAT
>NW_006399946.1:3379576-3381109 GCF_000299155.1 Elephantulus edwardii
CTTCTATGAGGTGGATTGATTCAGTGACTGGGATAATTAGGATGGGAGTGTCAGAGACAGTGCGATTGGCACAGGACAGAGCAGAGTTTAGGGTTGTTGTACATAGGGACTCTATGAGTTGCAAGGGACTTGATGGCACATAACAACAACAACAACATGTTTATCGTGGCTTTGTTCACAATAGCTAAGATTTGGAAACGACTTAAGTGTCCATCAACAAACAAATGGATAGAGAACCGTTGGAATACTACGCTGTATTGAAAAACAAGGAACTTATGAATGATTATACAAAATGGGTGACTCTGGACAATGTTATGCTAAGTGAAATATCTCAGTTACAAAAGGACAAATACTGCATAATGCCAGAGTTGTAATACAGGACTGACATTGGTTGGCAGGAAACTGAAGAAAGAGGAGATAAATAAAGTATATTTCATTGAATCACATGAGGAAGAGAACTGTTTAAAAGGGGTATATTAATACGTAGTAGTGTCATGACAAGAGTCCATAATGAAAGCTGCATGGTGGAGTGGACTGGGGGTGGGGGATTATAGCACAATGAAAGAATATTTCTTTACTTTTCAAAGAGAAAAGGGAACTGGAGAGTGGGGTGGGCAGGGAGGAAAGTGTGCAACAATGAATGAATGGAAATCCAAAGTCTCTGTTAACTTTGATTAAAATTAATTAAAAAGAAAAACTCAAACCACAGTGAGAATCCAATGAATACTCCAGAGGCAAGAAAACAGAAAAATACACTTTTATGGAGTTTCTATAATTGATACTGAAGATGTTACAAATAAGAGAAAAAGCGATACAAGACTTTTAAAAAATAATACAGAAGAAAGAAGGTACAAGCAACACAGTTTAAGAAATAATAGAAAAATAGTAAAATGCAAATCAGATTAACAAGACAAAGTTTGAAGAAATCTTCAACACGGTAGAAAAACATAAAATCAGGTTAGAAGAGATAGAAATAATAGCCAAGAACCTCAATAAGTACTTACTAGAAGGATAAATAGAGAAACTAGAAGGAAAATAAGGAAGAGTTAAATAAATCATGTGGGATAATGTTAAATGAAACAACATATGTGTGACTGGAATTCTAGAAAAGGAGAAAAAGGAGGTTGGGAGAAGCTGGGGAACATTGTGGAAGATGTGGAACATTATGGAAGATGAAAACTTTCCAGATATCATGAAAAATAAGGAAAAAGCAGCTAAATGAAAACCAAATGGACTACATTCAAGACCTTTACTGGATAAATAATAAAAATTCAAAGACAAGAATGTTGTTGTTGTTATGTGCTGTGGAGTCGTTTTCGACTCATAGTGACCCTATGCAAAACAGCCCTAAACCCTGCTCTATCCTGCGCCAACAGCACAGCCTCTGACACACCCATAGCGATTACCCCAGTCACCGAATCAATCCATCTCATAGAGGGTTTTCCCCTCCTGCACTGTCCCTCTACCCTCCCAAGCATGGTGTCCCTCTCCAAGGACCCGTCCCTCCTGGCAACATGTCCAAAGTATGTCAGA
>NW_006399946.1:3383773-3395630 GCF_000299155.1 Elephantulus edwardii
TACATCTGTGGAAGGAACCGCTGGAGAAGCTCAAATCGATTACATCTTTCTGCAGATAGTCTTCCAATTTTTCCAATATCATTTGTTAAAAAGGCTGTCATTTCCCCACTTGAATGATTTAAACTCCTTGTAAAAAATCAGTTGACCATAAGTAGATGGGCTGATTTGTAGGTTCTTAATTCTATTCCATTGATCTATGTGTCTGTCACCAGTATGTATGTACCAGTACCATGATGTCTTGACCACCACAGCAGTGTAGTAGGATTTTAAATCAGGTAGTGGGGTGCCTCCTAACTTGTTTCTCTTTTTTAAGGAGTGCTTTGCTTACTCAGGGCCTATTTCCATTCTAAATGAGATTTCCTTTTCCATCTCATTGAAGAATGGGATTCGTATTTGTATTGACATTGCATTGAACGTGTAAATTGCCTTTGGTAGTATTGTCATTTTCACAATATTAAGTCTTCTCATCCATAATCAAAGGATATTCTTCCACATCTCCAGATCTCTTTTTGTTTCTTGTAGTAATGGTTCATAATTTTCTTTTATGCTCTTGGTTAGATTTATTCCCAAGTATTTAATCTCATGATTAGCTATTATAAATGGTATTGTTTTCCTTAGCTCCAGCTCTGTATTCTTTTTGTTGCTGTAGAGAAAGACAACTGATTTTTGCATGCTGATCTTGTATGCTGCCATTTTGATGAATTGGTAAACTATGTCCAGTAGTTTTCTTGCTGAGTGTTTAGAGTTTTCTAAGGATACTATCATATCATCTTCATGTAAAGATAATTTTATCTTCTCTTTGCCAATTTGGATACCTCTTATTTCCTTCTCTTATTTCTATTGCTAAGAATTTCAATACAACATTGAATAAGTGAGGTGAAAGTGGTTATCCTTTCCTAATTCCCTTTCTTAAAGGTAATGCCTCTAATCTCTCTCCATTGAGAACAATGTTGGCTCTTGGGTTTGGGTATATATTTGTTTACTATGTTGCAGAAACTTCCCTCTAATCTCATTTTGTTGAGTGTTTTAATCAGTAAAGGGTGTTGGATTTTGTCAAAGGTATTTTCTGCATCAATCCATGTGGTTCTTGATCTTTGCTTTGTTAATATGATGAATTACATTGATTGTTTTTCGTGTTTTGAACCATCCTTATACACCTGCTATGAATACCACTTGGTCATGGTGATTTATTTTTTTTATGTATCATTGGATTCTATCGGCCAAGATTTTATTTAGAACTTTTGCATCTATGTTCATGAGAGATACTGGCCTATAGTTTTCTACATTGTTGGTATGCTTTCCTAATTTGGTATCAGGAATATGTTTCCTTCATAGAATGAGTCTGGTAGAATTTCATCTTTCTCTATTTTCTAAAATAGTTAATGTAGAATTGGTGACAATTCTTCTCTGAATGTTTGATAAAATTCGCTTGTAAAGCCATCTGGTCCAGGACTTTTTTTGACTGGAAGTTGTTTTATTACCTTTTAGTTTTCTTCTTTTGTAATTAGTCTGTTAGGGTGTTCAATTTCAGTTTGTGTCATTTCTAAATATTCTAACCATTCCCTTTAAGTTTTCATATTTTTTTAGTATAGTTTTTTATAATATTCTAATGTTAGCCTTTTTATTTTAGTTGGTTCTGTTTTGAGGTTGCCCGTTTCATCTCTTATTCTGATTTTTTGTGTATTTTCCTCCTTTTGTTAGTTTTGCTAGTGGTTGGTCGATTTTATTGACATTTTCAAATAACTGCCTCTTAGTTTTGTTTTATTTATGGTTTCAATTGGTTTTCAGTTTTCTATTTCATTTATTTCTACTATAATTTTTAGAGTTTCAGGTTTTTTAGAGGGTGTCAGGTTTCCCTCTGTTCTTTTTCCATTTGTAGGAGATGTTGAGTTAGAGAGTCAATGGTCATATTTTTTTCCTCCCTTTTGATGTGTTTGCTTATGACTATAAATTGACCTCTAATTACTGCTTTGACTGTTTCCCAGAGGTTTGGGTAAATGGTGTTTCCATTGTCATTTGTTTCAAGAAACTTTTTATTTTCATTTTTTATTTCTTCTAGTACCCATGCATGTTCAAATAAGATGTTCTTCAGCTTCCAAATGTATGGTATTTTTCTCCTTTATCCGCTTGTTATTAATTTCTAATTTTGTTCTGAGAACATGCTTGATATTTGTATTGTTTCTGTTTTTGACTTAAAATCTGATCTATCCCTGAGAACTTACCATGCACATTGGAAAAGAAGGTATAGTGTGCTTTTTTTTTTGGTGGGGGGAGGGTGAATTAGCCTAAAAATATCTCTGAGATGGAGTTGGTTTATTGTGTGGTTTAATTCTTCACTATCTTTGTTGAATTTCTTTCTGGTAGTTGTATCTTTCTTTTTTTTAATGTATAAAAGGCATTTAATGAAATACAAAATCCCATCCAGACACAAATGCTCAACAAAATAGGGATAGACTATGTACCAAATCAGTGGCTAGCATTAATCTCAATGGAACTCACTGTCATCAGGGTGCTCCTTAGAGGTATCCCATATACTTTGGGCATGTTATCAGAAGGTGTCACACTTTCTCTGACCAGCAGGAAAGTGCAAAGCAATCAAAATTAATTGCTCAAGATTTTCCTTGGTTAAGTGTAAAGGGGAGAAATTGCTGGTTGAGTGTCTTCCTGATTTATACATCCTCTTAGATTTTATTGATGACCTTTTTATTACATAAGCAGTAAAATATGCTAACTGGACTCTAACATGCTTTTTATTCTTTCTTTTCTATTTGCTGACCTTTCTTGTTTCAATAACTACACCTTTATTAGAAAGCAGGTTCAGGGTAAGAATCAAGGTTATGCTGTCCCAGCCATGGTGTTTGTTTTGTCTTTAACCCAGTGAGTTCCTGCCTTGGTCAGTTTAACTCCTACAAGGAAGTGTCAGTCTTTGGAAAAAGATAGTAAGCTTGGAAAGGTCAATGAAAGAGAGGAAGATCCTCAATGAGGTGGATTGACATGTAACTACCTCTATGGACTTGAACATGGAGGGATTTCAATGAGGTAGAGGATAGGGCAAGATTCTAATCTGTTGTTTGTGCGGTCACTCTGAATCATAGGTGACTCAAAGGCACCAAACAAAAACAATAACAAAAATAAAACCTTATGTGCATTAATATATTTCTCCAAAAGAGTAAAAACAGACTGGGAGAAAATTTTTGGCAATGATACATCTGATAAATAACTAAAAATAACTCAATTATAAAATGGACAGAGGACATGAAAAGACATATAACCAATGAGGACATTCAAATGGTCAACAAACACATAGATAAGTATTCTAGATCATTAGTGATTAGAGATGCAAATCAAAACAATAGTAGGATATCATCTTGCTTCCAGCAAGAGTAATAAAACTTGAGGAGAGAGTATATAGTAAATACTGTGGAGAGAGTGGAGAGATTGAGTGAAAGTCCTCATGATCTCAGCTATACTCAAGCCCCTTGTAGTAGTGACTGTGTCTATCCATCTTCTTTTTTTATTATATATTATTAATTTTCACGAACATTTACATAGATTTTGGATTTCCATTCACTCATTACTGCACTTTTCTCCCTGCCCACCTCCCCCTCCCAGTTCGCTATTCTCTTTGAAAAGTAAAAGAAAAATTCTTTCACTGGTATACAATCTCCCCGCAGTCCCCCACCCCCACCCCACCACACTGAGTACACTCCACTATGCAACCATAATTCTGAATTCTTGTGATAACCATAGTACCCTATCATATATCACTTTTAAACTGTTCTCTCCTTCACCTGTTTCAATGCAGAATACACAATTTATCCAGTTTTTCTCATTCTTACCCCAACCCTGATGGCAGTTCCATTCTACAACAGTGGCACCATGCAGTATTTGTCCTTTTGTGACTGAGATATTTCACTCAGGATAATATCCTCCATGGTCACCCATTTTGGATAATATTGCATAAGTGCCTTGTTTTTCAATGCAGCTTAGTATTCCATTGTGTGAATATACCACAGCTTCTCTATCCATTCATTTGTTGATGGGTAATTAGGTTGTTTCCAACTCCTTGTTATTGTGAACAAAGCTACAATAACCACAGGTGTGCATATATCTGCTTGGATGTCGGTTATGGTTTCTTTATGGTATATTCCCAGTACTGGAATTGCTGGATCAAATGGTGTCTCGATTCGCAACTTTTTGAGAAAGTGCCACATCATTTCCCACAGTGGTTGCACTATTTTACACTTCCATCAACAGTGAATAAGGGTTCCCGTTTCCCCACAACCTCGCCAGTATTTGTTGCTTGCTGTTCTGTTAAATTTTGCTATTCTCACTGGGGTGAGATGATATTTCAAATTTGTTTTGATTTGCATCTCTCTTAGAGCTAGGAATTTTGAACATTTCTTCATGTGCTTGTTGGCCATCTGAATGTCTTCCTTGGTGAAGTGTCTGTTCATATCCTGTGCCCATTTTATTATTGGATTATTTACCTTTATCTTGTTGCGGTGCTCAAGTATTTTATAAATTCTAGGTATAAGTCCATTATCCGACATGTCATTACCAAATATTTTTTTCCCAGTTGGTGGCTTCCCTTTTTACCCTGGTGGAGAATTTTTGGATGTGCAGCTCTACCTTCCTTTGAGAGTGGTGTATTGAAGTCTCCAAGTACTATAGTAGTCTATTTCCTTTTTCAGTTTTGTTAATGTTTGCTTTATATATTGTTCAGGTCTTTCATTTAGTGCATAGATATTTATATTGTTATGTCCTCTTGTTCTATTGACCCTTTAAGCATTATGTAGTGACCTTCCTTGTCCTTTGTGATGGTTTTTGCATTAAAATGTATTTTATCAGATATTAATATTGCTACTCCTGTTTTTTTCTGTTTTACATTTGCTTGGGATATTTTTTTTCCACCCTTTTTATTTTTAGTCTTTCTTTATCTTCATTTTTCAGGTGTGTCTTTTGCAGACAACATATTGATGGGTTTTGGGGTTTTTTTAATCGAATCTGCTACTCTTTTTCTCTTCAGTGGTGCAATTAAACCATTCACATTCAGCGTGATTATTGAGAGGCAAAATTTTATTGCTATCATTTTGTTGAGTTCTTTTTGGTGTTGTTGCTACTTACTTTGGTCCATCCTGCTTTCTGTGGCACCTCTGTAAGGATTTCTCTCAGTGTTTCCTGCAATGCTTCTCTTGTTTTTACAAGCTCCCTTAAGTTCTGTTTTTCTGGGAATATCTTGATCTCTCTTTCATAGTTTATGGACAGTTTTGCTGGGTACAATATTCTTGGTTGGCAATGGTGAGGTTTTTTTTGGTGTTTGATATATGTCATTCCACTGTCTTCTGGTTTGCATGGTTTCTGCTGAGAAATCGACAGTTAATCTTTCTGCTCTCTGTTATAGGTTACTCTTTGTTTCTCCCTTGCTGCTTTCAGAATTCCTTTCTTATCTTTATTTATGGCAAATTTGACTATGATATGCCTTGGTGATTTACTTTTGGGGTCTATTCTATATGGTGTTCAATCATCTTCTGGAATGTATATTCTCTCATTCTTTATTATGCCTGATAAGTTTTCTTCTAGTAATTCTTCCACAACTTTTTTGGTGTCTTTACTTGCTTCTTCTTGTTCTGGGATTCTGATGACACATGCATGATATTTCTCTTGATGGTATCCCACATTATTTTTAGATTTTCTTTTTTTTTTTAATTTACTTTTTGCTCTAGTAGATCAATAGTGACAATTCTGTCTTCTATTTCACTGGCTCTGTATTTCATCTCTTCAGTTCTATTCATGTGTCGCTCCATCATGTTGAGAACATCTGAAACCTTGGACCTCATATTTTGGATCATGGTTTTTTGCTTTTCCAGCATCTCCAAGGTTAATTTTGTCTGTAAATTTTGGATTGCTTTTTTAAAACTCCTCCTGACCTTTGCTAGCAGTGTCTTGTAATTTTTCAAGGCTTTGTTTTTGGTGGGTTTGTGGGGTTTTTTTGTTTTGTTTTTGTTTTTCACCCATTGAAATATTCAATTATTGTTCTTTTGAATTCTGTGTCAGAAAGTTCCATGACATTATCTGACTTCAGGAAATCCATTGCTACTGTATCACTTTTGGGGGGTTATATCTTGCTTTGGGCTTGTGTGGGGAGTCAGGTAGTCTGCTTCTTTCAGGACATTACCGTGGTAGAGTTTTTCATGCCTGAGGCTACAACCAGTTCTTGATCTAACATCACTACTCCAGAAGAAGTTTGGGCAGGCACACAAGCAGATGCACATAGGGGGGGGTGCATGTTCAGACACACACATGGGCAAGGGTAGAGGGAGATGCACATGCAGATGCACATGGGAGGCGAGTGCAGGGGAGACCTGAATGGAAAACCAGGAAGTCTTGGTTTTCCCCTCGAGAAGTGGGTCTCACTTCTTCCTGCTTAAGGTGATGTGGTCCCACAATTGGTCCACCAATCAGCCATGATATTCCACCCCCACCAAGTACCTCACTCAATTTCCTGCTATCCTGCTTGTTCCTGGTGGGTGGATTCTGCTGTGGCTCACTGCTCCCTACTGCAGCTTGACGCTTCCCACTGTGGCTTACTGCACCCCACCAAGGCTCACTGTACACTGCCGACACTTGCTTCACCCCACCAAAGCTTGCAGCTCCCATGGCTCTCAAATGCCTATGTTGATCCACAGCAATGTTTTTAGAAGCACCTATATATTTGTGCTCCCTTTTTGGACCAAGGCCTGCAAGCCCAAGGATCTGACAGCACTTTGTTCCCCAAAGTACCTGAGTGACCACGGAGGAAGCTTGTTCCCTTCCGGAAGTGGCTTCTCAGCTCCAACAAGGGGCGCAGGACCTCCCTGTTGCCTGACTTAAGGGGTCCCACATGGTCAAGCCAGACAGTAGTTTGTTCCACAAAATACCTGCTTGCTCCTGGCACGTGGGTCCCACAGCAACTTGTATGTGGTTTCTGGCCAGAACTCAGCTATCAGCTTCTGCTGAGTCCAAAGGCTCACTGCTCCTTAGTTAAGGGATCCCACGTGTTCAAGCTTGACAGCAATCCTCCCCCAATAACAGTGGGAGCATCACAGGCAATGCTGTCCCACACTTCTTGCTGTCCTATGCTTCCGGACATCCCGCACTATACTATAATGCTTTTTGGCGGACTGGTCTTGAGTCAGAGAAAGTAGTGTGGGAAGAGGTACTTTTACTGTTTCAACAATTAAAGCATCCCAAGTTCACTAGAGAGTGAATAAATAATAGTTAAAAGCCTATAAATATTGTTGGCAGAAAATGGTACCCTGGATAAAATGATGCCTAAGATCAATCTTGGGTGAAAGCAAAGAGTACTGGAGGAATGTCCATCTGTACTTCATTGACTATCCAAAGGCATTTGACTGTATAGATCACAACAAATTGTAGTTAATCTCGAGAAGAATGGGAATTACAGAAGACTTAATTATGCTCATGGGACACCTATACTTGGAACCAGGAGGTAGTTGCCAGAATAAAGAAAGGAAACACTGCATGGTTCAAAATCAGGAAGGGAGTGAATCAGGGATGCATCCTGTATCCATAATCTTTCAATCTGTATGCAGACCAGATCATTTGGGAGGCAGGACTTCATGAGAATTCTGGCATCAGAATTGAAGAAGACTTGTAAACAACGTGAGTTTTGCAGATGACACAACGCTGCCTGCTAAAACTGAGGAGTGTCAGTAAAGACTGTAAGGTCATGGACAGTAGTTTTCAGTAAGAATTAAGCTTAACATCAAGAAGACAAAGATTCTCACCACTGGGACAAAGAAGAATGTTTATCATTGCTTTATTGACTATACAAAGACATTTAATAGTGTGGATCATAACAAATTCTGGCTATGCCAAAACACTTAATTGTGCTCATGCAAAACTTACACCCAAACCATGAGGTTATTGTGCAAACAGACCAAGGGAACACCATATTGTTTAAAATTCTAAAAAGTGTGTGTCAGGATTTTATCATTTTCCAAACTTTTAAAGCTGTATGTTGAGTAATTTATTGAAGATATATTCAAGATATATTCAAATTGGATTCTATTAAGAAAACTGTGGCATCATGTTTAGGAGATGATTCGTCAATAAGCTTCTTTATGCAGATGAATCACCTCTTCTTGCTAAAAGTAAGGACTTGGAACACTTCCTGTAGAAGCTTATACAATGCAGCCTTTAATATGGTTTGTATCTCAACATTAAGAAAACAAAAATCATCAACACAGAACTGATAGGGAACATCATGATAGATGGAGAAATGATTGAATCTGTCAACAATGTATGTTTACCTTTCTTCCTCTCTTTCTTTCTTTCTTTCTTTCTTTCTTTCTTTCTTTCTTTCTTTCTTTCTTTCTTTCTTTCTTTCTTTCTTTCTTTCCTTCTCTCTCTTTCTTTTCTCTCTCTCCTTTCTTCTCTCGCTCTCTCTCTCTCTCTCTACCCTCTTCTTTCTTTCTTTCTCTTTTTTCCTTTCTCTCTTTCTTTATCTCTCTCCTCTTTCTTCTCTCTCTCTCCCTTCCCCTCTTTCCCTACTCCACTCTCCCATTTCTTTTCTCCACTTCCTTTTCTTCTCTCCCCACCTGTCCCTTCCCTCCTCCTCCTCCTCCTCCTCCTCCTCCTCTATCTTCTCTCACTTCTCTCTCTCTCCTGTCTCTCTCTCGCTCCTCAAAGGAGCAGCCTGGTTTAACCTTCTCCAGGAAGAATCTGTTTTCTCGGCAGTCCATGGTACATTCAATAGTCTTCTCCAGCACCATAGCTCAAAGGCACCAATTTTTCTTCTATCCTTCCTAGTCATTATCCAACTCTCTGATGCATAACAAGTGGTTGCAAAGACCATAGCCTGTATCAGACACACCTTAGTCTCCAGAGTGACACCATTGCTCTTCAGTACTTGGAGAGGTCCCTAACAGCAGACTTTCCCATCGCAATACATTTTTTAATTTCCTGGCTACTGGTGCCAAGAGTGTTGACCGTGGAGCCAAGCAGACTAAAGCTGTGAACAATCTCAATCTCTTCACCATCCATCCTGATGCTGCCAATTGGTACAGTGGGGAGAATCTTTGTTTTCTTGACATTGAACCTCAATCCGCACTGAAGGCTGCAGTCCTTGACCCTCTGCAGCAAGCATTTCAGGTCCTCCTCAGTTTCAGCAAGCAGGGTTGTGTCATCTGCATAACGCAGATTGTTAATAGATCTTCCAACAATCCTGATGCCACACTTCTCCTCATAGAGCCCAGCCTCTCAGATAATCTGTTCTGCATACAGGTTGAAAAGGTAAAGTAGAGTGTAATTTAAAAGAGATGAAAACCCTCAACAAGATAGACAATGTATTTGAATTTTGTATGTAAACTTTGTTGTTATTGTTCTTCTTCTTCTTAAGTGCCGTGAAGAAGTGGACAACTCATAGCGAACCTATAAAAGAATGACCTGAACACTTGTATGACCTTCATTGTTTCTCCAAGTTCATAGAGTTTCCAGAGGCAGGCTATTTCAGAAGTGGATGCCACTCCTGTTTCCAAGCTTATTTCAATTGGGAGTTCCACCAAACACTGTCACCTTGGGTAACCATTATTACATTTGACATCTCAGTGTCAGTGTTTAGCATCACAGCAACCACGAGTTACATCTGTAAATCAAATGGACAGACCAGTGTTTAGAAGTAAATGGACAGTGTTTAGAAGTAAATGGACAGACCATGCTTAGAAGAAATGTTTGACCAAAAAACAATTAAAATCAGGTGATAAAAGTTATACAAGTGTTCTTTCATTCATACGGTTGCTATGAGTCATCTAAGGCTCACCAACACTTAACAACAGCAACAACAACAAAAGAGCTCTGTTGGCATGTTGGACAGAAATGAATGAAAATAAACTAATATTTAAAAAAAGACTGACATATTGACAATAATGTTTGGCTGGAGTATATATGGAAATTGTGAGCCTCAAGCAGGATGCAGGATAGAGAAAGATTTGAATCTGTTGTTCATAAGATCTCTATTAAAAGTAATCAACCTGAGGGAACATAACAACATAAACTTTAGGATACATTTTCTAAGTGTACCAAAAAACGTTTGCTTGCTTAACATTTTACTTGATAAAAATTGCCACCAAAATACAATTAAGCTACTTGTTTCTTACCCTTCTTTTCTATTACTACATTCCTAAATGCTGGAAGAGAATATTTACAAACAGACAAGAAAAAAAAACCTATATAATTAATAATGGTTGAATTTACACAAGCAAATAAATCAAACAAATTACAACTGTGCTCAAAATTACAATGTAAAGTCTACTGTGGTGTTGAGGATGTGCAAAAGAAAGAAAAAGATATTTCAAAGACACAATTCTTTCACATTAGGAAAGAGAAAAAAAATCCACAAAAATCACAAACTTAAAAATACTTTGTGGGCCAAGTTTGGAAGATTGATAATGTTTGGTTCTGCTGTTACCGGATTCTTGTGGCTTAGTAATAAGGAGTTACACTGCCAATTCTAAAGTACATGGTTTGACTCTACCAGCTGTTCCTCAGGAATAAGATGGGAAATATCCCCTCATAAAATTTACTGCCTCTGAAAACCTGCTGAAAAGTCATCTATGAGTTAGTTCTGACTCGAGAGTACACAACAACAACAATAACAAAAGTGTTTGTACGTCTCTTTGAGGAGTTAGTAATAATCACTGAATGTTGAAGGCTCCGTGAAGATACACAATGGACCTACAAGTCCTTTTATACTACCTACCCAGACTATCGATATCCGACTGTAAGTGATGGTAGAAATTATCTATTTCTTCTTCTTTGGCTCTCATTGTTGCTGCATATATCTGAATGATAGTGGTATTCACTGGACTTCCTTGTAAGCGTATGGATGTAATCCTACCACTCACAATGCTGTACTTCAGGATGGATCTAGAAATTTCCTTTTTAACTATGAAAGCAACTCCATTTTCCCTCACCTTTTCATTCCCAGAATAATATACCATATGATCGTCTGACTCAAAATGTCCCATGCCAGTCCATCTCAGCTCTCCATTGCCTAGTATGTCAATATTTATGCGTTCCATTTCTTTCTTAACAATTTCTAATTTCCCTACATCCATGGCTCTCACATTCTATGTTCCAAACACTAGTGTCTGCGTTCAACTGTTCCTCTTCCTTTGTATTTCCATGCTTGAAAGTTCTACCTAGGTTGCCCTTTCTGTTCTTCTACATGTGTTGTGTTGTACATAGGGTTTTCAGAGGCCTGCTATTTCAGAAGTGGGTGGCCAATCCTTCGTCCTAGTCTGTCTTAATCTGAATGTTTAGGAGTATCTGACAGACAACAATTTGTGGAGCAGTGAAAGATAAATCCGTCTTTGTGGAGTTAACCATTAGTTACACTGTAGTCCCTGCTCTTAGCCCAGTGCCTTGACCAACTTATTTCCCAGCTCCGCCCTCCACCAGGATACCCCTTCACTTCTGCCAAATGCCTTCAGAATTAATCTCCCATTGCCCGACCCATGACCTGACAGCTTGTATATGAAGCTTTCTTGGCTCCTGCGATTCCAAACACTAAAGAGCTGAACAGAAGATTCCAAAAGGCAGCACGGAATGACAAAGCAAAATATTACAATGAAATATGCGAGGAGCTAGAGTTAGAAAATCAAAAGGGCCGAACTCGTTCAGCATTTCTTAAGCTCAAGGAAGTGAAGAACAAATTCAAACCTCGACTTGCTGTAATCAAGGATGCTTTGGGAAGAATATTAAATGATCCAGGAAGTATGAAAAGAAGATGGAAGGAATATACTGAGTCATTGTATCGAAAGGAATTGGCAGAGAGAGAAGAATTTAATGAAAT
>NW_006399946.1:3395950-3402013 GCF_000299155.1 Elephantulus edwardii
ATTATCCAAAAACGACTGGAACAGTACATCAACAGAGAACTGCCAGAAGTCCAGGCTGGGTTTAGAAGGGGTCGTGGTACTAGGGATATTGTAGCTAATGTTAGCTGAATCTTAGCTGAAAGCAGAGAGTCTCTCTGTGTTTCATTGATTATGCAAAGGCATTTGAATGTGTGGATCATAACAAACTGTGGCTGATTCTGAGAATAATAGGAATCCCAGAACATTTAATCGTGCTAATGCAAAACCTATACTTGGACCAAGAGGCAGTCGTCAGAACAGAGCAGGGCAACACTGCAGGTTCAAAATTGAGAAGGGTGTATGCCAGGGATGTGTCCTATCTCCATATTCTTTCAACCTGTACGCAGAGCAGATTATCCAAGAGGCTGGGCTCTATGAGGAGAAGTGTGGCGTTAAGATTGGTGGAAGATCTATCAACAATCTGTGTTATGCACATGACACAACCCTGCTCACAGAAACTGAGGAGGACCTCATTCACTTACTGCAGAGGGTCAAGGATTGCAGTCTTCAGTATGGACTGAGGCTCAATGTCAAGAAGACAAAGATTCTCACCACTGGACCAATTGGTAGCATCAGGATGGATGGCGAGGAGATTGAGATTGTTCACAGCTTCAGCTTGCTCGACTCCACGGTCAACACTCTTGGCACCAGCAGTCAGGAAATAAAAAAAAATAAATAAAAAAATACCAAAACGTATTGCGTTGGGAAAGTCTGTGGTTAGGGACCTCTCTAAAGTACTCAAAAGCAACGGTGTCTCTCTGGAGACTAAGGTGCGCCTGATACAGGCCATGGTATTTGCAATCACTTGTTATGCATAAGAGAGTTGGACCATGACTAGGTAGGATAAAAGAATTGATGCCTTTGAGCTGTGGTGCTGGAGAAGAGTATTGAATGTACCATGGACTGCCAAGAAAACAAACAGATCCATCCTAGAGAGGGTTAAAACAGGCTACTCCTTCGAGGCAAGGATTCTGGGGCTTCGTCTGACATACTTTGACATATTGTAAGGAGAGACAGGTCCTTGGACAGGGACATCACACTTGGTAAGGTAGAGGGAAAGCACAGGAGGGGAAGACTCTCTATGAGGTGGATTGATTCAGCGACTGGGGTAATCGGATAGGTGTGTCAGAGGCAACGCGATTGGCACAGGATAGAGCAGAGTTTAGGGCTGTTGTACATAAAGTCGCTATGAGTCGCAAACGACTCGACGGCACATAACAATAACAACAACCTAGACTATTGTTCTTTTCTTCTGTGTGGTGTGCTATCTTAGAATATATTTATAACCAAAGTATTTGAGATAATTCCTTGAATAAGGAAACAGTGCTGTCTTTAAAAATCACTACATACCTTAAGATGAGTCCTTCTCGTCTTTACATAGCAGACATCTCTGTGTTCCTTGGTTTTGTATGTTTATGTGTGGGTGTATGCACGTGCAACTTCCATACTTTAATCAATTAGAAGATGGTGTCTCTAAGATCTTGTTATAAAACAATGGAGAATGTTTACCAGGAAATTTTTACTCATAAATTAGTCAATTCCTTTCCAACTAGCCTCCAATAAGTAAGTTACTTCCCCAGAACAGAAATAATGTTATATGACCCTCCATTGCATTCCAGCCCATAAAAAAAAAAAAAAAACCACCTTACCAAAGATATCTTGATGGCAGAACAAAGCAGCAGACATAAACAACAAAGTTAGATATATGTGCTTCTCCCATCTCAGAGTGATGATACTTTAAAGGCAGGATTAGAACTTCTTTATGAATTCTCATAAAAAAGAATGTAAAATTTTCTTCCAGCTTCTACATGCATGGCTTCTACATGCATGGCTTCTACTCCAAGTATCCAGTCAATTAACTAGGTAGCTGTCTTTAAAATTTCTTAATGTGTCCTGGGCTGGTTACTTATCTGGAGCATCCACTGTCTGGATGTGCCTGGCCTCTGAACCTGCCACCTGAAGGACCTTACCCTGGGGCTTTATTTTTTGTTAATTCCTTCAAAGCAGCTTGAACTTCTTCTTTCATTACCATAGGCTTTTGCTCATATGTTGTTTCATGAAATTCTTCTGTGTCTGCCAATTCTTTTAGATACAATGACTCTGTATACTCTTTTCATCTTCTTTTAATACTATTATATTAAATATACATACTATATATTTGAGAGAATTGGCTAAGAATAAGGCCCCAGGAATTGATGGTGTACCAATTGGCATATTTCAACTAATAGATGTTGTCCTAGATGTGCTCACCAAGTTGTGGCTATAAATCTGGAGAACAACCACTTGGCCAACTGACCGGAAGAGACCTATATTTGTTCCCATTCCAAACAAAGGTGATCCCACAGAGTGTGGAAATTATCAAACAATAACATTAATATATCATGCAAGGAAGATTTTGCTGAAGATTATCTAAAAACTACTGAAACAGCACATCAACAGAGAACTACCAGAAGTGCAGACTGGCTTAAATGGGGTCGTGGTACTAAGCATATTATAGCTAATGTTAGATGGATCTTGGCTAAAAGCTAGGAATTCCAGAGCAATGTCTGTCTGTGTTTCATTGATTATGCAAAGGCGTTTGACTGTGTAGATCATAACAAACTGTGGCTGATTCTGAGAAGAATGGGAATCCCAGAACACTTGATCGTGCTGATGTAAAACCTATACTTGGACCAGGAGGCAGGCAGTCATCAGAACAGAGCAAGGAAACACTGCATGGTTGAAAATTGGAAAGGGTGTATGCCGGGGCTGTATCCTGTCTCCATACCTTTTCAATCTTTATGCAGAACAGCTTATGCAGAAGGCTAGGCTCTATGAAGAGAAGTGTGACATCAGGATTGGTGGAAGATCCATCAACAATTAGCATTATGTAAATGACACAACCCAGCTTACTGAAACTGAGCAGGACCTAAAGTACTTGCTGTGGAAGTTCAGGGACTACACTATTCAGTATAGATTGAGCCTCAATATCAAGAAAACAAAGAACCTCACCACTGGGCCGATTGGCAGCATCATAATGGATGGTGAAGAGATTGAGATTGTTTACAGTTTTGGTTTACTTGGATCCACAGTCAACACTCTTGGCACTAGCAGCCAGGAAATTAAAAGACATATTGCGATGGGAAAGTGCTAAAGTCCAAAGATGTCAGTCTGGAAACAAAGGTGCGCCTGGTACATGCCATGGTCTTTGCAATCACTTGCTATGTATTAGAGAGCTGGACAATGACTAGGGATGAAAGAAGGAGAATCGATGACTTTGAGCTATGGTGTTGGAAAAGAGTATTAAACATACAATAGACTGCTAGGAAAACAAACAGATTTGTCCTGGAGAGGGTGAAGCCAGGCTGTTCCTTGCACGCAAGGATTCTGAAGCTTCATCTGACATACTTTGCACATGTTACAAGGAAGGACCAGTCCTTGGAGAAGGACGTCATGCTTGGGAGTGTGGAGGGACAGTGCAAAAGAGGAAGACCCTTGATGAGATGGATTGATTCAGTGACTGGTGTAATGGGGGTAGGTGTGTTGGAGATGGTGAAATTGGCACAAGATAGGGCAGAGTTTAGGGCTGTTGTTCACAGGGTCGCTTGCTATGAGTCACAGGTGACTCAATAGCACTTAACAACAACAAACAACATATAGTATATAATACTATAATATTATATAATATATTATACATATAGTAAAATACTATAATATTATATATTGTATAACACTATAATGTTAGAGTTGGCATTCTGGATTGCATTTCATGCTCTTCTATTGTTTTAATATTGTGTTGGTTGTACTTTTTTTTGGTTTGTGATTTTTTTTTTACATTATCATATCTCTCTGGTTTTGGTTTCAACTTTTTCTCTCATCTTTGGTAATTTCTTTATTCTAAACTCTTGGAATTCCATGATGGAGTATTTATTCTACCTTCTTTTGTCTGAGGTATTCATTGGGTCCATTATCTGGTATTTTTTAGGAGAAGGCTTCTTTTGTTTTTTTCCCCTTAATGTTTGAACCAGATTGATGCTTACTTGACATTATGTAAGGTTCTATTTGTTATGCATGAGGACATTTCTCTTGTATCTGTGTAGGTTGCTGCCAGTCCCTTGTCTCTTTTATACTGTTGTAAAGTTGCAGAGTTTAAGAATTGCACCACAATTCGTGATGTGCTTTTTGAGTGAAGTAATTCCTACACATAAAAAATGGGGAAAACTAGCATATATACAGTGAATACAGATGTCAGTTAATTTAGTTCCCCAACCTAATTGAAATCTTTTAGGAATGTAGGTAGCAGGGAGATGTGCTTTCCCACTCTGTATGGCTGTAGTCCAGCAGTGGCAGGCCCACTCCTCTATGAGCCCATTAAAGCAGAAATCCAAAGTTGCAAAAGCAGTTGCTCTGCTGGTGCCACTTGGTTGGAAGTGACCTTTGGGTTCTACTCTGCTAGGTGTGCAGGAAACATTGGATCTGGAATGATCTTTTGTTTCTGTTCTACTGAGTCTGCAGGCACTCTGGTAGGTACATGAAGGACAACAATCTGGAGCAGCCTTTTGGTTCTGCTCTGATGGATGTGTGTCTAGAATTTCTTTTTACTTGGATACACAATCAACATTATAAAAGCAGCAGTCAAATCAAAGCACTTATTTCATTGGCAAAATCTGCTGTCAAAGACCTCTTTGAGGTGCTACAGAGTGAGCATGTCTAACTAACATTCACCTGAACCAAGTGATGATATTTTTTAATTGCTTCCTATGAATGTAAAATTGGACAATGAATAAGGAAGAGTTAAGAAGAATTAAAGCCTCTGGATGGTGATATTAGTGAAAAGTGTTGAATATATTATGGACTGCCATAAGAAGAAAATTAATCTTTCCTAGAAGTGCAGGCAGGGTGCTCCTTAGCAGTAAGAATTTTGAGATTCTACCTTACATACTTTAAGCAGTTGTCAGACAGACATGTTTGGAAAATTGGAGGATACTAAAAGAAAGGATGGCCCACAATACAATCGACAGATTCTGTGACTGTAACAATGAGCTTAAGCATAGAGACTGTGGGGATGGAGTAGGACCAGATAAGGTTTAGATTTTTTATGTATAGGGTGACATTAAGTCAAAATTATTTTATTACATCTAATAATAATGAGCTTCCCAGATGTGGACACATTACGTCTCCATAGTTGTTTATCTTCCTACTCTTCCATACTTCATATGGATTTTATTATATGTTATTCATTACAGTCTTATCTTCACAATGTAGCAGCACTCTTCTCACTTCTTTGTCCTCCTGTTCTATCCACATTTATTTTCTGAGGCTTCCTCCTGGACAAATGGGTGTTTTGTTTTGTTTTGTTTTTATCTTGTATTTCTTATTGGTCTAAGTCTTGAGTAGCTATCTGAAGTTGTTCACTTTGCAAGTACATATGTTATTTGATAGAATATTAAATCACAGAAGTTTAGTTCTGAGCTCAAAAAATTACTCATGGTCATGATCTCAGGGATCTCCTCTTCACTGTAAGGACAGTAATTTAGCCATATTTCTATATTTTTTTGTCACATTTTTATCCCACTCTGTCTTCTAGTATGTCTGTCTTTTAGGGCAGTAAGAAGTGACAGGAGGTACCATCAAGTTCTTCTGGCCTCAGGGTAGTGAAAGTTGCACCTCTTATGGACCACCATTAGTCCTTTGTATTACTGGTCCTATTTATCTTAGCTTTTTATCTCTTTTTCTTCTAGACAAGGAGAGAGCAATACTTTCACTTACTCACAGGTTTTTAAGACTTCAATCATTATCCAGCAAAGAAGGTTATAGAACATTGTTTCGATAGACTAGGTTTACCAATTGACCTTGTTGTCTCCCAGAGTTTATGGTCCAGAGGCCCTACCACTACAAACTCATTTCTTCACGGTATTTAAAGCAAACTTTTAACGTAACTGCCAGATTAATTTCAGAGAAACTTCACTAAGAAAAGTATCTGGTTATCAAGATAACATTTAAAAGAAGAAGAAGAAGAAGAAGGAGGAGGAGGAGGAGGAGGAGGAGGAGGAGGAGAGGGAGGAG
>NW_006399946.1:3402113-3406602 GCF_000299155.1 Elephantulus edwardii
GGAGGAGAAGAAGAAGAAGAAGAAGAAGAAGAAGAAGAAGAAGAAGAATCACTCAACATAAAAACCAAGGGTTAGGTGAGAATACTTTAATGAAAAACCAAGGGTTAGGTGAGAATACTTTAATGAGGGCTATGTACTCTTCTTATTTTTTTATTCTATAAACAGCAGGATGAGTGTTTTTCAAAGGGCAATCTTTAAATATTGTTGAAAGGAATATACAATTTATTCAGTATCATCAATCTGCACCAACACATATTAAAATATCTCCCCTAAATGTACTCTACCTCTTTATCTACAAACTTTTTTTGCACAGGCCTGGCAATTAATCATCCAACAAGTACCAATTAAGTGTTAAGTGACTGTATTTCCTTCTCCTCTTACCCAAAGACCCAGATGTATATAGTGAATGAGCCAAAACAGCAAAGCAGTTAAGAGCATGATCTCTGAAGCCAGGGATTCAAATCTTTATCTCATATATAGCCCCTATGTATCCTGTGACTTCCTATGTACCTAACTGGAGAGAATTTTTCAATAACAGTTTTTTAATAACATTAAAATTGTGGAGGTGGAAAGAGGACAGCCACTTCTGACCACAATTAACTCCACAAGAGGGAAATGTAACAAGAAGATTCATAATACAAAAACCAATTGCTAAGAAATTCAGACATAGCTCCATGCTCCTGTGCCTACTTTTATCAAAATTTCAACTCTAATTTGTACTACTGCTCTAATTTTAGGTCTGAAATCCACAGCAGTAACAACATAGATTTCAGGTACTTAATAGTGCTTCACAGACCCATATCCAAGGTTATAGAGTTTACTGGAGAAGTTAATAGGTTACAATGAAAGTTGACAGTGTGATATAATTGCTTAGTCAAGACAGCTTCCCAAGCATACTTGCAAGCTCTTTAACCTTCAGCCTCACACCTTAGGTCAATGAAACAAAGCTCTCTTAGTCTGGCCAATTATGGCTTTTTTTTCTAGTCCTCCAGCAATTGTGAGTTAAGGTCCTTGGTTCTGGCTTCATGGAGTAGCAGTTCCAAATAAGTTCTGTCTCATGTCAGCCTTTGGTTCTCCACTGAAGCTGTCCATGTTTTTGTGTAGAGATTCTTAACAGGCCCAGGAGATATACTGCATCCTCTACTTCTTCCTCCTTGCTAGCAATGAAATTCTTATCTTCTTCTGCTAACCCTGCTCAATATTAACTTGATGGAATTCCAAAACTAATCAACCTCATCTTAGATTGTTTATAATTTTCTACTTTGAGTTGTGGTGCTGGAGAAGAGTATTGAACATATTATAGACTCTCAAAAGATCAGGCTGTCCTGGAAAGTGTGAAACCAAGCTGCCCTTTGGAGGCAAGGATTTTGACGCTCCATCTACTACATACTTTGGGCAAAGGCATGATGTTTGGAATGGTGGAGGGACAGCACAAGAAAAGAATACCCCATAAGAGATAGATTGACACAGTAACTGGGGTAACAAAGGTAGGTGTCAGAGGCAGTGGTACAGGTAGAGCAGGATTCAGAGCTATTGTGCATAGGATCAACTGTATGGAACAAACAACAACCAGCCATGCAGTGAAAAATCAAAGCTAATGATCTAGAGAAGTTATTGTGCCTACACCACAAAGAATATCAATGACTCCCTAAAAAAAATCATTATAGTAATTAAGTGACACTTATAAATAATACTATGTACCACTTCTCCCATGAGCCTGGGAGGAGCCAGCCAAACCAGGAACAACATGGCCGCTTCTTCCCAGCTACCTTGGGCTTAAGGCCACCTCTGGTTCAAACCCTAGGCCCAGACTGGCTAGCCTCACTCCAGGGACAGAGCAAACCTGCACATCAAACACATTCCCGGAAAAGCAGTCGACTAGCCAGCCTGGGCCTAGGGTTTGAACCAGAGGCGGCCTTAAGCCCATGTTGTTCCTGGTCTGGCTGGCTCCTCCCAGGCTCATGGGAAGCTCTCCTTGCCAAAAGGCAGGAGCGTGGTGGTGGGAGTGCAGGAATCATGGCAAGTTTTTGGAATCAACTGCTTTTCCTGGAATGTGTTTGATGTGCAGGTTTGTTCTGTCCCTGGAGTGAGGCTAGCCAGCCTGGGCCTAGAGTTTGAACCAGAGGCGGCCTTAAGCCCAAGGGAGCTGGGAAGAAGCGGACATGCTGTTCCTGGTTTGGCTGGCTCCTGTGACAGTGATGGGCCAGTCGTGGTAATGGGCACCCATGGTGGACAGTGTTGGCTGGAGCTTCCCGACTAAATCAAGCCTGGAAGCAGGAGCAGCATCCACTTCCAAAATGGCTTGCCTCCGGAAACTCTATGTACAAACAATGCTCAGGCTGTTCGTTCATAGGGTCGCTATGAGTCGTCTACGACTCAACGACATTAGACGACAACAACAACAACAACACTTCTCAGACAATTTGACATATTATAATACCTAAAGGGATTTCTTATAGCCTAGTGAGTAAGGACTTGTGCTGCCAACCAATGGTAAGCAGTTAAAACCCACCAATTTCTTTGAAGGAGAAAGATGGGCAATTTTTTTTTCCCCATGCAAATTACAACTTCTGAAAACTTGCTGGAAGGCCAGCTATGGGTCTGTTCTTATTTGATGACAAATGACAACAAAGGCAGTGGTTAATGTAGTGGTAGAAACAACTGACAATAGGTGGACAGATATTAACAGGGCTTATAGACTAAGTAAGACTAGGGAGAAAAGTCTAGCAAACTACACCTAAAAATTAGTCAGTGAAAAATCTATGGCATACAACAGAACATGATCCACTATATTACTGGAAGATGAGCCCTCTACATTAAAAATTACTTATAAACAACACAATGACAGGGAGCTCTTGTATCCTAGTGGCAAGAAGCTGCACTGCAATCGCAGAGGTACATGGTTCAAATCCACCAGAGGCTTTGCTGGAGAAGGAGGGGCAATCTCTTCCTGTACCAGTCAGATCTGATTTGATGGTGCACACACAAAAAAAGAATAATAATTAGAAAAAAAAAACCACCACAATTGCTACTCAATGGACTAAGACATACAAATAATTATAAAAATTAAGCACATTTTGGCAAATTTGTTTGTTGTTCTTTGGGTCATCATGATGTGGAGTAGACTAACTCAATGCCAACTAACAGCAATGATTCAGTGCTATTGGTGTTACTACATGAATAGGTAACTTGGGCTAATTGTTACTTAACAAGAAATCAGAAAATGCCAGTTGAATCTAGGAGTAGTATATTTTATCCCAGGAAAAACATATTTGTTAATTACCAGTATTAAGAAATGTGAAGTATTATCAACTTGTTGTTGTTATGTGCCATCGAGTCGCTTGCGACTCATAGTGACCCGACGTACAAGAGCTCTGAATGCTGTTCTATCCTGTGCCAATCTAGCCATTTCAAACGCACTTATTCCCACCACTCCAGTCACAGAATCGTTCCATCTCACCGAAGTTCTTCCTCTCCTTCGCCGCCCCTCCACTCTGCCAAACATGATGTCCTTCTCCAAGGACCAGTCCCTCCTTGCAACATGTCCGAAATATGTCAGACGAAGCTTCAACATCCTTGACTCCAGGGAACACTCTGGCTTCCCCTCTCCAGGACAAACCTGTTTTTTCTCCTAGCAGTCCATGGTATGTTCAACACTATTCTCCAGCACCACAGCTCAAAGACATCAATCCTCTTTCTATAACCCTATTCACTGTTCAACTCTCTGATGCATAGCACGTTATTGCAAAGACAACAGCCCAGATCAGGCACATCTTAGTCTCCAGCCTGACATCGTTGCTCTTCAGTACTCTTGAGAGGTCCCTCACAGCCGACTTTCCCAATGCAATTCATCTCCTGATTTCCTGGCTGCTGTTACCAAGAGTGTTGACTGTGGAGCCAAGTAAATTAAAACTGTTAACTATCTCAATCTCTTCACCATCCATGCTGATGCTGCCAATTGGCACAGTGGTTAGAATCTTTATTTTCTTGACGTTTAGCTTCACTCCATATAGAAGGCTGTAGTCCTTGATCTTCTGCAGCGAGCGCCTCAGGTCCTCCTCAGTTTCAGCAAGCAGGGTTGTGTCATCTGCATAACGCAAGTTGTTAATGATTCTTCCATCAATCCTGATGCCACATTCCTCGTCGTATAGCCCAGCGTCTCGGATGATCTTTTCTGCATACAGATTGAAAAGGTATGGAGACAGAATACATCCTGACAAACCCCCTTCTTGATTTTGAACCATGTAGTGTCTCCTTCCTCTGTTCTGACAACTGCCTCTTGGTCCAAGTATATGTTTCGCATTAGCACAATCAAATATTATGGGATTCCCATTCTTCTCAGAGTCGGCCACAGCTTGTTGTGATCCACACAGTCAAAAGCCTTTGCACAGTCAATGAAGCACAGATAGACATTCTTCTGGTATTCTTTGCTTTCTGTTAAGATCCATCTGACATTAGCTATAATATCCCTAGTACCACGACCTCTTCT
>NW_006399946.1:3407047-3412580 GCF_000299155.1 Elephantulus edwardii
AAATTCTTCTGTGTCAGCCAATTCCTTCTGATACAGTGACTCTGTGTATTCCTTCCATCTTCTTTTGATACTTTCTGGATCATTTAATATACTTCCCAAATTATCCTTATGTATTGCCACCCGTGGTTTGAATTTGTTTTTCAGCTCCTTCAGCTTAAGAAACGCTGAGCGATTTCAGCCCTTTTGATTTTCTGACTGCAGCTCTCTGCACAATTCATTATAGTATCTTGCTTTATCGTCCCGGGCTGCCTTTTGAAATTTTCTGTTTAGCTCTTTGATTTCATGGTTTCTTCCTTTAGCTTTGGCTTCTCGGTGCTCTAATGCAATATTCAGAGTCTCATCGGACATCCATCTTGGTCTTTTCTTCTTTTTCAGTCTTTGTAACGATCTTTTGCATTCTTCATGTACGATTTTCTTGATATCCTCGCATAGCTCATTTGGTCTACTCTCATTGGTGCTCAAGGCCTCAAACCTGTTCCTGAGATGGTTTTGAAATTCAAGTGGGATAGATTGAAGATCAAATTTTGGTTCCCATGGACTTGATTTACTTTTCCTCAGCTTCAGCTTGAACTTGCATATGAGTAGTTGGTGGTCTGTGCCACAATCAACACCCACCTGGTTTTCACTGCTGATATTGAGCTTCTCCACCGAGTCTTTCCACAAATGTAATCGATTTGATTCCTATGCATACCATCAGGTGAGATCCGTGTGTATAGCCTGCGTTTATGTTTCTTATAAAAGGTATTTGCAATGAATAAATCATTGAATGTGCAGAACTGTATCATTCTACAAATGAGACTTCTTAAGATAACTCTTACTGATGTCCAAAATATTATTATTTAATTATAGATAATGGAAAAATTAGAATGTTATCTATTTTTTACTGGAAAATGAATTGATGAGTTCTACCAACATTTGCAGCTGGGAATTGACTGAACGACATTAATAATAATTGGTAACTGGAATAAAAAAGTTGGAAACAAAGAAGGACTAGAAGGCGGCAAATATGGCCTTATTGACCGAAATGAAGCTGAAGATTGAATGAAGGAATATTGTACAATCAACACAAATTCTTTTTTAAAAAAACTTAAAGAGTAACTATACAATTAAACCTCACCTAAAAAAACTGCACAGGAATCAGGTTGACTACATTTGTGGAGTCAATGGCAAGTTCAATATCAACAGTAGAAATAAGGCTAAGGTATGGTTGTGAAACAGACTATTAATTACTCATGGAAAGTTTCAAATTAAAGATGAAGAAAAAGAAATTAAATCTACAACAACCAATATATGACCTTGAGCCTATCTCAACTGAATTTCAAAATAATCTCAAGAATACACTTGATGCATTGGGCATTAATGACTAAAGAACAAAAAAGTTATGGGACAGCATCAATGATATCATCCATGAAGAAAGTAAAAACAAAACGATGGAAAAAGAAAAGACCTAAGTAGATATCAGAAGAAACTCTGAGATTTACATTAGATATAGAGAGGCTAAAACAAAGGGAAAAATGTTAAATTAAGAAAGATAAGAAGAAGACTTCACAAGACAGCTCAGTAAGACAGTATTATTTTAAAATTAAAAGAGCTGGAGTTAGAAAACCAAAATGGAAGTATACCCTCAATATTTTTCAAATGGAAAGAACAAAAGAATAATTTCAACCCTTGAGTATCAATACTGAAGGACTCTGTTGGCAAAAGACTGACTGATAACAGGATGCAATAGAGAATAAAAAAAGATTAAAGGAATACACAGTCACTGTACCTAAAAGAATTGGACAACACTAAAACATTTCAGGAAGAAGCATATGATCAAGAACCAATGGCAATGAAGGAAGGTGTTAAAGCTGTACAGATGTACTTTAGCAAAAATAAAGCCTCAGGAACTGATGGAATACCAGTTCAGGTGTTTGAACAAGCAACCTGGCCAATTGACTGGAAGAGATCCATATTTGTTCCCATTTAAAAAAATGTGACCCAATGGGGCCTGGAAATTGTCAAACAATATCATATGAAAGAAAAATACTGCTGAATATTAAAAAAAATTCCTGGAATATTACATCATCAGGGAAATGGCAGAATTTCAAGCTGAGTTCAGAAAAAGCCATTGAGCAGGGGATATCAACATTAATGTCAGATGGATCATGGCTAAAAGCAGAGAATACCAGAAGGAAAGTTATCTTTGTGTAAAGACATTTGACTGTCTTTTGATCCTAACAAATTATGGACAATATTAAGAACAGGGATCCCAGAACACTTAATTGTTGCTAAGAATAGCTACACATAGATTAAGAAACAATACTCTAGATAGAACAAGGTAACACTGATGTGTCCATGATAGGTGGAGAGAAAAAAATGAAATTGTTAACAATTTCTTTTTACTTTTATCCACATTCAATATCCATGAAAATAGTAGTCGAGAAAGCAAAAGACATTGGGAAAATCTGTTGTGAAAGATCTCTCCAAAGTGCTAAGTAACAATGATGACAGTTTAAAGACAAAGGGGAGCCTAATGCGAGTCACAGTACTTTCAATTGCTTCCTACACATTCTTTGGTTTTTCTTTTAATTTCTTTTTTTTAACTCAGAATTACTAACAAAGTTTGAAAAAATTGTTTTTCACAAAAGATCTTTCCCATTTCCTTCACCCCACCCACCCACCTGACTGTGCAATCCTATGATTAAGACCCTCCCCTCCCTACCCTCACCCCTCTATTTTTACCCTCCCTCCATCCCCCACCTTGGATCCTCATACTCATTCTACAATAATGGTTTTATACAGTATGTGTCCTTGTGGGACTGAGTTCACTTGATATAATGCTCTCCAGTAAGTCACAATTTAGGCAGTAATTTACAAAATGATTGCTCCTACATTCTGCGTAGTATTCCATTGTATGAATATATCACAACTTCTCAATCAATTTGTGCTTGGACATCTGGGTTGTTTCATGTTCTTGTGATGGTGATTAATTCTGTATTAACATCGGTGTACAAGTTTATGTTTGAGCCTCAGTTTTTATTTTCTTGGTGTATATTCCAAGCAATGGGTAGCCAGGTCATATGGAATTTTTATGTTCAGCCGTTTGAGGAGGCACCAAACTGACTTCTAGAGTGGTTGTACCATTGTATAATCCTACCAACAATGTAAAAGAGTTTCTATCTCACCACATCCTCTCCAAAATTTATTATTTACTGTCCTGTTAAACTTGCTACTGCTATTGGAGTGAGATGGTATCTAATTGTGGTTTTTATTTACATCTATTTCTCTTATTACCCATGATTCTGAATATTTCTTCATGTGTCTGTTGGCCATTTGAATATCTTACTCTGTGAAAATTCCTTCCATGTCTTTTGCCCATTTCATAATTGGATTATCCAACTTTTTCTTTTGGAGGCCCAGGAGTATTCTATAATCTTTCATTATAAGACTCTTGTCTGAGATGGTATTGCCAAATGTTTGTTCCCAGTCAGTAGAGTTTCTTTTCACCCTGTTGGAAAAAAATTTTCATTAACACAGGGATTTAAACCTTAAAATGTCTCATTTCTCAATTTTATCCTACACATTCTTATTCCTTACCACTTTAAAAAGATTTTGGGCAATAGATTTGTCAAATGTAATGCATAATTTTGTTTCATGATTGCTTCTTCCATGAGCATTGTTTGTGGATCCAGGTAAAATAAAAACTTTGACTACTCAATTCTTTACTCAATTATCATTTTTTTTTATTCCATGCTATTAATAGATCCAGTGAAATTCTGTGCTTTCTTTATGTTGAGGTCTATATAATTCTTCACTATTACAACTTGAGGCTTGAAGGTTTTTTCCCCACTGCATTTCTTTTTGTTTGAGATATGTTGAGCATATTCTTCCTTTTTGGTTTTCAAATTCCAACTCTTCCCTATTTTATAATAATGGTTTGCTTTGACTTCTCAACTTGTCCTTTGAGACTTTTAATTCACACCTCACACTGCTCATGATTTTACTTTAGTTTCTCTGCATTCTTGAGAAATTTTCCATTTTCTTTTATTTCTATTTTCAGATTTTTCTACTTCTGGCACCCAGATTGGAAGAAGACTCATCAACAACCTGCATTTTGAAGATGATACAATCTTGCGTGTAGAAATTGAAGAAGACGACCCACTTACTGTAGAAGATCAAAGAATTCAAATTTCCAATACGGGTTACACTTCAACTCAAGAAACAAAAAGCCTAACCACTCAATGGGCAACATCGTGATCAATGGAGAAAAGATTATAGATATCAAGGATTTAATTTTACTTGGATCTACAATCAATACAATAAAAACAGAAGTAAAGAAATGAAAAGAAATATCACACTAGGCAAAGGTACTGTTAAGAATCTCTTTAAAAATGTGTTCTTATCATTTTTAGATGCTTTTGAGTTGACTACAACTCCTAGTGATCCTATGAAAAACAGATCTGAATTCTATTGTATCCTGTGCTGTATTCATTATCTCTAACACACTGGAGACCATTGCCTCAGTCACTATATCAATCCACCTGGTTGAGGTTATTCTTCTCTTTCACCGACTCTCCACCTATCCAAGCATGATGTCCATCTCCAAGGAACAGCCTCTCCTAACACCATGTCCAAAGTATGTGAGGCAAAGGTTTGTTATTTTTGCTTCCAAAGAGAATGCTGGCTCTGCTCTTTCAAAGACACATCTGCTTATTCTTGAGGCAGTCTACAGGATATTCTGTACTCTTCTACAACAACACAAATCAAAGGCATTGATTTTTTGTCATCTTTATCCACTCTCCAGCTCTGAGATGAAAAACTTGTGGCCTGAATCAGGTGTAATTTAAAGTCAGCTGGACAAACTGCTATCGTTGCACCTCAATAATTTGGAGAGGTCTCTCTGAAGATTTCCCCATGTCTCCTGACAGCAGATACCAAGTGTGTTGATTATCCAAATAAAATGAAAACTTTGACAACTTCAATTATTTATCATCTGGCATGACACTGCCTGCTTGTCCAACTTTAAGGATTTTTTTTTGTTTTCTTATTTTTAGATGTAATCTATATTGAAGGGAACAAATATATTTATAGAAACAAATATGGATCTCTTTCAATCCATCAGTCAGGTAGCTGTCTTCAAAATTTTCTGGCACAGAGTGGTGAGCACATCTAGAGCTGCACCTGTTATTTGAAATATGTTAATTGGTACTTTTATTCTTGTGGCCTAATTATTTGTCAATGCTTTCACTGCAGCTTGAACTTCTTCCTTTGTTACCATAGGCTATTGATCATATGTTACTTCCTGAAATATATCAGTGTTGGTCAATTATTTTTGATTGAGTGACTGTGCATTCCCCTCCGTCTTCTTTTAATGCTTCCTGGATTGTTCAAGATTTCGCTAATGTGAAACCTATACTTGTACCAGGAGGCAGTCCTCAGAACAGAGCAAGGGAACACTGCATGGTTCAAATTTGGGAAGGGCATACACCAGGGATGCATCCTATCTCCATACCTTTTCAACCTATATGCAGAACAGATTATCTGGGAGGCC